>NC_053023.1:99081078-99436902 GCF_003073215.2 Triticum urartu
ATAACCAATCATACATAAAAGAATTCAGAGAAGATTCAAATATTATTCATAGATAGACTTGATCATAAACCCACAATTCATCGGTCTCAACAAACACACCGCAAAAAGAAGATTACATCGAATAGATCTCCACAAGAGAGCGGGAGAACTTTGTATTGAGATTCAAAGAGAGAGAAGAAGCCATCTAGCTACTAACTATGGACCCGAAGGTCTGAGGTAAACTACTCACACTTCATCGGAGAGGCTATGATGATGTAGAAGCCCTCCGTGATGACGGCCCTCTTCCGGTGGAGCTCCGAAACAGGCCCCAAGATGGGATCTCGTGGATACGGAAAGTTGCGGCGGTGGAATTAGGTTTTTGGCTCCTGTTTTGATCGTTTGGGGGTACGTGTGTATATATAGGAGGAAGAAGTACGCCAGAGGAGCAACAAGGGGCCCACGAGGCAGGGGGCGCGCCCTAGGGGGGGCGCCCCCACCCTCGTGACCGCCTCTTTTGTTCCTTGGAGCAGGGTCCAAGTCTCCTGGACCACGTTCTGTGAGAAAATCACGTCACCGAAGATTTTATTCCATTTGGACTCCGTTTGATATTTTGTTTCTTCGAAACACTGAAATAGGCAAAAAAACAGCAATTCTGGGTTGGGCCTCCGGTTAATAGGTTAGTCCCAAAAATAATATAAAGGTGGAAAATAAAGCCCAATATAGTCCAAAACAGTAGATAATATAGGATGGAGCAATCAAAAATTATAGATACGTTGGAGACGTATCAGGCATCCCCAAGATTAATTCCTGCTTGTCCTCGAGTAGGTAAATGATAAAAAGAGAATTTTTGATGCGGAGTGCTACTTGGCATAATTTCAATGCAAATCTTCTTAATTGTGGTATGAATATTCAGATTAGAAAGATTCAAGACAAAAGTTTATATTGACATAAAAATAATAATACTTTAAGCATACTAACAAAGCAATTATGTCTTCTCAAAATAACATGGCCAAAGAAAGTTATCCCTACAAAATCATATAGTCTGGCTATGCTCCATCTTCACCACACAAAGTATTTAAATCATGCACAACCCCGATGACAAGCCAAGCAATTGTTTCATACTCTAACTTTTTCAAAACTTTTTCAATCTTCACGCAATACATGAGCGTGAGCCATGGATATAGCACTATAGGTGGAATAGAATGGTGGTTGTGGAGAAGACAAAAAGGAGGGGAATATAGTCTCACATCAACTAGGCATATCAACGGGCTATGGAGATGCCCATTAATAGATATCAATGTGAGTGAGTAGGGATTGCCATGCAACGGATGCACTAGAGCTATAAATGTATGAAAGATCAACAAAAGAAACTAAGTGGGTGTGCATCCAACTTGCTTGCTCACGAAGACCTAGGGCAATTTTGAGGAAGCCCATCATTGGAATATACAAGCCAAGTTCTATAATGTAAAATTCCCACTAGTATATGAAAGTGACAACATATGAGACTCTATATGAAGAACATGGTGCTACTTTGAAGCACAATATATGAGACTTGCTATATCATGGTGCTACTTTGAAGCACAAGTGTGGAAAAAGGATAGTAGCATTGCCCCTTTTTATTTATTTTCTTTTTTTATTGGGACAATGCTCTATTGAATGATGATCATCACACTTTTATTTATTTACAACTCAATGATTACAACTCGATTCTAAAACAAAGTATGACTCTATACGGATGCCTCCAGCGGTGTACCGGGATATGCAATGAATCAAGAGTGACAAGTATGAAGAAATTATGAACGATGGCTTTGCCACAAATACTATGTAAACTACATGATCATGCTAAGCAATATGACAATGATGAATGTGTCATGATGAACTAGATGGTGGAAAGTTGCATGGCAATATATCTCGGAATGGCTATGGAAATGCCATAATAGGTAGGTATGGTGGCTGTTTTGAGGAAGGTACATGGTAGGTGTATGATACCGGCGAAAGGTGTGCGGTATTAGAGAGTCTAGCAAAGGTGGAAGGGTGAGAGTGCGTATAATCCATGGACTCAACATTAGTCATAAAGAACTCATATACTTATTGCAAAAATCTAGAAGTTATCAAAGCAAAGTATTACGCGCATTCTCCTAGGGGGATAGATTGGTAGGAAAAGACCATCGCTCGTCCCCGACCGCCACTCATAAGGAAGACAATCAATAAACAAATCATGCTCCGACTTCGTAACATAACGGTTCACCATACGTGCATGCTACGGGAATCACAAACTCTAACACAAGTATTCTTTAAATTCACAACTACTCAACTAGCATGATTTTAATATTATCACCTCCATATCTCAAAACAATTATCATGCTTCAATCTTTTCTTAGTATCCAACACACTCAAAAGAAAGTTTCACAAATCTTGAATACCAAGCATATTATTATTAAGCAAATTACCATGCTATTAAGAGACTCTCAAAATAATTTAAGTGAAGCATGAGAGATCAATAGTTTGTTTAAAACAAATCCACCACCGTGCTCTAAAAGATCTAAGTGAAGCACATAGAGCAAAATTATAACGCTCACAAGATATAAGTGAAGCACATAGAGCAAAATTATCTAGCTCAAAAGATATAAGTGAAGGACATAGAGCAAAACTACTTAGCTCAAAAGATATAAGTGAAGCACATAAAGCGAAACTACTTAGCTCAAAAGATATAAGTGAAGCACATAGAGTATTGTATCAAATTTTAATTCATGTATGGCTCTCTCAAAAGTTGTGTAAAGCAAGGATGATTGTGGCATAATAAGACACAAATACACAAATAATACAAGATGCTCCAAGCAAAACACATATCATGTTGGTGAATAAAAATATAGCTCCAAGTAAATTACCGATGGAAGTGGACGAAAGAGGGGATGCCTTCCGGGGCATCCCCAAGCTTTGACTTTTTGGTGTCCTTGGATTATCTTGGGGGTGCCATGGGCATCCCCAAGCTTAGGCTCTTGCCACTCCTTGTTCCATGAACCATCAAAAGAATTCACCCAAAACTTGAAAACTTCACAACACAAAACTCAAAATAGAAAACTCGTGAGCTCCGTTAGCAAAAGAAAACAAAAGACCACTTCAAGGTACTGTAATGAACTCATTATTTATTTATATTGGTGTTAAACCTACTGTATTACAACTTCTATATGGATTATAAACTATTTTACTAGCCATAGATTCATCAAAATAAGCAAACAACACACGAAAAACAGAATCTGTCAAAAACAGAACAGTCTGTAGTAATCTGTAGCTAGCGCAAGATCTGGAACCCCAAAAATTCTAAAATAAATTGCTGTACGTGAGTTATTTATCTATTAATTATATTCAAAAAGAATTAACTAAATAGCACTCTCCAAATAAAAATGACAGCATTTCTCGTGAGCGCTAAAGTTTCTGTTTTTTACAGCAAGTTCAACAAGACTTTCCCCAAGTCTTCCCAACGGTTCTACTTGGCACAAACACTAATTAAACACAAAAACACAACCAAAACAGAGGCTAAATAATTTATTTATTACTAAGCAGGAGAAAAAAGCAAGGAATAAAAATAAAATTGGGTTGCCTCCCAACAAGCGCTATCATTTAACGCCCCTAGCTAGGCATAAAAGCGAGAATAGATCTAGGTATTGCCATCTTGATTCTTAATTCTTCTAGTGATGTTATGCTCGAATCCAGGAGGTTCCTTACGTTTCCCTTCATATTCAGAGATCTTCAGATCTAAAGAATCCAACCACTTATTGCAAAGATTAGTTAACATATTCATGCGCTGAAGATTTCCGCTAACGCTCTTAAGAGGTTCAAGAGATTTTTGTAAAATCTTAGTTACTTCGCAAATTTTCTCAAAAACTTGCGTTTCCTCTTGGGTATGATGGGGCCCCTTTTGTTGAGGTAAAGTTCCTACTATACCTTCCATAATTTCATGTGCGATACTTGGATCAATTTCAATAAAATTGCCTTTGGCAACACAATCCAAAAGTTGTCTATGAGATATATTAAGCCCAACATAAAAATTGCAAAGCAAAATTCTGAAATTTACTTCTAGGGTGCATTACGATAAGATTCCATTATTCTAAACCAAGCATCCTTCAAGTTTTCTCCTTGCTTTTGTTTGAAGTGAAGGACTTCAAACTCGGGAGACATAGGAGCGGAAAGAGGACTAGCCATGACAACAAGCAAACAAACTAGCATGCGAGCAAACAAGAGGAAAATAGAGAGGGAGGATAGAGAGAGAGGGCGAATAAAACGGCAAGGGTGAATTGGGGGGAGAGGAAAACGAGAGGCAAATGGCAAATAATGTAATGCGAGAGAGAGGGATTGTGATGGGTGCTTGGTATGTTGACTTTTTGCGTAGACTCCCCGGCAACGGCGCCAGAAATCCTTCTTCCTACGTCTTGAGCTTGCGTTGGTTTTCCCCGAAGAGGAAGGGATGATGTAGCAGAGTAGCGTAAGTATTTGCCTTAGTTTTTGAGAACCAAGGTATCAATCCAGTAGGAGGCCACGCTCAAGTCCCTCGTACCTGCACAAAGCGATAGCTACTCGCAACCAACGCGATTAGGGGTTGTCAATCCCTTCACGGTCACTTACGAGAGTGAGATCTGATAGATATAATATTTTTGGTATTTTTGGTATAAAGATGCAAAGTAAAAGTAAAGGCAAAGTAAAAAAAGCAAAGCAAGATTAAAGTGATGGAGATTGATATGATGAGAATAGACTCGAGGGCCATAGGTTTCACTAGTGGCTTCTCTCGAGAGCATAAGTATTCTATGATGGGTGAACAAATTACTGTTGAGCAATTGACAGAATTGAGCATAGTTATGAGAATATCTAGGAATGATCATGTATATAGGCATCACGTCCGTTACAAGTAGATCGAAACGATTCTGCATCTACTACTATTACTCCACTCATCGACCGCTATCCAGCATGCATCTAGAGTATTAAGTTAAAAACAGAGTAACACCTTAAGCAAGATGACATGATGTAGAGAGAAAAATTCATGCAATATGAAATAAACCCCATCTTGTTATCCTCGATGCCAACGATACAATACGTGCCTTGCTGCCCCTTCTGTCACTGGGTAAGGACACCGCAAGATCAAACCCAAAGCTAATCACTTCTCCCATGGCAAGTACTACCAATCTAGTTGGCCAAACCAAACGGATAATTCGAAGAGACTTGCAAAGATAACCAATCATACATAAAAGAATTCAGAGAAGATTCAAATATTATTCATAGATAGACTTGATCATAAACCCACAATTCATCGGTCTCAACAAACACACCGCAAAAAGAAGATTACATCGAATAGATCTCCATAAGAGAGGGGGAGAACTTTGTATTGAGATTCAAAGAGAGAGAAGAAGCCATCTAGCTACTAACTATGGACCCGAAGGTCTGAGGTAAACTACTCACACTTCATCGGAGAGGCTATGATGATGTAGAAGCCCTCCGTGATGACGGCCCTCTTCCGGCGGAGCTCCAGAACAGGCCCCAAGATGGGATCTCGTGGATACAGAAAGTTGCGGCGGTGGAATTAGGTTTTTGGTTCCTGTTCTGATCGTTTGGGGGTACGTGTGTATATATAGGAGGAAGAAGTACGCCGGAGGAGCAACGAGGGGCCCACGAGGCAGGGGCACGCCCTAGGGGGGGCGCCCCCACCCTCGTGACCGCCTCTTTTGTTCCTTGAAGCAAGGTCCAAGTCTCCTGGATCACGTTCGGTGAGAAAATCACATCCCCGAAGATTTTATTCCGTTTGGACTCCGTCTGATATTCCGTTTCTTCGAAACACTGAAATAGGCAAAAAAACAGCAATTCTGGGCTGGGCCTCCGGTTAATACGTTAGTCCCAAAAATAATATAAAAGTGGAAAATAAAGCCCAATATATTCCAAAACAGTAGATAATATAGCATGGAGCAATCAAAAATTATAGATATGTTGGAGACGTATCAAGTAGCACCAGCGACCCAAGCACATCCGAAGTCAGGGATGGCAATGGAAAACCACGACGCAATAAAAACAAGCGTCGAAACAAAGAAGATAGCCCAGATAATACAGCGGTAAACGCCGGATTCAGGGGCTCTCGACCAGGTCAGCGGAAAAAGCCTTTCAAAGGCAGCAGAGATGCATCGTCTGGCCTAAACAAGATTCTTGACAAACTATGTCAGATTCATGGCACCCTCGATAAACCTGCAAATCACACCACAGAGAATGTTGGGTCTTCAAGCAGGCCGGTAAGCTAAACGCCGAACACAAGGGGGGAGACACCAAGCGAAGACGAGGACGAACCTCGCCTGCAAAGCACTGGAGGACAGAAAAAATTCCCACCAGAGGTTAAAACAGTAAACATGATCCATGTGACGAAGAGGAGAAGCAAACATGCACTCTGAGACATACCCGCCATAGAGCCCGTCACCCCTAGGTTCAACCACTGGTTGGCCTGCCCGATCACTTTTGATCGCGGCGATCATGCGACAAGCATCCGGCATGAAGGATTGGCTGCCTTGGTGTTAGACCCAATAATAAACGGATACCATCTCACACGAGTCCTCATGGATGGCGCCAGTGGTCTAAATTTGATATATCAGGACACAGTCCACAAAATGGGGATAGACCAGACAAAAATAAGCCATAGTAATACTACCTTAAAGGGAGTAATACCAGGCCCAGAGGCCCGCTGTACGGGCTCTCTATTACTAGAGGTTGTATTCGGTTCTCCCGACAACTTCCGAAGTGAAAAGTTAACTTTCTACATCGCTCCATTCCAAAGTGGCTATCAAGCACTACTCGGAAGAGCGGCTTTCGCTCGTCTTAATGCAATACCGCATTACGCTTCTCTCAAGCTTAAGATGCCCGGTCCACGTGGCACCATCACAGTTAGTGGAAATATTGAGTGTTCTCTACGCGCGGAAGAATGTGTGGTGGCCTTAATAGCCGAGCACTAGACAGCCTCACCAACCAGAAAAATGACAGGTCGTCAAGACCACGGACACGGCTAGACGAGTCCGATGCATCACTACATATACATGAGATTGGTTTGATGGTCAAACCCTCATATAGGATACCAGGGGCTTCCCGCGTGTAATCAGGGCTAGTTCGGCTCAACTTGACTTATCTTGAATTTTAATGGTTTATTGATAATAACCAATTTTCTGGCACGGCAACTTTCACCTAAGTTCTTCTCTTTTACAGATGACAATCGTGCTACACCCGTCCAGGATACAGCACAACGGAGACACAGGCGCAGACGTGTAGCAGGGACCCGCTCAAAGGTTTCTTTTCAGATTAAGACCCCGCGTAAACCTTTTTTTACTGTCTCTTGTTGTTCACATCCTCCAGATACTCAATACAACCGAGAAGGATACTGATGTTCTTGCAATGTGGCCACGTCAGGATATTGCACGTACCTGGACACTCGGGGTTTATTATTAAGGGCATTGTTTAGCCTGGCATATGTTATAAAGACCGAATACCTTAGGGAGTGTTCGGCATCGCGAGTTTGGCCTTATATGCATCAGCTCTATATCATATCTTTGGTCAAATGTTGGGTTTTCCCGGCTCCCATGTTTTGGTACCTTACGTTCCGCTATATCGGCTAAGGTAGCACTGGGAGAACTACTGAGATTGTGCCCTGGTTCATCCGGACGAGCACCTTAGTAGAGAAAGCCGAAAACTGACTGTCATGATAAAGCGCGAGACTGGTCAACCACTCGATGACTTAGCGGAATCTTCGGGATTCCTCAGCATTAACGAAGGGTCGTTCCCTGATAACCCACAAGTATAGGGGATCGCAACAGTTTTCAAGGGTAAAGTATTCAACCAAAATTTATTGATTCGACACAAGGGGAGCCAAAGAATACTCTCAAGTATTAGCAGCTGAGTTATCAATTCAACCACACCTGTAAACTTAATATCTGCAGCAAAGTGTTTAGTAGCAAAGTAATATGATAGTAGTGGTAACGGTAGCAAAAGGTAACGGTAACGGAAGTAGTGTTTTTGGTATTTTGTAGTGATGATAGCAATAGCAATGGAAAAGTAAATAAGCGAAGAACAATATATGGAAAGCTCGTAGGCAATGGATCAGTGATGGAGAATTATGCCGGATGTGGTTCATCATGTAACAGTCATAACCTAGGGTGACACAGAACTAGCTCCAGTTCATCAATGTAATGTAGGCATGTATTGCGAATATAGTCATGCGTGCTTATGGAAAAGAACTTGCATGACATCTTTTGTCCTACCCTCCCGTGGCAGCGGGGTCCTTACGGAAACTAAGGGATATTAAGGCCCCCTTTTAATAGAGTACCACAACAAAGCATTAACACATAGTGAATACATGAACTCCTCAAACTACGGCACCGGTAAGTATCCAGATTATTGTCACTTCGGGGTTAACGGATCATAACACATAATAGGTGACTATGGACTTGCAAGATAGGATCAAGAACTCTCATATATTGATGAAAACATAATAGGGCCAGATCTGAAATCATGGCACTCGGGCCCTAGTGACAAGCATTAAGCATAGCAAAGTCATAGCAACATCAATCTCAGAACATAGTGGATACTAGGGATCAAACCCTAACGAAACTAACTCGATTACATGATAGATCCCATCCAACCCATCACCGTCCAGCAAGCCTACGATGGAATTATTCACGCACGGCGGTGAGCATCATGAAATTGGTGATGGAGGATGGTTGATGATGACGATGGCGACGGATTCCCCTCTCCGGAGCCCCGAACGGACTCCAGATCAGCCCTCCCGAGAGGTTTTTGGGCTTGGCGGCGGCTTTGTATCGTAAAACAATATGAATTCTTCTCTCTGATTTTTTTCTCCCCAAAACACAATATATAGAGTTGGAGTTGGAGTCGGAGGAGCTTCAGGGGGCCCACGAGGTAGGGGGGCGCGCCCCCCACCCTCGTGGACAGGTGGTGGGCCCCTGGCCTTCATCTTTTGCAGGTATTTTTTATATTTTCCAAAAAGTTGCTCCATGAAGTTTCAGGTCATTCCGAGAACGTTTGTTTCTGCACATAAATAACACCATGGTAATTCTGTTGAAAACAGCGTCAGTCCGGGTTAGTTCCATTCAAATCATGCAACTTAGAGTCCAAAACAAGGGCAAAAGTGTTTGGAAAAGTAGATACGACGGAGACATATCAACTCCCCCAAGCTTAAACCTTTGCTTGTCCTCAAGCAATTCAGTTGACAAACTGAAAGTGATAAAGAAAAACTTTTACAAACTCTGTTTGCTCTTGTTGTTGTAAATATGTAAAGCCAGCATTCAAGTTTTCTGCAAATATTATAACTAACCACATTTGCAATAATGCTTAGGTCTCAAGTTTACTCATATCAATAGCATAATCAACTAGCGAGCAATAATAATAAATCTCGGATGACAACACTTTCTCAAAACAATCATAATATGATATAACAAGATGGTATCTCGCTAGCCCTTTCTGAGACCGCAAAACATAAATGCAAAGCACCTTTAAAGACCAAGGACTGACTAGACATTGTAATTCATGGTAAAAGAGATCCAGTCAAGTCATACCCAATGTAAACTAACAATAATGAATGCAAATGACAGCAGTGCTCTCCAACTGGTGCTTTTTAATAAGAGGATGATGACTCAACATGAAAGTAAATAGATAGGCCCTTCGCAGAGGGAAGCAGGGATTTGTAGAGGTGCCAGAGCTCGGTTTTGAAATAGAGGTGAATAGTATTTTGAGCGGTATACTTTCATTGTCAACATAACAACCAAGAGATGGCGATATCTTCCATGCTACACACATTATAGGCGGTTCCCAAACAGAATGGTAAAGTTTATACTCCCCCTTCCACCAACAAGCATCGATCCATGGCTTGCTCAAAACAACGAGTGCCTCCAACTAACAAGAGTCTCAGGGGGAGTTTTGTTTGCAATTATTTTGATTTAGTTTTGCATAAAGCATGGGACTGGGCATCCCGGTGACTAGCCATTTATCTCATGAGTGAGGAGCGGAGTCCACTCCTCTTGAGAATAACCCGCCTAACATGGAAGATACGGACAGCCCTAGTTGATACATGAGCTATTCGAGCACACAAAACAGGATATTTATTTGAAGGTTTAGAGTTTGGCACATACAAATTTACTTGGAATGGCAGGTAGATACCGTATATAGGTAGGTATAGTGGACTCATGTGGAATAACTTTGGGGTTTAAGGGATTGGATGCACAAGCAGTATTCCCGCTTAGTACAGGTGAAGGCTAGCAAAAGACTGGGAAGCGACCAGCTAGAGAGCGACAACAGTCATGAACATGCATTAAAATTAATCAACACCGAATGCAAGCATGAGTAGGATATAATCCACCATGAACATAAATATCGTGAAGGCTATGTTGATTTTGTTTCAACTACATGCGTGAACATGTGCCAAGTCAAGTCACTTAAATCATTCAGAGGAGGATACCACCTTATCATACCACATCATAACCATTCCAATAGCATGTTGGCACGCAAGGTAAACCATTATAACTCATAGCTAATCAAGCATGGCACAAGAATCTATGATCTCTAGTTGTCATTGCAAACATGTTTATTCATAATAGGCTGAATCAGGAACGATGAACTAATCATATTTACAAAAACAAAAGAGGTCGAGTTCATACTAGCCTTTCTTATCTCAGTCAGTCCACCATATATCATCATGATTGCCTTTCACTTGCACGACCGAACGATGTGAATAATAATAATAGTGCACGTGCATTGGACTAAGCTGGAATCTGCAAGCATTCAATAAACAGGAGAAGACAAGGCAATATGGGCTCTTTTGTCAGATCAACAATTATGCATACAAGAGCCACTTCAACAATTTAATCATGGTCTTCTCCGATCGACCCCCAAAGAAAAGAAATAAAACTATTTACACGGGAGAGCTCCCAACAAGCAAAAAGAAGAACAGGGAATCTTTTTGGGTTTTATTTTTAATTACTACTACAAGCATGGAAAGTAAACTAATTAACAGCTACAACTATTTTTTTTGTTTTTCTTAAGGTTTATCAAACACACAAGAAGAAAGCATAAAAAGGAAAATAAACTATCATGGATGATACAATGAAAAAGTATGAGCACCGACATCTAGCAATGAGTGTGTGAACATAAATGTAATGTCGGTGAGAAATGCATACTCCCCCAAGCTTAGGCTTTTGGCCTAAGTTGGTCTATGGCCACGGCTGGCCTGGCGGATATCCATAATAGTAGTTGGGGTCGTACTGAGATGCAGCGGCTATCGCCTCCTGAGCTGCAGCGTGGCGACGAGCGGCCTTCGCTCTCCTCTCGTACTCATCTGCCTCCTCTCTGGTAATAACATATCTTCCTTTTACCTGATGATCAAAGAAGGCAGGAGCAGGGGGAGTAATATGGATAGCACGACGTCTGTCAAAGATTAGTCGATACTGGAGAGGTGATTCATTCCACTCGACAAACTGGTGGTGAACCATAGCATTAATGTCTAGGTAAGCAGGAGGTAATTCAATATCATCTTCGCTTATGGCTACACCAAGAAAATTAGCTATGCGGGTTGCATAAATTCCTCCAGAGAAATCTCCATTAAATCTATTAAGATGCAACCTACGTGCAACAATGGCTCCCAAATTATAAGATTGGTCTCCTAACACAGCACTCCTAAGAATACTGAGGTCAGGGACACACATGTGACATGCCTCATCTTTACCATTAATGCATCTACCTATGAAGAGAGCAAAATAATGTATAGCAGGAAAGTGAATGCTCCCTATGGTAGCTTGTGTTATATCTCTAGATTCTCCCATAGTTATACTAGCAAGAAAATCTCTAAATTGAGATTTGCGAGGATCCCTTATACTACCCCATTGTGGAAGTTTGCAAGCAGTGGTAAAGTCCTCTAAGTCCATAGTATAAGGATTTTCATAAATATCAAACAGGACAGTTGGAGAATTACGTGAAGATGAAAATTCAAACCTCCTCACAAAGGTACTAGTGATATTGTGATACTGACTGCACTTCTCTTCCTCGAAGCTCACAAGATCAGCGTTATGCAAATATGCGTTGAATTCTTCCTTAATTCCTGCTCGATCCATAAAATTTTCAGAAGGCCACTCACAAGGATGCACTAGAGCGTCTCTTGGTGGCTCTTCATCAGCATCACGCATTGCAAGCCTGGGTCCTTGCTTCCTTGAGGAACCACCTTGGAACATTTTCCTAAGCATTTTTCTTCCTCTGAAAAATTCTGAAATTTTTTAGTAACTTCAAAATGAAAGTAAACCAAACTCAATAATATTGATAGCAACTACTCCTACAAGTGCCTAGGGCCTATATCATGCATCAAAACTACTTTTGACCATATAAATTTGACATGCAAGCTCAAGAACAAGGTCACCTAAGCAGCAAAAATTTGCAATGAATAAAGCACTAGAACAAAAACTAATTGGACCAATGGAGGAGTCACATACCAAGGAACAATCTCCCCAAGCAGTTTTGTGAGAGGTGCTTTGAGCAAGGAGATCGAAAATGGCAGCAAAATGAGCTAGAACTCGTGCTTGAGCTAGATATTCGTGTTTGTGGGAGGAAGAAGAAGTGTGTGGGTGACAGGATAAGTGGAGGAGGGCCACTATGGTCCCATGAGGCGGGGGGCGCGCCCTCCACCCTCGTGGGCAGGTGGTTGACCCCCCTGTTGTGTTCTCAGTGCCAAATATTCTAAAATATTCTATAAAAAATCATATTTAAATTTCAGGGCATTTGGAGAACTTTTATTTTTTGGGGTATTTTTATATTGCACGGATAATCAGATAACAGACAGAAAAATATATTTTTTATTTTATTTAATATAAATAACAGAAAGTAAAAGTGTGGGTACAGAAGGTTGTGCCTTCTAGTTTCGTCCATCTCATGCTCATCAAAAGGAATCCACTAACAAGGTTGATCAAGTCTTGTTAACGAACTCATTCCGAATAACATGAAACCAGAGAAATTTCGAATAACACTATGTTACCTCAGCGGGGATATGCACATCCCCAATAATAAGAATATCATATTTCTTCTTGACAGTAGGAAGAGGAAATTCAAAACCTCCAAATATAATGATGGAATTTTTCCAATAGAGTTGATACTATGAACTTGAGGTTGTTTCCTCGGAAAGTGTACCGTATGATCATTACCATTAACGTGAAAAGTGACATTGCCTTTAGTGCAATCAATAACAGCCCTTGCAATATTCAAAAGGGGTCTTCCAAGAATAATAGACATACTATCATCCTCGGGAATATCAAGAATAACAAAGTCCGTTAAAATAGTAACGTTTGCAACTACAACAGGCACATCCTCACAAATACCGACAGGTATAGCAGTTGATTTATCAGCCATTTACAAAGATATTTCAGTAGGTGTCAACTTATTCAAATCAAGTCTACGATATAAAGAGAGAGGCATAACACTAACACCGGCTCCAAGATCACATAAAGCAGTTTTAACATAGTTTCCTTTAATGGAGCATGGTATAGTGGGTACTCCTGGATCTCCAAGTTTCTTTGGTATTCCACCCTTAAAAGTATAATTAGCAACCATGGTGGAAATTTCAGCTTCCAGTATCTTTCTTTTATTTGTAACAATTTCTTTCATATACTTAGCATAAGGATTCATTTTGAGCATATCAGTTAATCGCATACGCAAAAAGATAGGTCTAATCATTTCAGCAAAGCGCTCAAAATCCTCATCATCCTTTTTCTTGGATAGTTTGGGAGGAAAAGGCATGGGTTTCTGAACCCATAGTTCTCTTTCTTTACCGTGTTTCCTAGCAACAAAGTCTTTCTTATCATAATGTTGATTCTTTGATTGTGGGTTATCAAGAATATTATCATTAACATTATCGCTAGTTTCAGGTTCATTACCAGATTGTGTTTCAGCATCAGAAATAGAAATATCATTTGGATTATCAGGTGTTTCGATAACAGGTTCACTAGAAGCATGCAAAGTCCTATCATTTTTCTTTTTCTTCCTTTTAGAAGGACTAGGTGCATCTATATTATTTCTCTGAGAATCTTGATCAATTCTCTTAGGGTGGCCTTCAGGATACAAAGGTTCCTGAGTCATTTTACCACCTCTAGTCATAACTCTAACAGCATTATCATTATTCTTGCTATTTAATTCATTAAGCAAATCATTTTGAGCTTTAAGTACTTGTTCTACTTGAGTGGTAACCATAGAAGCGTGTTTACTAATAAGTTTAAGTTCACCTTTGACATTAGCCATATAATCACCCAAGTGCTCAAGCATATTTGAATTGTATTTCAATTGTCTACCAAAATAAGCATTAAAATCTTCTTGCTTAGCCATAAATTTATCAAACTCATCTAAGCATGGGCTAGCAAACTTAGTAAATGGGATTTCAGCTTTATCATATCTACAGAGAGAATTTACCTTTACTACATGTGTCGGGTTATCAAGACCATGAGTTTCTTCAATAGGTAAAGGGTTAAGATCATATGTTTCTTCAACAGGCGGTAAATTAAGACCATGTATTTCTTCAATAGGAGGTAAATTCTTAACATCTTCAGCTTTAATACCTTTTTCTTTCATAGATTTCTTTGCCTCTTGCATATCTTCAGGACTGAGAAATAGAATACCCCTCTTCTTCGGAGTTGGTTTAGGAATAGGCTCAGGAATTGGCTCCGGAGGTGTCCAATTATTTTCATTTGTCAACATATTATTTAATAGAATTTCAGCTTCATCTGGTGTTCTTTCCCTGAAAACAGAACCAACACAACTATCTAGGTAATCTCTGGAGGCATTGGTTAGTCCATTATAAAAGATATCAAGTATTTCATTTTTCTTAAGAGGATGATCGGGCAAAGCATCAAGTAATTTGAGAAGCCTCCCCCAAGCTTGTGGGAGACTCTTCTTCAATTTGCATAAAATTATATATATCCCTTAAAGCAGCTTGTTTCTTATGAGCAGGGAAATATTTAGTAGAGAAGTAATAAATCATATCTTGGGGACTACGCACACAACCAGGATGAAGAGAATTAAACCATATCTTAGCATCACCCTTTAATGAGAATGAAAATATTTTAAGGATATAAAAGTAGCGAGTTCTCTCATCAGTACTGAATAGGGTAGCTATATCATTTAATTTAGTAAGATGTGCCACAATAGTTTCAGATTCATAGCCATGAAAAGGATAAGATTCAACCAAAGTAATTATATCAGGATCAACAGAGAATTCATAATCCTTATCGGTAACACAGATAGGTGAAGTAGAAAAAGCAGGGTCAGGTTTCATCCTAGCATTTAGAGATTGCTTATTCCATTTAGCTAATAACCTATTGAGTTCGTATCTATCTTTGCAAGCTAAAATAGCTAAAGAAGCTTCTTTATCAAAAACATAACCCTCAGGAATAACATGCAAGTCTTCGTCATCAATTTCATCGGTATTATCAGATTCAATATTTTCAATCTCTCTAGCCCTAGCAAGTTGTTCATCAAGAAATTCACCAAGTGGCACAGTAGTATCAAGCATAGAAGTAGTTTCATCATAAGTATCATGCATAGCAGAAGTGGCATCATCGATAACATGCGACATATCAGAACGAATAGAAGAAGCAGGTTTAGGTGTCACAAGCTTACTCAAAATAGAAGGTGAATCAAGTGCAGATCTAGATGGCAGTTCCTTACCTCCCCTCGTAGTTGAGGGATGGATCTTGGTTCTTGCATCTTTAAAGTTCTTCATAATGATAAGCAGATATAAATCCCAAGTAACTCAAAGAATAGAGCTATGCTCCTCGGTAACGACGCCCGAAAATAGTCTTGATAACCCACAAGTATAGGGGATCGCAACAGTTTTCGAGGGTAAAGTATTCAACCCAAATTTATTGATTCGACACAAGGGGAGCCAAAGAATACTCTCAAGTATTAGCAGCTGAGTTGTCAATTCAACCACACCTGTAAACTTAATATCTGCAGCAAAGTAATATGATAGTAGTGGTAACGATAGCAAAAGGTAATGGGAACAAAAGTAGTGTTTTTGGTATTTTGTAGTGATGATAGCAATAGCAACGGAAAAGTAAATAAGCGAAGAACAATATATGGAAAGCTCGTAGGCAATGGATCAGTGATGTAGAATTATGTCGGATGCGGTTCATCATGTAACAGTCATAACCTAGGGTGACACAGAACTAGCTCCAGTTCATCAATGTAATGTAGGCATGTATTCCGAATATAGTCATACGTGCTTATGGAAAAGAACTTGCATGACATCTTTTGTCCTACCCTCCCGTGGCAGCGGGGTCCTTACGGAAACTAAGGGATATTAAGGCCTCCTTTTAATAGATTACCGGAACAAAGCATTAACACATAGTGAATACATGAACTCCCCAAACTACGGCACGGGTAAGTATCCTGATTATTGTCACTTCGGGGTTAACGGATCATAACACACAATAGGTGACTAGAGACTTCCAAGATAGGATCAAGAACTCTCATATATTGATGAAAACATAATAGGTTCAGATCTGAAATCATGGCACTCGGGCCCTAGTGACAAGCATTAAGCATGGCAAAGTCATAGAAACATCAATCTCAGAACATAGTGGATACTAGGGATCAAACCCAAACAAAACTAACTCGATTACATGATAGACCCCATCCAACCCATCACCGTCCAACAAGCCTACGATGGAATTACTCATGCATGGCGGTGAACATCATGAAATTGGTGATGGAGGATGGTTGATGATGACGATGGCAACGGATTCCCCTCTCCAGAGCCCCGAACGGACTCCAGATCAGCCCTCCCGAGAGGTTTTAGGGCTTGGCGGCGGCTCCGCAACGTAAAACGTGATGAATTCTTCTCTCTGATTTTTTTCTCCTCGAAACACAATATATAGAGTTGGAGTTGGAGTCGGAGGAGCTTCAGGGGGCCCACGAGGTAGGGGGCGCGCCCCCCACCGTCATGGACAGGTGGTGGGCCCCCTGGCCTTCATCTTTTGCAGGTATTTTTTATATTTTCCAAAAAGTTGCTCCGTGAAGTTTCAGGTCATTTCGAGAACGTTTGTTTCTGCACATAAATAACACCATGGTAATTCTGCTGAAAACAGCGTCAGTTCGGGTTAGTTCCATTCAAATCATGCAAGTTAGAGTCCAAAACAAGGGCAAAAGTGTTTGGAAAAGTAGATACGACGGAGACGTATCATTCCCCGGTCATGTACGTATGCACCCCGTATTCAGACGAACGCGGAGGTACCAGGGGCTATCTAGTAGTCCTTCCGTCAAACTCCTATGGCTAAGTGAAAGTGTTAAAGCAATATAGTCCGATTGCCTCGTTCGCTGCGCTGCCACCTCCTTTATGGACCAAGACGTTGGATCAAGTGTGAATACACATTTTTTGCGAACACCCCTGCATTATATGCATGGGGGCTGAAGCTGACGACTGCAATCTTTCAGGTTATACACATATATACATAAACGGCCGCATAGGAGGCATCATAATACTTTTGGGCAAAAGTATAAACACAGCCTTTATAATTCAATAAAACATTGTTTTTACAATGGGAATACATCTCACTAGAACATAATATTCTTCGAGCAGTGCGTCTCTGTCGAACGAGCGCCTTCAAGGACTTCTTCAAAGTAGTGCTCGGCAGCCACTCGGCCCACGGCCGAACCCTGTGTTGCAATAGTGGTGGCCTCCATCTCTGCCCAGTATGTCTTGACACAGGCAAGTGCCATCCATGCACCCTCTATGCACGCCGACCTCTTCATAGCGTCGATGTGCGGCATAGCACCAAGGAATTGTTGCACTAAACGAAAGTAACTATTCGGCCTTGGCCCTCCCGGCCATAGATGATCCACAACAGACCTCATGGCAAGTCCGTACAACCTATGGAGCTCGGCCCACTCGGCCATTCGCTCATTCAACGGCAGCGGATGCACTGGAGCATGGAACTGTGACCAGAACAACTTTTCCACTTCAGATCTTTTTGATCCTTGAAGTACTCGGCCGCATCAGCAGCAGTTGCTGCCAAATCCATGTATGCGTCTGCAGAACTCCATAGTTGATCAAGAGGAGCATACTTCGGATCTCCGAACTTAGTACGCAACAAAAAGGGCTTCCCAGCCGCGATATCTGCAGCTTGATGCATCTCCTCCTTCGTCGCTCTGATTTTGGAGCGGGCTTCCTTGGCTGCTACCATGGCCTTCTCCAGGTCCGTCGCCTTCGCTCGGCTTTCTTTTTCAAGAAGCTGGTAACGGTCAGCGGCATCTTTCAACTCAATGGCCATCTTGGCTATTTTTTCCTTGCTCTGGCAATGCGCGGCCTGTTCAGCCCTCAGCTCTTCGACCGCCTTTAGAGCGGCCACATCGCTATTTCTTGCTTGTTCCTTGGCTCGGGCAAGATCCGCGCGAAGGATCTCCATGGTGGCAGCTCCATCTGCAGTCACAACATATTAAAGATACCGGCATCATGCTCCTCTTATTATGTGTTGATCATCGGAGAAATCACTTACCCTTTGCCTCGTCAAGCCGCATGTTGACAAGCACGATGTCGGCATCTGCCGCATCAAGTTGCCGCTTTAGCTTGGCAAACTCATCAGTCCGGCTAGCCACCAGACCTTCAGCCACCTGCACATAAAGGCGGTCTAGTTATTACCTGGGACTATGATCCTCTGTTTTCCGCCGTTTTCGATGGAAACCAGAGTCTCAAGGGCTACTATCTGCATAGGGCACACCTAACATGTGCGGTACTGTCAAAAACATACACTATTTCACGTACCTCAAAGCCTTTCAACAGACTCATAAAAGCTTCATGCAACCCGCTTTCGGCGGATGAAATCCTTTCAATTACCGTACCCATTAGCGTACGATGCGCTTCTGAGATGGCCACTTGCTCTAGAAGATCCTTCAGTGCGTCCGACCGCACATTGTACGGTTCTGGACTCTTTCTGTTGCTCTCTTTAGGAGCCGAATACTGAGGACTCCGGGTGGCCAAAGGATTACCCTCTGGCCTTGGCGGATTAGGAGAAACCCTCCGCGACGACACTTCAGGGTCGCCCGCCTCATGAGGCGGGGTGGCAGGGGGAGGTGTTCGCTCTCCATCATCTCCGGAAGAAGATCCCCCGAAGACGAACTCTGTCGAGAAGGGCAACGATCCGAACTACAAGATATAAGCTTCGGTTATTGTCTTCAGAAGTAAGGTAGGATATTTTCACTATTAAGTACTTTTTGTTTACTTACAGCTCAGTCGAGGGCTGATCCCCTTGCGGGCACTGTGCGGCAAGAGTACCCTCCAAGACGGGACCCTCTGGCGAAGATTTCTTCCCCCGTTTGAAAACCTTTGTTTCCGGGTCTTCAGAGGTGTTCCTCTTCCTTCCTTGGGGAGAGGGAATGTCAGATTCTTCTCCCTGGTTATCCTCCTTCACGGAGGTGCTAATTCCCCCCGGTTTGGACGAATAGTGAGAGAGGCCCGCTTTCAGCCTCTGTATTCCCCTCTTTATCTTCCCCTGAGGGCGCCTGATAAGGCGTTGGCTCGAGCATTCTGTCTAGTACGGGATTGGCCAGGCCTTCGGGAAGGGGGGCCGAACACCTGATCATCTTCGCCTTGGTTATCCAGTCCTGGTCAAAGAGCGACTTTTCAGAATGATGTTATGATAAATAAAAAGACAGCGTGTTTGGCCATGGGATTACTTACTTGGGTATCAGGGCGATTACAGCTCAGACCCGCATCCTCGGTGGTGTCCGGACACTTTATTTGGGGTCCGAAGAACAATTTGTACATCTCTTCGAGTGCCATGCCGGGGAAGTGCTGAATAGTTCGCGGTCCTTCCGGGTTGAACTCCCACATACGGAGGGGTCGACGTTTGCAAGGCGGGACCCGACGAACTAGCATAACTTGCATTACCGAGACCAGGCTGACATCTCTCTCAAGGAGATCTCGGATGCGACTCTACAATATCGGCACATCATTTACTGGCCCCCAGTTCAGCCCCTTGTTGATCCATGATGTTAGTTGTGGTGGGGGCCTGAGCGAAAGGCAGGGGCGGCTACCCACTTGGAACTCCGAGGAGCTGTGATATAGAACCACTCCCGCTGCCACAAACTGGACACCTCCGGGAAGGAACCCTCTGGCCATGGAGCCTCAACGCTTTTGCTTATTACGGCACCTCCGCACTCTGCGTGCCACCCCTCGATCATCTTCGGCTTCACATTGAAGGTCTTGAGCCACAGGCCGAAGTGTGGGGTAATGCGGAGGAAGGCCTCACACACGACGATGAACGACGAGATGTGAAGGAGGGAATCCGGGGCCAGATCATGGAAATCCAGCCCATAATAGAACATGAGCCCCCTAACAAAGGGATCCAGAGCGAGGCCTAGCCCTCGAAGGAAGTGAGAGATGAACACAACACTCTCGTTGGGTTCGGGAGTGGGGATGACCTGCCCTCGGGCGGGCAGCCTGTGCGAGATTTTGGCGGTCAGATACCTGGCCTCTCTCAACTTCTTGATGTCCTCCTCTGTGACAGAGGAAGGCATCCACCGACCTTGGAGGTTGGATCCGGACATGGTTGAAGGTCTGAAGCGCCTGACTTGAGCCTTGGGTGTTGGAGCTCGAGGGGGGGGAAGGATTCGATTGAGCACGAGAGGGAAAAAAGGACAGGCCTTGGCCTCTTTATAAAGAGGGTGAATATCAAGCCTCCTCCTCATGGCCATTTGGGACTTGCCTAAAATCGAGGAGTCATACCAACGGGCATGAGTGGGTTACCCACGTCCGTATTGATGAGAATCCCGTAATAAGGGGGACACGATCTCTGCTTCGACAAGACGTGTCAAGAAAACCGCCTCGCAATATGTGCAGTGCTGGTTGAGAAAAACGGTTCGAATAATGACCGGGCCATGACATGATGTCATGCTGTCAAAACGTGTCAGTGGATTAGATTTGTGTAAATATTATTCTCTTTACGGTGGTATGTGGAACTTGTTTTGCAGAGCCGGACACTATCCTTGTGTTCAAAACCTTCTATGGAGTATTCGGAGGAGGAACCCGCCTTGCAATGCCGAAGACAAATCTGTGCGCCAGACTCATCGTCATTAAAGCCCGGTTCAGGGGCTACTGAGGGAGTCCTGGATTAGGGGGTGTCCGGGCAGCCGGACTATATCCTTTGGCCGGATTGTTGTACTATGGAGATACAAGATTGACAACTTCGTCCCGTGTCCGGATGGGACTTTCCTTGGCGTGGAAGGCAAGCTTGGCAATACGGATATGTAGATCTCCTCCCTTGTAACCAACTCTGTGTAACCCTGGCCCCCTCCGGTGTCTATATAAACCGAAGGGTTTAGTCCGTAGGACAAGACACAATCATACCATAGGATAGCTTCTAGGGTTTAGTGTTCGGGAACGTAGTAATTTCAAAAAAATTCCTACGCACACGCAAGATCATGGTGATGCATAGCAACGTAGAGGAAGTAGTCGTACGTCTTCCCGGTCCAACCGATCCAAGCACCGTTACTCCGGTACCTCCGAGTTCTTGGCACACGTTCAGCTTGATGACGCTCCCCGGGCTCCGATCCAGCAAAGCTTCGGGGAGGAGTTCCGTCAGCACGACGGCGTGGTGACGATCTTGATGTTCAACCGTCGCAGGGCTTCGCCTAAGCACTGCTACAATATGACCGAGGTGGAATATGGTGGAGGGGGGCACCGCACACGGCTAAGGAACGATCACGAAGATCAACTTGTGTGTCTATGGGGTGCCCCCTGCCCCCGTATATAAAGGAGTGGAGGAGGGGAGGGCCGGCCCTCTCTATGGCGCGCCCTAGGGGAGTCCTACTCCCATCGGGAGTAGGATTCCCCCTTTCCTAGTCCAACTAGGAGTCCTTCCATGTAGTAGGAGTAGGAGACAAGGAAGGGGAAGGGAGAAGGGAAGGAAGGAGGGGGCGCAGCCCCTCCCCCTAGTCCAATTCGGACTAGGCCTTGGGGGGCGCGCGGCCTGCCCTAGGCAGCCCCTCTCTCTTTCCCGTATGGCCCAATAAGGCCCAATACTTCTCCCCCCATATTCCCGTAACTCCCCGGTACTCCGAAAAATACCCGAATCACTCGGAACCTTTCCGATGTCCGAATATAGTCGTCCAATATATCGATCTTTACGTCTCGACCATTTCGAGACTCTTCGTCATGTCCCCGATCTCATCCGGGACTCCGAACTCCTTCGGTACATCAAAACTCATAAACTCATAATATAACTGTCATCGAAACCTTAAGCGTGCGGACCCTACGGTTCGAGAACAATGTAGACATGACCGAGACACGTCTCCGGTCAATAACCAATAGCGGGACCTGGATGCCCATATTGGCTCCTACATATTCTACAAAGATCTTTATCGGTCAGACCGCATAACAACATACGTTGTTCCCTTTGTCATCGGTATGTTACTTGCCTGAGATTCGATCGTCGGTATCCAATACCTAGTTCAATCTCGTTACCGGCAAGTCTCTTTACTCGTTCCGTAATACATCATCCCGCAACTAACACATTAGTTGCAATGCTTGCAAGGCTTAAGTGATGTGCATTACCGAGAGGGCCCAGAGATACCTCTCCGACATTCGGAGTGACAAATCCTAATCTCGAAATACGCCAACCCAACATGTACCTTTGGAGACACCTGTAGAGCTCCTTTATAATCACCCAGTTACGTTGTGACGTTTGGTAGCACACAAAGTGTTCCTCCGGCAAACGGGAGTTGCATAATCTCATAGTCATAGGAACATGTATAAGTCATGAAGAAAGCAATAGCAACATACTAAACGATCGGGTGCTAAGCTAATGGAATGGGTCATGTCAATCAGATCATTCAACTAATGATGTGATCCCATTAGTCAAATAACAACTCTTTGTCCATGGTTAGGAAACATAACCATCTTTGATTAACGAGCTAGTCAAGTAGAGGCATACTAGTGACACTCTGTTTGTCTATGTATTCACACATGTATTATGTTTCCGGTTAATACAATTCTAGCATGAATAATAAACATTTATCATGATATAAGGAAATAAATAATAACTTTATTATTGCCTCTAGGGCATATTTCCTTCAGTCTCCCACTTGCACTAGAGTCAATAATCTAGATCACATCGCCATGTGATTTAACATCAATAGTTCACATCTTTATGTGATTGGTTCACATCTCCATGTGACTAACACCCAAAGGGTTTACTAGATTCAATAATCTAGTTCACATCGCTATGTGATTAAGACACAAAAAGTGATCATGTTTTTTCTCGTGAGAGAAGTTTAGTTAACGGGTCTGCCACATTCAGATCCGCATGTATTTTGCAAATTTCTATGTCAACAATGCTCTGCATGGAGCTACTCTAGCTAATTGCTCCCACTTTCAATATGTATCCAGATTGAGACTTAGAGTCATCTGGATCAGTGTCAAAACTTGCATCGACGTAACCCTTTACGACGAACCTTTTGTCACCTCCGTAATCGAGAAACATATCCTTATTCCAGTAAGGATAATTTTGACCGCTGTCCATTGATCTACTCCTAGATCACTATTGTACTCCCTCTCTTAACACAGTGTATGGTATACAATATATCTGGTACACAGCATGGCATACTTTATAGAACCTATGACTGAGGCATAGGGAATGACTTTCATTCTCTTTCTATCTTCTGCCGTGGTCGGGCTTTGAGTCTTACTCAACTTCACACCTTGTAACACAGGCAAGAAACTTTTTCTTTGACTGTTCCATTTTGAACTACTTCAAAATCTTGTCAAGGTATGTACTCATTGAAAAAACTTATCAAGCATCTTGATCTATCTCTATAGATCTTGATACTCAATATGTAAGCAGCTTCACCGAGGTCTTTCTTTGAAAAACTCCTTTCAAACACTCCTTTATGCTTTGCGGAATAATTCTACATTATTTCTGATCAACAATATGTCATTCACATATACTTATCAGAAATGTTGTAGTGCTCCCACTCACTTTCTTGTAAATACAGGCTTCACCGCAAGTCTGTATAAAACTATATGCTTTGATCAACTTATCAAAGCATATATTCCAACTGCGAGATGCTTGCACCAGTCCATAAATGGATCGCTGGAGCTTGCATATTTTGTTAGCACCTTTAGGATTGACAAAACCATCTTGTTGCATCACATACAACTCTTCTTTAATAAATCCATTAAGGAATGCAGTTTTGTTTATCCATTTGCCAGATTTCATAAAATGCGGCAATTGCTAACATGATTCGGACAGACTTAAGCATAGATACGAGTGAGAAACTCTCATCGTAGTCAACACCTTGAACTTGTCGAAAACCTTTTGTGACAATTCTAGCTTTGTAGATAGTAACACTACTATCCGTGTCCGTCTTCCTCTTGAAGATCCATTTATTATCAATGGCTTGCCGATCCTCGGGCAAGTCCACCAAAGTCCACACTTTGTTCTCATACATGGATCCTATCTCAGATTTCATGGCCTGAAGCCATTTATCGGAATCTGGGCTCATCATCGCTTCCTCATAGTTCGTAGGTTCATCATGGTCAAGTAACATGACCTCCATAATAGGATTACCGTACCACTCTGGTGCGGATCTCACTCTGGTTTACCTACGAGATTCGGTAGTAACTTGATCTGAAGTTACATGATCATCATCATTAGCTTCCTCACTAATTGGTGCAGTAGTCACAGGAACAGATTTCTGTGATGAACTATTTTCCAATAAGGGAGAAGGTACAATTACCTTATCAAGTTTTCTACTTTCCTCCCACTCACTTCTTTCGAGAGAAACTCCTTCTCTAGAAAGGATCCATTCTTAGCAACGAATGTCTTGCCTTCGGATCTGTGATAGAAGGTGTACCCAGCTGTCTCCTTTGGGTATCCTATGAAGACATATTTCTCCGATTTGAGTTTGAGCTTATCGAGATGAAACTTTTTCACATAAGCATCGCAACTCCAAACTTTAAGAAACGACAGCTTAGGTTTCTTGCCAAACCATAGTTCACACGGTGTCGTCTCAACGGATTTAGATGGTGCCCTATTTAACATGAATGCAGCGGTCTCTAATGCATAACCCCAAAATGATAGTGGTAGATCGGTAAGAGACATCATAGATCGCACTATATCTAATAAAGTACGGTTATGACGTTCGGACACGCCATTACACTATGGTGTTCCAGGTGGCGTGAGTAGTGAAACTATTTCACATTGTTTTAATTGAAGGCCAAACTCGTAACTCAAATATTTTACCTCTGCGATCATATCGTAGAAACTTTTATTTTCTTGTCACGATGATTTTCCACTTCACTCTGAAATTCTTTGAACTGTTCAAATGTTTCAGACTTATGTTTCATCAAGTAGATATCCCCATATCTGCTCAAATCATCTGTGAAGGTCAGAAAATAATGATACCTGCTGCAAGCCTTAATATTCATCGGACCACATACATCAGTATGTATGATTTCCAACAAATCTGTTGCTTGCTTCATTGTTCCGAAGAACGGCGTTTTAGTCATCTTGCCCATAAGGCATGGTTCGCAAGCATCAAGTGATTCATAATCAAGTGATTCCAAAATCCCATCAGCATGGAGTTTCTTCATGCGCTTTACACCAATATGACTTAAACGGCAGTGCCACAAATAAGTTGCACTACCATTATTAACTTTGCATCTTTTGGTTTCAATATTATGAATATGTGTATCACTATGATCGAGATCCAACGAACTTGTTTCATTGGGTGTATGACCATCGAAGGTTTTATTCATGTAAACAGAACAACAATTATTCTCTGACTTTAATGAATAACCGTATTGCAATAAACATGATCAAATCATATTCATGCTCAACGCAAAAACCAAATAACACTTATTTAGGTTCAACACTAATCCCGAAAGTATAGGGGAGTGTGCGATGATGATCATATCAATCTTGGAACTACTTCCAACACACATCGTCACTTCACCCTTAACTAGTCTCTGTTTATTCTGCAACTCCTGTTTTGAGTTACTACTCTTAGCAACTGATCCAGTATCAAATACTGAGGGGTTGCTATAAACACTAGTAAAGTACACATCAATAACATGTATATCAAATATACTTTTGTTCACTTTGCCATCCTTCTTATCCGCCAAATACTTGGGGCAGTTCTGCTTCCAGTGACCAGTCCCTTTGTAGTAGAAGCACTTAGTCTCAGGCTTAGGACCAGACTTGGGCTTCTTCACTTGAGCAGCAACTTGCTTGCTGTTCTTCTTGAAGTTCCCCTTCTTCCCTTTGCCCTTTTCTTGAAACTAGTGGTCTTGTTAACCATCAACACATGATGTTTTTCTTGATTTCTACCTTCGTCGATTTCAGCATCATGAAGAGCTTGGGAATTGTTTCCGTTATCCCTTGCATATTATAGTTCATCACGAAATTCTACTAACTTGGTGATGGTGACTAGAGAATTATATCAATCACTATTTTATCTGGAATATTAACTCCCACTTGATTCAAGTGATTGTAGTACCCAGACAATCTGAGCACATGCTCACTGCTTGAGCTATTCTCCTCCATCTTTTAGCTATAGAACTTGTTGGAGACTTCATATTTCTCAACTTGGGTATTTGCTTGAAATATTAACTTCAACTCCTGGAACATCTCATATGGTCCATGACGTTCAAAACGTCTTTGAAGTCCCGATTCTAAGCCGTCAAGCATGGTGCACTAAACTATCAAGTAGTCATCATATTGAGCTAGCCAAACGTTCATAATGTCTGCATCTGCTCCTGCAATAGGTCTGTCACCTAGCGGTGCATCAAGGACATAATTCTTCTGTGTAGCAATGAGGATAAACCTCAGATCACGGATCCAATCCGCATCATTGCTACTAACATCTTTCAACACAATTTTTCTCTAGGAACATATCAAAATAAACATATGAAAGCAACAACGCGAGCTATTGATCTACAACATATATATGCTAATACTACCAGGACTAAGTTCATGATAAATTAAAGTTCAATTAATCATATTACTTAAGAACTCCCACTTAGATAGACATCCCTCTAATCCTCTAAGTGATCACGTGATCCAAATCAACTAAACCATAACCGATCATCACGTGAAATGGAGTAGCTTTCAATGGTGAACATCACTATGTTGATCATATCTACTATATGATTCACGCTCGAACTTTCGGTCTCAGTGTTCCGAGGCCATATCTGCATATGCTAGGCTCGTCAAGTTTAACCTGAGTATTCTGCGTGTGCAAAACTGGCTTGCACCCGTTGTAGATGGATGTAGAGCTTATCACACCCGACCATCACGTGGTGTCTGGGCACGACGAACTTTGGCAACGGTGCATACTCAGGGAGAACACTTTTATCTTGAAATTTAGTGAGGAATCATCTTATAATGCTACCGTCAATCAAAGCAAGATAAGATGCATAAAAGATAAACATCACATGCAATCAAAATATGTGACATGATATGGCCATCATCATCTTGTGCCTTTGATCTCCATCTCCAAAGCATCGTCATGATTTCCATCGTCACCGGCATGACACCATGATCTCCATCATCTTGATCTATATCAATATGCCGTCACATGGTCGTCTCACCAACTATTGCTCTTGCAACTATTGCTATCGCATAGCGATAAAGTAAAGCAATTATTTGGCGCTTGCATCTTATGCAATAAAGAGACAACCATAAGGCTTTTGCCAGTTGCCGATAACTTCAACAAAACATGATCATCTCATACAACAACTTATATCTCATCACGTTTTGACCATATCACATCACAACATGCCCTGCAAAAACAAGTTAGACGTCCTCTACTTTGTTGTTGCAAGTTTTACGTGGCTGCTACGGGCTTAAGCAAGAACCAATCTTACCTACGCATCAAAACCACAACGATAGTTTGTCAAGTTGGTGCTGTTTTAACCTTCGCAAGGACCGGGCGTAGCCACACTCGGTTCAACTAAAGTTGGAGAAACTGACACCCGCCAGCCACCTGTGTGCAAAGCACGGCGGTAGAACCAGTCTCGCGTAAGCGTACGCGTAATGTCGGTCCGGGCCGCTTCATCCAACAATACCGCCGAACCAAAGTATGACATGCTGGTAAGCAGTATGACTTATATCGCCCACAACTCACTTGTGTTCTACTCGTGCATATAACATCAAACCATAAAAACCTAGGCTCGGATGCCACTGTTGGGGAACGTAGTACTTTCAAAAAAATTCCTACGCACACGCAAGATCATGGTGATGCATAGCAACGAGATGGGAGAGTGTTGTCTACGTACCCTCGTAGACCGAAGCGGAAGCGTTGATGCAACGTAGAGGAAGTAGTCATACGTCTTCCCGGTCCAACCGATCCAAGCACCGTTACTCCGGTACCTCCGAGCTCTTGGCACACGTTCAGCTTGATGACGCTCCCCGGGCTCCGATCCAGCAAAGCTTCGGGGAGGAGTTCCGTCAGCACGACGGCGTGGTGACGATCTTGATGTTCAACCGTCGCAGTGCTTCGCCTAAGCACTGCTACAATATGACCGAGGTGGAATATGGTGGAGGGGGGCACCGCGCACGGCTAAGGAACGATCACGAAGATCAACTTGTGTGTCTATGGTGTGCCCCCTGCCCCCGTATATAAAGGAGTGGAGCAGGGGAGGGCCGGCCCTCTCTATGGCGCGCCCTAGGGGAGTCCTACTCCCACCGGGAGTAGGATTCCCCCTTTCCTAGTCCAACTAGGAGTCCTTCCATGTAGTAGGAGTAGGAGACAAGGAAGGGGAAGGGAGAAGGGAAGGAAGGAGGGGGCGCAGCCCCTCCCCCTAGTCCAATTCAGACTAGGCCTTGGGGGGGCGCGGCCTGCCCTAGGCAGCCCCTCTCTCTTTCCTGTATGGCCCAATAAGGCCCAATACTTCTCCCCCCGTATTCCCGTAACTCCCCGGTACTCCGAAAAATACCCGAATCACTCGGAACCTTTCCGATGTCCGAATATAGTCGTCCAATATATCGATCTTTACGTCTCGACCATTTCGAGACTCCTCGTCATGTCCCCGATCTCATCCGGGACTCCGAACTCCTTCGGTACATCAAAACTCATAAACTCATAATATAACTGTCATCGAAACCTTAAGCGTGCGGACCCTACGGTTCGAGAACAATGTAGACATAACCGAGACACGTCTCCGGTCAATAACCAATAGCAGGACCTGGATGCCCATATTGGCTCCTACATATTCTACGAAGATCTTTATCGGTCAGACCGCATAACAACATACGTTGTTCCCTTTGTCATTGGTATGTTACTTGCCTGAGATTCGATCGTCGGTATCCAATACCTAGTTCAATCTCGTTACCGGCAAGTCTCTTTACTCGTTCCATAATACATCATCCCGCAACTAACTCATTAGTTGTAATGCTTGCAAGGCTTAAGTGATGTGCATTACCGAGAGGGCCCAGAGATACCTCTCCGACATTCGGAGTGACAAATCCTAATCTAAATACGCCAACCCAACATGTACCTTTGGAGACACCTGTAGAGCTCCTTTATAATCACCCAGTTACGTTGTGACGTTTGGTAGCACACAAAGTGTTCCTCCGGCAAACGGGAGTTGCATAATGCTCATAGTCATAGGAACATGTATAAGTCATGAAGAAAGCAATAGCAACATACTAAACGATCGGGTGCTAAGCTAATGGAATGGGTCATGTCAATCAGATCATTCAACTAATGATGTGATCCTCGTTAATCAAATAACAACTCTTTGTTCATGGTTAGGAAAAACCATCTTTGATTAACGAGCTAGTCAAGTAGAGGCATACTAGTGACACTCTGTTTGTCTATGTATTCACACATGTATTATGTTTCCGGTTAATACAATTCTAGCATGAATAATAAACATTTATCATGATATAAGGAAATAAATAATAACTTTATTATTGCCTCTAGGGCATATTTCCTCATTTAGCCTCTATGATCTCGTGGTAGATCAACTCTTGTAATACTCATATCATCAAGAACAATCAAGCAAGACGTAGGGTTTTACCTCCATCGAGAGGGCCTGAACCTGGGTAAACATCGTGTCCCCTGCCTCCTATTACCATCCGCCTTAGACGCACAGTTCGGGACCCCCTACCCGAGATCCTCCGGTTTTGACACCAACAACTACCCATAGATTCATCAAAATAAGCAAACAACACACAAAAAATAGAATCTGTCTAAAACAGGATAGTCTGTAGTAATCTGAAGGTTTACTAAAGTTTTGTAACTCCAAAAATTATGAAATAAATTTGAAAAATTGAAAAATTTGTACAGAAGTAATGTGCAAAAAGTTTCAGACCCATTTGACTTTCCAGTAAAAAATATAAAATCACACTACAGCCAAAGTTACTGTTTTTGTTCTGCACATAGTAAACAAGCAATCCAATCATCCTAAAACCAAAGCTTGGCACATTATTTTTATAATACAATGGATATATATATATATGGGGATAATTATTTACAGAGAAACTTCCATGAAAAATTCTACATTGTTTCTGTGAGCATGAACACAAGTGCTCAAGGTCGACCCTCACTTCTTCAATGAATAACTTTCCAATCACTTCTCTTTTTGAAAAACTTTTTAGGCATGAGAGGCAAGTATTTTTTTATTATTTAATTTTTTTTTTTATGTTTCACCCACAACTAAACAGAAACAAAAAAGGAAAAACAAAATCTACTTAGTGAAGAAAGCAAACAAGCACACACGAGAATATCAACCCCACGCTATTACTCCCCGGCAACGGCGCCAGAAAAGAGCTTGATAATCCCCAAGTGCAAGGAATCATCGTAGCAATTTCCAAAGGTGGAAGTGATAAGTATGGAGTGTTGAACCCACAAGGAGCTAAAGGTAAGATCAATATTCTATCAAGCCCTATCTTCCACTGATATGACTCTACGTACACCAAACATTTGCTTCCAACTAGCAACGAGAAATAAAACTATGTTGTGGGTATGAAGAGGATAACTTTGTATGTATGGGAGAGCTAAAATATAAAAGTAGGTGTTGTTATCATGAAGTTAGAATATATTACTAAATATTATAAATAGCGAGTGTGGAATAATGGTGGATCGGTGTGTGGAATTGTCCTAGGCAATCGTTAACAAGACCGGTAATCACTATTGCAGTTTCATATGAGGGAGAGGCATAAGCTAACATACTTTCTCTACTTGGATCATATGCACTTATGATTGAAACTCTAGCAAGCATTTGCAACTACTAAAGATCATTAAGGTAAAACCCAACCATAGCATTAAAGCATCAAGTCCTCTTTATCCCATACGCAACAACCCCCTTACTCGGGTTTGTGTTTCAGTCACTCACGCAACCCACTATAAGAGAATTATAAACGTATTGCAACACCCTACAGAGGGAATCCCTCACGCTTGCGCGACACAGAGGGCACCGTAGGACAGCACCAAAGTAAAACATACAACTCATACCAATCTAGATCATCAATCAACCCAAAGACAAAGGATATCTACTCAAAACATCATAGGATGGCAACACATCATTGGATCATAATATGTGGCATAAAGCACCATGTTCAAGTAGGGATTACAGCGGGGTGCGGGAGAGTGGACCGCCTAAAAGAGATGAGGATGGTGATGATGAGGGTGATGTTGATCAAGACGATCACCACGGCGATGATTCCCCTCCCGATGGCACTCCGGTGCCACCAAGAGAGAGGAGGAGAGGTCCCCCCCCCCTTGTGCTTCCTCCTCCATGGCCTCCCCCTGGATGGGGAGAGGTTCTCCCTCTGGTCCTTGGCCTTCATGACGATAATGGCCCCTCTGGGATCCTCCTCCATGCCCTCCGGTGATGATGGCACCCTCCGGTAGGGTGCCAGAGAGGGCCTAGATTGGTTTTCGATGGCTACGGAGGCTTCTGGCGGTGGAAATCTCGATCTAGGTTAATTTTCCGAGGTTTCTGTATTTATAGGATTTTTTGGCGTCGGTCTCACGTCAAGGAGGTGCCCGAGGTGTCCACGAGGCAGGCCCACGCGCCTGGGGCGGTGGGCGCCCCCCCTACCCTCGTGGACGCCCCGGGACTCTCCTGGCCCAACTCTTTTACTCCGGGGTCTTCTTTGGTCCATAAAAAATTGTCAAAAATTGGCACATCAATTGGACTCCGTTTGATACTCCTTTTCTGTAAAACTCAAAAACAAGGAAAAAATAGAAACTGGCACTGGGCTCTAGGTTAATAGGTTAGTACCAAATACCATATAAAATAGCATATAAATGCATATAAAACATCCAAGGTTGATAATATAATAGCATGAATACTTCATGAATTATAGATACGTTGGAGACGTATCAGCCAGTGTTCTTGAATTCAGTGTCGTTGTCACTTCTGATGTGATTGATCTTGATGCCATAGTTAGTCATGGCACGATTGGCGAATCGTCTGAAGACATCCTGCACTTCAGTCTTGTAGAGAATTATGTGCACCCATGTATATCTTGAGTAATCATCAACGATGACGAAACCATAGAGACATGCAGTGGTAGTAAGGGTAGAGTAGTGAGTAGGGCCAAATAAGTCCATGTGAAGCAGCTCGAAGGGACGTGCGTCATCATGATTGTCTTCGAGGGATGCTTGGCCCTAGTCATCTTTTCGGCTTCGCAGGCACCACACAAATGATCCTTCTTGAACTTGACTCCCTCGATGCCTATGACATGCTTCTTCTTCACGAGAGTGTGCAAGTTCCTCATGCCAGTATGCCCTAGCCTCCTATGCCAGAGCCAGCACTCTGAAGCTTTTGCTAGAAGGCATACGGCCAGCTGTGGTCCCGCTGAGAAATCTACCATGTATAGATCATCTTTTCGATACCCTTCGAAGACTAGAGATTTTTCAGATTCCATAAGCACAAGGCAACGATATTTTCCAAATATCACAATCATGTTCAGATCACAAAAGCATTGAGACAGACATTAAGTTGAAACCAAGGGATTCAACAAGCATCACTTTATCCCTGTGCTGATCCTTTGAGATTGCAACTCTACCTAGGCCCAATACCTTGCTTTTACCAGTGTCAGCAAATGTGATGTGACTCTTGTCATACGGACGTAGGGTTGAATCCATAAGAAGACTTCGATCACCAGTCATGTGGTTAGTACATCCACTGTCCATAATCCACTCAGAAGCCTTTGGTGTTGTACCCTACAGTGCAGTTTGGGGGATAGTGTCGTGGACTTAACACGGCAGATGTCCTAGCAGAAGGACTTAGTCGTGGAGCCATCGCAACTAGGTTAGCTTAAAGGGGTTAATCAGGACAAAGGACACAGAGAGTTTATACTGGTTCGGCCCCTTGCGGTGAAGGTAAAGGCCTACTCCAGTTTGGGGTTATATTGCTTAGGTTTCAATTACCAGGGAGCGAATACGCTTGACCTAGTTCTCGATCTGTTGTTTCTTGTCTTAACCCGCTGCCGGGTCGTCCCTTTATATACACAGGTTAACGCCCGGCAGCTTACAGTGTCCCGGCTGGCTCATACACAACGTGTCCAGCTCGGTTACTAACTAATCTTGCCTTACAATACAAGTTATACATGTATGGCGGTTCACCCTCTTGGGCCTCAAGTCACCCCTGGATCTTGGGCCGTCAATGGGCTTGTATAAGTCGCCGGCTTCACTTGATAAGTCACCAGTGGTATGACCCGGCCCCTCCTAGGCGGTTCATTCCTAGTAGTTATATCCCCAACATTAGGCCCAGGTTGATTTGAACTTGTTCATATCAATCTTCAATACCTGACTTGTCAAAATACTGCATTGCTTGTTTGATAAACCTTGTTGTAACCCACCATGACGTCAGCTCACGGAATCTTCTTAAACCACCATGAAGTCATTTCGCATTAATTTCACGCGAGGCCCAAAACATCTCAACTGATCTCTTAATGAACATCTCAAAAATCAAGGCGTCCATATAGCCACATGATGATTTCGGCCTCCTCGATTCCTGTGCATGCCTTGTATCCAACCCCTTATAAATAGGGACGTGGGTCTTTATCATTTTCCCCCTTGCCTCCTTGCCTTCGTCTTCTTCTCGCGTCTCCTTCATCGCCCGTGCTCCGCCGCCGCGACCTTCGACCGCTGCACCAACTCAGGCCGCTGCATTGACCTGACCAGACCAGAGAACTCCGGCGCACCACCGTTGTTCCTCATCACCTGTAAGTGCTCCTCTTTGTTACCTCATATCTGCATTACAGTTTCCTCTGTTCATCAGTGTTCTTCGCCGTTCTTCTTTGTTTCCTTCAACTCAAGCAGCTTTTAATCTGAATAGGTTATGAGCCTTGTGCGGTAGTAGTTTAGCATTTATTTTTATCATCAGAATAGCATCTCTCCATAGAAGATCTCATCAGAGCACCCAAACTTTTCTGTTGCCGCCACCTTAGGTTTCCGAATTTATTGCCTTTTCTGAACTGTTGTAGATCCAAAATTATAGCTCCAGTCTTTTAAATCTATTTGTCCCTTACTTAGCAAAAATTTCACTTCTAAATTTGAAACACCACAACTGCCATGGCGGATTATATCATAAACTATGAACCGCCATATGACATCAGACCTCACTGTAAGCCGCCATCAAATACTTCATCATTTGTATAATCCGTCAATGCTCTCCGGCTTAACCATGCTTACTTATTTATCTCCATAACTTAGTTCTACACAATGTACCTTGACTTTTAAACTCTGGCCAGTTTAACAACATAAACTTAACCCAGCTGGCATCATTAGTCCCCATTAAGCCGCTAGTATGGATTCCACGTAGTTCAATATTCATCTTCCGGCTTAACACATCAACCGTTCATATCATTTTACTTTTTGAACCATTCCCCCGGCTTGTCAGTTGAATATTAAACCGGAAAAAATTCTTTCTTTGAGGCTTTTTCCCTCAAAATGGGCAAATCTTTCATAGCTTGCAACTGGGTCGTTTCCCGTCATCAAGGAAGACCTGAACGAATATGTTCAGACTAGTGTCTTAGCCAAAAAAGACGCCATTCACTGGAGGGTCCCAGGCACTGAATGTCCTCCTGAGCCCAAGGATGGTGAAGTTGTTGTTTTTATTGACCATATGATTCGTGGCTTCAGCCCTCCCAGCTCAAAATTCTTTCATGATGTGCTGCACTTTTTCAAACTCCACCCACAAGACATCAGACCAAATTATGTTTCCAACATCTACAACTTTCAAGTATTCTGCGAGGTGTACCTTCAACAAGAGCCCACCGTAGAACTATTCAGGGAGTTCTATTATTTAAACTGGCAGAATGAATTCACAGACGGACCCAGCCTAGAGTTAGGCGGTATTTCTATTCAGCGACGAAAAGAAGCCACTTCCCCAGCCGCCTCTCCGCCCAATCATCCCAAAGACTGGAATCAAACTTGGTTTTATTGCAAAGACACTTCTCCCGAAGGAGAAAATCCTCTGCCGGGTTACCGTTCCAGCCGGCTCAGCAACAAACATCCTCTTCCCAACCGCATTAGTGTAGCAGAGCAAAAGAAGTACATGCCAGTCTTTTCAAAGATCCGGGCCTTGATGGACAACGGCTTAACTGGAATTGATCTGGTTCGCTGCTGGGTCGCCTGGAGAATCTTTCCCTTAAGCCATCGTCCCGGCTTGATGTATGACTACACTAGCAAATTGAAAGATCCTCAACGCCATTGTCAAATTGAAATAATTGACGAAGACATCAATAAAATGACCAAATCTCTGTTAAATGAGAGCTTGGAAGATTGCAGTCAAGTCGGATTAAATCCTTTCTGCGTTCTAAATAAGCCGCCAGTTGTAAGCTTGGAATCAAGTTCACACTTGAATCATGTTTTCATTTGTACTGTCTGTTCACACTCATTCAATTTTTACAGGCTGATTCACCTTTTTGGACCAAGAAGCTGCATGATAAACTGGTCAAGAAAACCCGGACAAAGAGCAAAGCTATCAAAAAGCCTGCCAAGAAGAAAACCAACCCCGCCGAGTTATTTAACTTGGACGATCATGAAGATGATGAGTCGGAGGTAGAACTTGATTCCCTTGGCTCATTCTTTGTACATCTTATTGACAATGGCCATTATCAGGATGATGCGGAGGCCAGTCGTGCAGACGATGAAAAGGTAATTACTCTTTCCTCTGGCTCAGACCCTCTGCCAACACAGAAAACCCAACAAGCAACCCGGAAAGTAAGATTTTCTCACCCTTTAGCTTACTTGGATCCCAACTTTCTTTTGAAGAAGCAGCGACATGAAGCTAGCCGCACAACCCAGAACAGTGGTGGTGGAGTTTTATCCTCCGGTTTACCGAACACACCAGTGCCTCACAAGCGTCGACCGGAGGTCTCAAATATTTCTGACTTAGCTTATCCCAAGGCGGGTCTCTTTCGACAACCTCTTAACCCGTCTGATTCAAATTATCAGGGAACCTCTCATTCCTCCTCCGGCGACTCAACTAGGACTCAAATCCCGGCCTTCAAAACTGTGCCTGGGTGAGAACATTAAATCTTACCCACTTTTGAATTATGCACTTAATTCTCATATTAACTCTGTCTCATGGTTCCTTTTCAGCGCTATGGCCAAGCCCAGCAAGAAGCAGAAATTGACAAACCGGCTGAAGAGCCCAAGACTATTGAACCAGAGCAACATGCCACAACTGAAACTTTGCACCAGGTGTCAGAAGCTGCCATGGACAACACCTCTCCAGAAGACCACCATGTCACTCAAGATGTCATGGACGTTGATCCAAAAAATGATAAGCCGCCAAACCCTGCTCAGCCGGCTCATGAATCTGACGATATAATGATTATTGGGATGGCTTATCAAGCCCCAGGCAATCCCATCTCCCTGTCCAAACACAGCGCCAAGGAGGAGTTCTCTGTTGTTGACAAAGGCAAATGGAAGGTTGATTTGGAAGGCTATTCTCAATTTAGCGCTCAAGAGATTCACTCTGGTTATCTGAACCGCCTTCACACTAGCCATGATTTCGAAGCCATCTTGGTCAACTTGATGAAGGAGCGCTTCGAGGTAATCCAGCACAAACCTCTTCATGAATATATCATTATCACCCGACAAGTCTATAGAATATGGTAGCATTGAGTGTACTGTAGACTTTAGATAATCATAAATATGTGAAACTCAAGCTAGTAGCCCCCAAGGGCCGACTTAATCTATCAAGTTAAGCCGGGACTTCAATTAGCATTGATCAACTTTGCATCTGTAGCCCCCAAGGGTCGGCTTAATCAGTATGAATAAACTGGGACTTATCACCATGGCTGAAACCAATATCCCAATATGTAGCCTTTATAAACCGGATCATATCATTTTGCCCGGGTCATTAGAGAAATTTGTCTTGAAAAGAGCAATAGGCATTAGCCCCCAAGTGCCAAGGAAAATACTTGTATTGTGCTTGGGACTTCAAAAATAATCATGATCGTAATTCCTTCCATGTTTGTTCATGTCGCAGGCTGAACTAACTGAGAAGGATTCCCAAGTCAACGACCTGAGGGCCAATATTAACACTCAGCAATTTGAGACGTCCAAGGCCAAGTCAGAACTGAAGACTGCACTGGAAGATATTGAGAGCAATTGAAACAAAGCTTCAGCGCTGATAAAACTGGCTGGGAAACCGAGAGGGCGGCCTTATTAAAGAGAGCGGAGGATGCCGAAGCAGCTCTTAAACTGGTCACTGATGAGTTGTCCGGCTTAAAGCATCAAATCAATAGCATGACATCAGCCATCTTTGGTAAGTAGTAAAAATGACTCTGCTTTGTATCAACAAGCATATCACAATCATCTGTCGGCTTATCAATGGTTTCACTGATGCAGGCTCCCGAAGCGTCAAGTTTGGTTCTGATATGCGCATCAAGCTGAAGGTTGTCTATACTCTTGTAGAACAGCTATATACTGGCACTCAACGGACAATTGCTGCTGCTATCCATAAGAAACATCTTCCCACCCTCATTAAGGAAAAATTGGAGAGGCTACCAGTGCTGCCCCAGAGGATTGACGAGCTAAAGCGAGCATCTGCCAGAGCCGGCGCCCTGACTGCCTTAAGGCGGGCAAAGGCGTGGCAAGCAGATCTTGACCGAGAAGACTTAGCCAATGGTTGTCCTAGTATAAAAGAGGACGTGTCCCCCTTCAGCGCTGATGATTTTTCAGAAATAGCAAGAGAAATGCGTCCGTTGGCAAGCAAACTAGCCGAAGAGACAAACCTATCTCAATATCAGGCGACTTATGATTCTGAGAACAAGAAGATGAAGGCGCCGGTTCATTAGGAGGTGGATCTGATCCCACCGACGCGTAAGCATACCTTCGCTCCTGACATTAATCCATCAAATCTTATTCATGATGAGGCTGTGTTTAGAGCTTTGACTGGTATCATCTGGGCCTCGCCTGACTTCCGGCCAATGGATAATCAAGAAGAAGAAGAAGCACAAGATGACCCGGAGGCTTCGACCCGCCAAGACTAAAACTCTGAACTCATGAGTCGGCTTACCAGTCATGGCGTTTTGATGCTATGTCTCAAAAAACACTTGTCCTTTTGGGCCGTCAGATGCCTTGTAATAGGCTAGTTAAACTATTCTGATCTATCATGCCATCGTGCGTGTTTATTTGCATAACACTACTGATCCATCATTTAAAGACCCGTCACTTATGCTTTATAATATTATCAATTATGCAGGTCAAACTTATCATTTTTTTCCTGCAGATAAACAAGTAACAAGTGCCCTGGCGGTTTATCCCAGGGCGGGTCACAATACCCCATATAAAAACCACTGATGACTAAGTAGTCCATAACCAGGGTCGGTTTATCAAAACCTCATATAATCATAACAAAATAAATATCATACCTGTGATATTTATGCACACCGCCGGCTTATCACGCCAGTAAGGTTAACAGCCCAAAGACAGAGCACAACGCCCTGTTCCATTTATTCATACCGCCAGCTCATCACGCCATATGCAGCAAGGGGCAAAATTCCAAAGCTTAGAGCACAACACTCAAGCACATAATCATCATATGCTGGCGACTTAAAGTCCAAAACCAGGTGGGTTCAATAAAACTCCGGATAGATTCATATATGAATCATAAGGCATCATGGCCCTAACCAGTTTTCAACCATGTATCAACATGGCATAAAAGATGAACCTAAAAAAAATGTTCAAACCAAATATAAAACAAACAAAAACAAGGCATTCATAGGCTGCCAAGCCCCCATGTAAAGCGTTATTCAAGGGCTACGCAGCCGCTGAGTTAAACCTTAATTCAAACCTCATAAGTCGGACCTCGCATGACCAATCGCCGTTTCAACTTTGACAAATTCAGGGTCTTTTAAAAGATTGATTGTCAAGAGTACGGCGAGTCATTCCAGGATTACCTGGTCGGAGTGGCAAGCAAAACAAAGGCAGGATAACCTGGATTTTTTGGTGAATACACCTAGCGTCCAAGCCTATTACAAGGGTCAACAAAGCTCTGTTCATTAACAAGAAGCCCCCAAGTAATATTTCATTCCAGGCATATAAGCCGGATCAATAGGGTACTCATAGCTATGCTCAATGAGCAGCAAGCCCCCAAGTATTTTGTAATCATGGCGTACAAGACGGACCAAGAGGGTTGTCATAGCTATGCTCAATAAGCAGGAAGCCCCCAAGTGATCGTATAAAGTGACAATAAAGACTCATATTCTCAGAAATGAAACGACAGAGGCCCTGAATTATCAGGGATGTCGGCTTTATTATATTCATCATAATATATACATTGATAGAAATATGTACATCACAAGAGCCGGTGGCTCAAGTGTAATAAGGCCGAAGATGAGCAATATTCCACGGCCGGTGGGTCTCCTCCTCCGACGTGCATGAGTCCTTGTGGTCTCGAACATCGATAAGGTAGTATGATCCGTTGTTCAAATTTTTGCTGACCACAAAGGGTCCTTCCCAAGGTGGGGATAGCTTGTGCATATTAGTTTGATCCTAGATAAGCCAGAGCACCAAATCTCCTTCTTGAAAGGTTCTGGTTTTAACCCGGTGGTTGTGATAATGACGCAGATCTTGTTGGTAAATCGCCGAATGAGCCGCCGCATGGTGACGCTCCTCATCCAACAAGTCAAGATCATCATGACATGCTTTTTCATTATCAGCTTCAACATAACCCGCCACACGGGGCGGATCATGACGGATGTCACTAGGGAGAACCGCATCTACTCCGTAAACCATGAAGAAAGGCGTGTGTCGGTGTCAAAACCGGCGGATCTCGGGTAGGGGGTCCCGAACTGTGCGTCTAGGCCGGATGGTAACAGGAGACAAGGGACACGATGTTTTTACCCAGGTTCGGGCCCTCTCGATGGAGGTAATACCCTACTCCTGCTTGATTAATATTGATGATATGGGTAGTACAAGAGTAGATCTACCACGAGATCAAGGAGGCTAAACCCTAGAAGCTAGCCTATGGTATGATTGTTGTGTATGGAGTTGATTCTGTCCTACGGACTACAACCCTCCGGTTTATATAGACACCGGATAGGGTTAGGGTTACATAGAGTCGGTTACAATGGTAGGAGATCTTGAATATCCGCGTCGCCGAGCTTGTCTTCCACGCCAAGGAAAGTCCCATCCGGACATGGGACGAAGTCTTCAATCTTGTATCTTCATAGTCCTGGAGTCTGGCTGAAGGTATAGTCCGGCCATCCGAACACCCCCTAATCCAGGACTCCCTCAGTAGCCCCCGAACCAGGCTTCAATGACGATGAGTCCGGCGCGCAGATTGTTCGGCATTGCAAGGCGGGTTCTTCTCCAAATCATGTGTACCTGTAGGAATAATGTCCGATTTTTGTAATGTAGCGCTCCTCAGCTCCCATGCCCAATAATGGTTGTCTTCCACGTGTCAAATGAATGCGAAAAGCCAGGGCGTTTTTACATCCACACCCCTAGCCGTATAAACAAGCCGCCTATTTAACGGGATGGGGATTTAGGTCCAAACCACATCTTCTCCTCTTCGCGAGTTATCATCAGAGCGCTTCCAGCAAAGGTCCATTCCAACATGACCAGCCGTCGCAGCTCCTCCCCTCGCCCCTCCGGTCCCAAACCCAGGGACTGGGAGAGTTGCACCATCCCGCATAGCGAGTTAGTGTCGCTTCAGGCCAAGGGATTTCTCCCTCAGGCATACATGGTCCCGGTCCGAGCCGGTCTCGCCACCTACAATGGCGGAAAACAAGCGGAGAGCACCCCCAATCCTTATAAAGGAGAGCGGGTGTGCCTCGTCCCCTATCTAATAAGGGGACTGGGATTTCCAATTCATCCATTTCTCCGCGGGCTTCTGGAGTTCTACGGCCTCCAGCTGCACAATCTCACACCCACATCTGTACTGCATATTGCGGGTTTCGTCGCCCTTTGCGAGCTATTTTTAGGCGTTGAGGCTCATTTTGCGCTGTGGAAGAGGTTATTCTGCCTGGTGCCCCGTTCTCAAGAGGGGTCTATATACCAAGTGGGCGGAGCCGAAGTATGGCGCATCGCCGGGACCGGATACCTATCCGGAACCCCAAAGAAGGCGTCCGAGGACTGGCCTTCGGAATGGTTTTACATAGATGATGTCCCGTTGCCGGACCCTATCCGGGTCGGTCTCCCTGAGTTCAACAGTGCTCCATTGAAGAAACGCTTGAGCTGGCGTGCGCGGAGCTCTCAGAGAGAAAGCGACAGAGACGTCCTTTACCTGATGGGCCGGATAAGACTGTTGGCTCATTCCGGACTAACCATGATTGGAGTCATGGCCGCATGCATTATGCGGGGGGTGCAGCCGCTTCAATATAGAGGCCACCCCATGTGGGATTTCAACGGGGAGGATGACGCCACACGTTACGGTCGTAAGGGGCCGGCCTCAGCCGCCGCCTTAGTAAAGATCCTATCCTCTTTGTACAAGGGAGAAAAGGAGGAATTCCTCCACGTCAATCCACAGGCCGGATTTACTATGTACAATCCTCCAAGTTGGGTAAGTGAACAATTGCGCTTGCCCGTTTGTTTTATATTCCCACGGTTAGATATGTAGTCTAACGGCTGCAGTGCAGGAACTGCGACAGGAAGTAAAGGATATAAACAGCTGCCCTCCACAGCCCGAGGACCCAGAACGGTCCCTCGATCCGGACTCCGAAGAGGATCCGGACATATCGGTGGAGCTTATCGACGGGGTGTTCTATCAGCTAAGCAAGGACAATACCTTGGTAGCCATCATGGCTGATTACCCAGGGTTAATCCCGGCCTCCCAGGTGATAGAAACCGGAGTCTCATTCCCTTGAGAGAGATTCCACTCTCACGTATTCCGGTGTTTCTGATGATAACCGTGTTTTGCAGGGGAGATTTCCGAGGCAGGAGGCCGAACCTGCGGCGGCTAGCCAACGAGGGGCCGTAGGGCCCCATGGGACAAAAAGGAATGCAGTCCGGACTGAGATGCCGGAGCAAAGGTATAGCGCACCCTCTGTTTCCCTGGTGTTATTCTATCAGGGCATATTAACGTTCGTGCTATCTTCAGAACGAAGAGATCTCGCCGGACTACATCCGGAGAGGTTGCCAATCGTGCCTCCACCAGCCAGGCGCCAACGTCTAGCCAGGAAGCAGAGGCGAGCACAAGGCACGCACCGGACGCTCCTCCGACAGAGGATGCGGACAGGTTGTCTGCCACAAATTCTGAAGTGGAGAGTGCCATGAACCACAGGCGTCGCCGGACAGTTCTACGCGACGCTTGTTTCTCCCAAGAGGCTTTAGATGCCTTTAATTCGGGAGATGGGTACCTCCGTGCCGCTCAAAATGGTTTAGCCAGAGCCACGGAGCAGTATGTAAAAGACATACGGGTAAGAAAATTTTGGTTAAACATATATATGCCAGTAGCCCCCGAGACTTGAAGCAGTTAGAGCAACTGATTTAAGGATCATTTAATATGCAGGTTCTTACAGAGAAGAATACCGTACTGTCCCAGGAGCTAGAAAAGTGCAAGGCCCAACTAGAGGCCGCGCTAGCCGCAGCAGGGGAGCCTAAAGAGACCCCCTCGGGTAAGATACACTTCGAAAGATTAGTATTGTGCGGTGTGGGTGCAAATCTGACAAATCATATTGCAGATGGCGCCGGACTCGATCTGGACAAGCAACAACTCTTACGCCGGCTAAAGGCCGGTGAGAGTACGTTGACAAAGGTGAGGCGAGAGAAGAATGATCTTCAGGATGACAACATCAAGCTGGACGTCGAACTTAAAGATGTTCATGGTCAGCTGTCGGACTCCACAAAGGAGAATCAGTGGCTTCGACGCGGCATTTTTAGTAAGTGCTCGAACGAACTTTGAAAAAAGACTTCAGCGAGGAAGTCGACTAACAGAGTAATGTCTGTAGGTATGCTCACAGGTCGTCCTACAGAGGAGATGCCCGGTTCTACAGGTGACCTTCTTCCCGAACTCTTGCAACTGCACGAGCGAATTCGGCAGGCGATGCGGGGTATTGCCCAAGCCTTATGGCCTGCCCACTCCGTGCCCGAGAGCCTTGGAGAGCTTGCGGAGAAGCTGAAGGGAGCTCGGCGGCGCTTCCGGTTGTGGAAGATATCGGCCTGCCGACAAGGCGCTAGGGAGGCCTGGGCCATGGTGAAGACCCGTTTTACGAAGTCTGACCCAAACCACATGGCTGAGGTCGGACCCGTGGGGCCCGACGGGAAGGAGATCCCTGTAAGCTTAGTATACGGCCAAGTAGAGTTGGCCGCGAAGTATTCCCAGCAGGACTGTAAATTAGACAGCCTGTTAGATGGTATAGAAGAGGAATACAATCAGTCAGAATGACTATGTAATTTCGAATTGACATGTATAATGCCTTCTAGCCGGATTGTAGATAGACGTTGGTTTGTGGGTGATAGACGGAAGCATAATCGAGCTTGATGCCCATGTTTTTGCACCAGAGTTTTACCTCGTCGGCGGTAAAGTTTGTACCATTATCGGTTATGATGCTGTGGGGGACGCCATAACGGTGTACAACCCCGGATATGAAGTCTATCACAGGTCCGGATTCGGCCGTTTTAACAGGCTTGGCTTCTATCCATTTGGTGAATTTATCCACCATGATCAATAAGTATTTTTTCCTATCGGTCCCACCTTTAAGGGGTCCGACCATGTCAAGCCCCCAGACCGCAAAAGGCCAGGTGATCGGTATAGTTTGGAGTGCGGTGGGTGGCATATGGCTTTGGTTGGCAAAAAGTTGGCAACCAGCGCATCGTTGGACTAGGTCCTGAGCGTCTGCCCGGGCCGTCGGCCAATAAAAGCCTGTACGGAAAGCCTTGCTAACAAGGGACCGAGCAGCGGCGTGGTGACCACCGAGTCCGGCATGAATTTCAGCCAGAAGGTTCCGCCCTTCCTCTTCGGAGATGCACCTTTGAAGGACTCCGGTAGTGCTTTTCTTGTAAAGCTCTCCCTCATGGACTCTATAGGCTTTAGATCGCCGCACTATGCAGCGGGCCTCGTTTTGGTCCTCCGGGAGTTCCTGCCTAGTAAGGTAGGCTAGGAATGGTTCCGTCCACGGGGCGATAACCGCCATTATTACGTGGGCTGAAGGTGTAATTTCATTGGCAGAGCCTCCAATTGTGTCAGATTGTTCGGCGTCGAGTGGTGCACTGGGTCCGGGCTGTTATTTGCGGGTTCCCCCTCCCATGCTACGGATGGCTTGAACAATCTTTCCAAAAAGATGTTGGGGGGGACTGCATCGCGTTTTGCTCCGATGTGTGCCAGGACGTCCGCTGCTTGATTGTTTTCTTGGGCTATATGGTGAAACTCCAGCCCTTCGAACCGAGCTGACATTTTTAGGACGGCGTTGCGGTAAGCTGCCATTTTTGGGTCCTTGGCGTCGAAATCTCCATTTATTTGGGATATCGCGAGGTTTGAATCCCCGCGTACCTCTAGGCGCTGGATACCCATGGATACTGCTATCCGGAGACCATGTAGGAGGGCCTCATATTCGGCTGCATTGTTGGAATCCGTGTACATGATCTGGAGCACATATTGGACTGTGTCTCCTATGGGGGACGTCAGGACGACGCCAGCCCCCAGTCCGGCCAACATTTTGGAGCCGTCGAAGTGCATAATCCAGTTTGAATATGTGTCGTACTCTTTAGGGAGCTCGGCCTCCGTCCATTCTGTGACGAAGTCGGCCAAAACTTGCGATTTAATAGCTCGCCGTGGCTTATAGGTTATATCAAACGGGAGAAGCTCGATGGCCCATTTTGCAATCCGGCCCATTGCATCGCAGTTGTTGATAATATCGTTGAGTGGTACTTCCGAGGCTACTGTTATGGAACACTCTTGAAAGTAGTGTCGTAGCTTCCGGGATGCCATGAATATCGCGTATGCAATCTTTTGATAATGCGGGTACCGTGATTTGCATGGAGTGAGGACAGTGGACACGTAGTAGACCGGCCTTTGAAGAGGGAATTTGTGTCCATCCGTTTCCCGCTCGACAACGAGCACTGCGCTGACAACTTGATGTGTTGCTGCAATGTACAATATCATTGGTTCGCCGGTGTTCGGCGCGGCCAGGACTGGGTTTGTTGCCAATATGGCTTTTATTTCATCAAGTCTGGCTGTGGCGGCATCCGTCCACTCGAAGTGTTCGGTGCGCCGAAGGAGGCGATGGAGGGGTAGTGCCTTTTCTCCCAAGCGGGAGATGAAGCGGCTTAAAGCCGCCACGCATCCGGTTAATTTTTGTATTTGTTTGAGGTCCTTTGTGACATCCAATTGTGACAAAGCTCGGATCTTGGCTGGGTTTGCTTCAATTCCTCTAACGGATACAATGAAGCCCAAGAGCTTTCCGGCTGGAACGCTGAAGACGCATTTTTCCGGGTTGAGCTTGATGTCATATTTTCGAAGGTTATCGAATGTAAGCCTCAAGTCGTCTACTAGAGATTCGACATGTCTTGATTTGACGACCACATCATCCACGTACGCCTCCACTGTTTTGCCAATCTGGTTTGCCAGACATGTCTGAATCATGCGCTGATATGTTGCGCTGGCGTTTTTCAGCCCAAAGGGCATTGTGTTGAAGCAGAATGGGCCGTATGGTGTGATGAATGCTATTGCGGCTTGGTCTAATTCTACCATCTTGATTTGATGGTAACCGGAATATGCGTCGAGGAAACACAACGAATCGTGTCCTGCGTTGGCATCGATAATTTGATCGATACGGGGGAGGGGGAAGGGATCCTTGGGGCAAGCCTTGTTAAGGTCTTTAAAATCGACACACAGGCGCCAGGATTTGTCCTTCTTTGGTACCATCACCAGGTTTGCTAGCTAGTCTGGATGTTTTATGTCTCTAATGAATCCGGCCTCCAATAGCTTGGCTAGCTCCTCTCCCATAGCCTATCTCTTGGGTTCGGAAAAACGCCGAAGGGCTTGTTTGACAGGTTTGAATCCTTTTAGGATGTTTAAGCTGTGTTTGGCCAGCCTGCGTGGGATCCCTGGCATGTCTGAAGGGTGCCAGGCGAAAATGTCCCAGTTCTCTCGTAGGAACTCTCGCAGTGCGGCGTCTATATCAGGGTTCAGTCGTGCCCTGATGGAAGCTGTTTTATTGGGGTCCGTTGGATGGACCTGGAATTTGACTATTTCGTCAGCTGGCTTGAAGGACGTGGATTTGGATCTCTTATCGAGTATCACATCATCCCTGTTAACCGTGGAGCGCAGCGCAGTCAGTTCCTCGGCCGCTAAGGCTTCGGATAGCGCCTCAAGGGCTAATGCGGCTGTCTTGTTTTCGGCGCGGAGTGCTATGTCCGGATCACTAGCTAGAGTGATAATTCCGTTCGGCCAGGGCATCTTAAGCTTCATGTACCCGTAATGGGGTATTGCTTGGAAGATTGTGAATGCTTCCCGCCCTAGTGAAGCGTGATGTCCGCTTTTGAACGGGGCCACCTGAAACGTGACTTCTTCGGACCTGTAATTATCCGGCGTGCCGAACACCACATCTAGTGTGATTTTTCCTGTGCAGCGCACTTCCCGACTGGGGATTATTCCTCTAAAGGTCGTGCTGCTTTGCTCGATGCGGTTCCAATCTATTTCCATTTTTTGAAGGGTTTCCTCATAAATGAGGTTCAGTCCGCTGCCTCCATCCATGGGCACCTTGGTGAGGCGAAAGCCGTCCACTATGGGACTGAGGACCAATGCGGCTGGTGCTCGGGCAGTTCGGAATCTAGGTTCATCACTTGCGTTGAAGGTAATAGCAGTGTCGCTCCATGGATTTATTGTTGCAATTTGATAGACTTCGGCGAGGCTGCGGAGTGTTCTTTTTCGCATATTGTTTGATGCGAAAGTCTCGAAGACTATGAGAATGGTACTGGTGCCCTCGGGCTGGCTTTCTGCGGCCTCCGGAATTAAGAGGTCCTCGCCAATTTTGGCCACCTGCCGGAGTATCCAATATGCTCTAAGGCTGTGAGTTGGTGTGGCGTCCTCTGTACTGTGAATTCTACAGGGTCCATCAAGCCACCTTTCCAGTACGGTTCCATGCCCTGTAGAGGGTTTTGGCTTTTTGGTATTTATCCCGGGTGTCCTATGATGATGCACCCTCTTAGTTCGGACGGGATTACTATTCAAGGCCGGATTATCCCAAAATTTTATTTCGGTTTTCCAGGCGCTTTCCCTCACACAGTATTTTTGTACTATGGACGCCAAGTCAGCGAAGCGTGTAATATCACGATGACTTACGGCGTTAAGGATTCCCTCGTCCGTGCAATTACTGTGGAAAATTGAGATTGCGTCTCCCTCACGGCAATCGTTTATCCTGTTCATAACCAGGAGGAATCTGGCCTAGTAATGATGTACTGTTTCCTCGGTCCTCTGCCTGATTTGGGAGAGATCGCTTATGTTCGGGTGGGCGGGTGTCGTTGAATTTGAAACCTCACCTAGTCCAAGATTCGGAGGCCGAAGAGTTTCCGAACTCTGAAGTTCGGATTCTTGGATGTTGTCCAATGAATCTAGCCCGTTGCCTGATCCTAAGCTCAGGTCTTGAGTTACATCCTCCCCTCCGCGAGTATCCGGCTTGGAGGGGTCAGGAATTCGGACGTAGCTAGTCCTTAAAATAGATGAAGGGTCGCCGCACTGTGCCTCTACCACGGCAACGTGGTGGGTGACTTGGGGAGAGTTAATTTCTCTTAGATCGGGTTTAAGCCCAACCTGGTCGTAATCCGTAGTGACCCCCAGGGTGGCGATGCAATCCAAGAGCTCGTTTATGGAAGAGAGCTCCGTTGGATCTAGCTGCTCGACGAGCTTCGAGCTGACGTGTAGGTTGCTTTTGATGACCCGAGAGGTCACCGTCGGCGCAACAGCCGAACAGGCGGTCATGAGGAAACCACCTAGCCGGAGGGTTTGGCCGACAGCCAAGGTTCCCTTAGCAACGGCGCCGTCTTTAAAGACGGGAGGAAGCATCCTTCCTGATTGTGACGGCACAGAGGAACTCTCAATGAAAGCACCAATGTCGGTGTCAAAACCGGCGGATCTCGGGTAGGGGGTCCCGAACTGTGCGTCTAGGCCGGATGGTAACAGGAGACAAGGGACACGATGTTTTACCCAGGTTCGGGCCCTCTCGATGGAGGTAATACCCTACTCCTGCTTGATTAATATTGATGATATGGGTAGTACAAGAGTAGATCTACCACGAGATCAAGGAGGCTAAACCCTAGAAGCTAGCCTATGGTATGATTGTTGTGTATGGAGTTGATTCTGTCCTACGGACTACAACCCTCCGGTTTATATAGACACTGGATAGGGTTAGGGTTACATAGAGTCGGTTACAATGGTAGGAGATCTTGAATATCCGCGTCGCCGAGCTTGTCTTCCACGCCAAGGAAAGTCCCATCCGGACACGGGACGAAGTCTTCAATCTTGTATCTTCATAGTCCTGGAGTCCGGCTGAAGGTATAGTCCGGCCATCCGAACACCCCCTAATCCAGGACTCCCTCAGCGTGTAACCCATAGATCTGTTGGGGGTAGTATTGATGCTCCATAACACTGAGGGTAATTCCTCCACTCAACAACCCGGCGTCCTCCGCAAAGTGACCATAATCCAGGGCTTGATGCCTCTCAAAATTTCTTGATTGGCTCTTTCAGCTTGGCCATTGGACTGGGGGTGAGCCACTGATGATACATCAAGTCGAATGTGCTCTCGTTGACAAAATTCTTTCATGTCACCTTTGGAAAGATTAGTGCCATTATCGGTTATAATGTTGTGGGGATAACCAAAATGGAAAATTGCCTTTTTGATGAATTGAACCATTGTCACCACGTCACACTTACTGACCGGCTCTGCCTCAACCCACTTTGTAAATTTGTCAACTGCCACCAAAAGGTGGGTTTTTTATCCTTGGACCGTTTGAAATGTCCAACCATATCAAGCCCCCAGACTGCAAACGACCAAGTCATTGGAATCATCCTTAATATTGAGCCGGCACATGAGCTCTTCTTGAAAATTTCTGACAATCATCACATTTACTGACCAAATCCTCTGCATCAGCATGAGCCGTCAGGCAATAAAACCCATGACGAAAAGCCTTGGCCACGAGAGACTTAGAGCCGGCATGACGACCACAATCTCCTTCATGAATCTCTCGTAGAACCTCACGACCCTCCTCAGGAGAAACACAACATTGAGACACCCTTGTGACACTGTAGCGGTGCAACTCTCCATTGACAATAGTCATTGACTTAGACCACCGGGTTATCTGCCTGGCCAAAGTTTCATCTTCAGGTAACTCGCCCCGGGTCATATAAGCTAAATATGGAACTGTCCAATTAGGAATAGCATGAAGAGCTTCCACTTGTGCCTCCGGGTCAGAAATAGCAAGATCTTCCTCTGTAGGCAATTTGACTAAAGGGTTATGCAGAATATCAAGGAAAATGTTAGGTGGTACTGGCTTATGATGGGACCCTAACCGGCTCAAAGCATCAGCCACCTCATTTTTCCTGTGATCAACATGTTCCACTTGATAACCTTTGAAATGACCAGCAATAGCATCAACCTCGCGGCGGTAAGCCGCCATGAGTGGGTCCTTAGAATCCCAAGTACCTGAAACTTGCCGAGCCACCAAATCTGAGTCACCAAAAAACCTCACCCAGCTTAGATTCATCTCCTTAGCCATCCGAAGACCAAGGAGTAAGGCTTCTTACTCAACTGCATTTTTAGTACAAGGGAACATAAACCTTAGAACATAACAAAATTTATCACCTCATGGGGAAGTCAAAATAACTCCAGCCCCCGAGCCTTCCAACTGCCTGGATCGATCAAAGTGAATAGTCCAATATGTGCTATCCGGCTTCTCCTCAGGCATCTGCAGCTCTGTCCAATCATTGATGAAATCCACAAGTGCTTGAGTCTTGATGGTTGTGTGAGGCATGTATTTCAAACCATGGGGTCCAAGCTCAATAGCCCACTTGGCCACCCGACCTGTGGCTTCTATGTTTTGAATAATATCTCCTAAAGGAGCGGAACTAACCAAGGTGATGGGATGACCCAGAAAATATTGTTTGAGATTTCGACTAGCCATGAACATCCCGTATACCAGCTTCTGCCAATGCGGGTACCTCTGCTTGGACTCAATGAGCACCTCACTTATGTAATAAACCGGTCGCTGAACCGGATATTCCTTGCTTGATTCTTTCCTCTCCACGACAATTGCCACGCTAATAGCTCAGCTATTGGCAGCCACATATAACAACAAGGGCTCTTTATCAATGGGAGCAGCAAGGACCGGCGGCTCAGCTAACTGTTTCTTCAGGGCTTCAAACGCCTAATCAGCAGCATCACTCCAGACAAAGCGATCTATTTTCTTCATCATCTGGTATAGAGGGATAGCTTTTTCTCCCAACCGGCTTAAGGCCGCAATACGACCCGCCAGACGCTGAACATCATTGATACACGCCGGTTTAGCCAAGGAAGTAATAGCCTCGATGTTTTCTGGGTTAGCCTCAATGCCTCATTCAGAAACCAAGAAACCCAAGAGCTTGCTGGCTATCACACCAAAAATGCACTTGGCCGGGTTAAGCATCATCTTGTAAACCCGGAGGTTGTCAAAGGTTTATTTCAAATCATATATCAAGGTTCCCTTCTTCCTGGATTTCACAACAATATCATCCACATAAGTATGAACATTGTGTCCAATCTGGCCGTGAAGGCAATTTTGAGCACACCGCTAGTAAGTCGCCTGGGCCCTGATGGTAGTTGGAACTACGTCGGTATTTCCCTGGAGAGGGAGGGATGATGTAGCACAGCGACGGTAGGTATTTACCTCAGTTATGAAACCAAGGTATCGAACCAGTAGGAGAACCAAGCAACACAACATAAGCAACACCTGCACACAAATAACAAATCCTCGCAACCCGACGTGTTAAAGGGGTTGTCAATCCCTTTCGGGGTACGGCGCCAGAAATTGCGTGCGACGGGAGATAAAGTTGTAATAGATTGAAATAATAGATCACAAATAAAATAAAGTGCAGCAAAGTATTTTTGGATTAATAGATCTGAATAAAAATGCAAAGGAAAAGTAGATCACAAGGCAAATATATGAGAAAGAAGACCCGGGTGCCGTAGGTTTCACTAGTGGCTTCTATCAAGAAAAATAGCAAATGGTGGGTAAACAAATTACTGTTGGGCAATTGATAGAACCTAAAATAATTATGACGATATCCAGGCAATGATCATTACATAGGAATCACGTCCAAGATTAGTAGACCGACTCCTGCCTGCATCTACTACTATTACTCCACACATCGACCGCTATCCAGCATGCATCTAGTGTATTAAGTTCATGGAGAAATGGAGTAATGCAATAAGAATGATGACATGATGTAGACAAGATCCGTCTATCTATATGGCGGTAGATATAGATCTCGTCTTTTTATCCTTAGTAGCATTGATACATACGTGTCGGTTCCTTTTCTGTCACTGGGATCAAGCACCATAAGATCGAACCCACTTTGGGGCACCTCTTCCCATTGCAAGATAAATAGATCAAGTTGGGCAAACCAAACACAAATATCGGAGAAGAAATACGAGGCTATAAGACATCATGCATAAAAGAGATCAAAGAAACTCAAATACCTTCATGGATATAAAAACATAGATCTGATCATAAACTCAAAGTTCATCAATCCCAACAAACACACCGCAAAAGAGTTACATCAGATGGATCTCGAAGAGACCATTGTATTGAGAATCAAGAGAGAGAGAGAGATGAAGCCATCTAGTTACTAACTACGGACCCGAAGGTCTACAAAGAACTACTCACGCATCATCGGAGAGGCACCAATGGAGGTGGTGAACCCCATCCGAGATGGTGTCTAGATTGGATCTAGTGGTTCTGGACTCTGCGACGGCTAGATGAATATTTCATCAACTCCCCTAGGGTTCTGGTATTTTGGGGGTATTTATAGAGCAAAGAGGCGGTCCGGGGGGCACCCGAGGTGGGCACAACCCACCAGGGCGCGCCTGGGCCTCCTGGCGCGTGCTGGTGGTGGTTGTGCCCCCCTCGGGGCACCCCCCAGGTGCAACTAGGGCCCATTGCCTTCCTTCTGGCCCATAAAAAATCTCTGTAAAGTTTCGTGGCCATTTGGACTCCGTTTGATATTGATTTTCTACGATGTAAAAAACATGGAAAAATCAGCAAGTGGCACTTGGCACTATGTCAATAGGTTAGTACCAAAAAATGATATAAAGTGACTATAAAATGATTATAAAACATCCAAGATTGATAATAAAATAACATGGAACAATAAAAAATTATAGATACGTTGGAGACGTATCAGCATCCCCAAGCTTAACTCCTACTCGTCCTCGAGTAGGTAAGTGATAAAAACAGAATTTTTGATGTGGAATGTTGTTCATCAAGTCATGTCATATTCTTTTCTTTATATCATGGACATTTGGACTTTTATGTGATTCAAAGCAATGGTCTATTTTTTACATAATAATTTAGATACTCAAGCATATCAACAAGCAACCATGTCTTTCAAAATATCAATGCTAAAACAAGTTATCCCTAGCCCATCATGCTCAAACATTGATCCATTCATGAAACACGCTCGAATATTAACTACACCCAATACTTGAGCATGATCACATTGCCTCCTAGTTGGTGCTTTTATGAGAGAAGATGGAGACTCAAATTTCAAAATAAAATTGCATAAAGTAAAAGAAAGGCCCTTCACAGAGGAAGTAGGGATTTGTAGAGGTGCCAGAGTTCAAAGCGAAAAATTAGAGATAAAAACATTTTGGGAGGTGTATCCATCTCACCAACGAAAACGACTTAGAGTTCCCAATACTTTCCATGCATAGATATATCATAGGCGGTTCCCAAACAGAAAATAAAGTTTATTCCTTTTTCCACCATAACTTTCACTTTCCATGGCAAACCTTATCCACGGGTGCCCTGCATACCAACACTTTCCAAGGAATTTATTATTTGACAACATAAAGTAAATTCATTTTTTTTTGCATTTCGGGACTGGGCATCCCTAATACCTTTGCCTTACTCTCGTGCAATGACAAGTGAATAAACACTCATCTTGAGAATAGCACATCTAGCATGGAAAATATTAGCCACCCCTCACCGCTCCGCGAGCGAAACAAACACACAAAAGAGAAGTTTATTTTGAAAATTAGAGGTGGCACGTGCAAATTTGCTTAGAACGGCAAAAGAATTCCACATATAGGTAGATATAGTGGACTCATGTGGCAAAACTGGTTTAAAGGATTTTGGATGCACAAGTAGAGGTCATACTTAGTGCAAAATGAAGGCTAGAAAAAAGATTGGGAAGCGACCAACCAAGAAACGAATAATCTCATAAGAAAGCATTAAGTATAATTAACACCGAATAATGCACCACAAGTAGGATATAATTTTCATTGCATGATTATTGACTTTCGTGCATGCATAGGGAATCACAAACCTTAACACCAACATTCCCACTAAAGCATAATTACTCATCAACATAACTCACATATCACATCATCATATCTCAAAACTATTACTAAGAATCAAGTTTATTTTGTCCAATGATCTTCATGACATTTTCTTTTTCTTTATCCTTCTTAGATATCTATCACTTTGGCACTAATTTTCATGTGTTGCTTTTCATAAGCTCAAACAAATATAAGTGAAGATCATGAGCATAACAAATTTTCTTTCTCTCAAAATAATTTAAGTGAAGCAAGAGCGAATTTATTCAAAATTTTACTAACTCTCAAACAAATCTAAGTGAATCAAGAGAGCATTTCTTCAAAAATAACAAAGCACACCGTGCTCAAAAAGATATAAGTGAAGCACTAGAGCAAGTCCTAGCTCATAAAAGATTTAAGTGAAGCAAAGAGAGTAATTCTTACAAGTCATGACATAATTTTGGCTCTCTCAAATAGGTGTGTACAGAAAGGATTGATAACTTAAAACACAAAAAAACAAGCAAAGATACATATCATACAAGATGCTCCAAGCAAAACACATATCATGTGACGAATAAAAATATAGTCTCGAGTAAAGTACCGATAGTTGTTGGAAGAAAGCAGGGGTGCCACTCGGGGACATCCCCAAGCTTAGTTGGTTGCTCATTCTTGGATAGTAGCTTGGGATTCCGGGGCATCCCCAAGCTTAGGCTCTTACATCCTTTCTTCATCCATCGTAAGATAACCCAAAACTTGAAAACTTCAATCACACAAAACTCAACAAAGCCTTCGTGAGACCCGTTAGTATAAGAATAATAAACCACTACTATAAGTGTTGTATCAAACCAATTCATATTTTGTTTTTGTATTATATCTACTGTATTCCAAATTTTCTATTGCAAAAACTCGTCAAAGAAAACCATAGAGCCATCAAAATAAGCACACAACACAAAGAAAACAGAATCTGTCAAAACAGAACAGTCTGTAGCAATCTGACTATTTTGAATACTTCTGTAACTCCAAAAATTATGCCAAATTAGGAAGACCTGAGAAATTTGTATATTGATCTACTGCAATTGGAATTGGTATTTTATCGCTCTCTGGTAAAAAGTGATAATTGTTTTCGTGAGCGCAAAACCTTCCGTTTTTTCAGCAAGATCAAACAACTATTGCCCAAGAAGATCCTAAAGTCTTTACCTGTCACAAACACTAATTAAAACAGAAAAAACACAATCATAACAGTACCATAATTGTGCTAACACTCAAAAACAGGAAGCAAAAATAAATTTTATTCATTGGGTTGCCTCCCAACAAGCGCTATAGTTTTACGCCCTTAGCTAGGCATAAGATTTCAATGATGCTCACATAAAAGACAAGAATTGAAGAATAAAGAGAGCATCATGATACGTGTGACAAACACATTTAAGTCTAACATACTTCCTATGCATAGGAATTTTATAAGCAAACAAATTATCAAGACAAGAAACATCTAACATATGCAAAGAAGAGGAATAAAACATTAACGGTCTCAAAATAACGAGAAAACTTCTACAACCATATTTCCCTCTCTCATAATAATTATATGTGGGATCATGTTAAAATTCAATAATATAGCTATCACATAACACATTCTCTACATGATCCACATGCATGCAAAGTTGACACTCTTCCAAAATAGTGAGACTATCATCAAAAGGCATGACCTCTCCAAGCCCACTTTTATCAAAAATTTCATAAGATTGAACACTCTCCAAATATGTGGGATTATTTTTACCTAGAGTTGACACTCTTCCGAACCCACTTTCAATGTAATTGCAAACATATTCATCATGAGGATTAAATAAATTTTCAAGATCATAAGGAAAATCACCCCAATCATGACCATTGCGACAAGTAGGGGACATAGCAAAATTAGGATCCCCAAGCTTGGGGTTTTGCATATTATTAGCACAATTGACATTAACAGAATTTATAGTAAAATTATTGCAATCATGCTTTTCATTCAAGGAGCTATCATGAGTCACTTCATAAATTTCTTCATCACAATTTTCAGATTCACGGATATCAAGAAAAACTTCATAAAGATAATCTAGTGCACTCAACTCACTAGCAATTTGTTGAACATGATTGGATCTTTTAAAAAGATTAGCAAGTGGATGGGGTTCCATATCAATAGATTTTTACCAAGCGAAGATTCAAGCATATAGAAGGCACATGGCACACGAGCAAAGAAGAGATCTGACGAGAAAACGACGAACGGAAAAGAGAGGCGAATAAAACGTCAATTTTTTGTGAAGTGGGGGAGAGAAGAACGAGAGGCAAATGGAAAATAATGTAAATTGCGAGGAGATGAGATTTGTGATTAGGAACCTGGTTATGAAGAAGATCCTCCCCGGCAACGGCACCATAAATTCTCCTTGATGGTAGCTGGAACTACGTCGGTATTTCCCTGGAGAGGGAGGGATGATGTAGCACAATGACGGTAGGTATTTCCCTCAGTTATGAAACCAAGGTATCGAACCAGTAGGAGAACCAAGCAACACAACGTAAGCAGCACCTGCACACAAATAACAAATCCTTGCAACCCGACATGTTAAAGGGGTTGTCAATCCCTTTCGGGGTACGGCGCCAGAAATTGCGTGTGACGGGAGATAAAGTTGTAATAGATTGAAATAATAGATCGCAAATAAAATAAAGTGTAGCAAAGTATTTTTGGTTTAATATATCTGAATAAAAATGCAAAGGAAAAGTAGATCGCAAGGCAAATATATGAGAAAGAAGACCCAGGGGCCGTAGGTTTCACTAGTGGCTTCTCTCGAGAAAAATAGCAAATGGTGGGTAAACAAATTACTGTTGGGAAATTGATAGAACCTCAAATAATTATGACGATACCCAGGCAATGATCATTACATAGGCATCACGTCCAAGATTAGTAGACCGACTCCTGCTTGCATCTACTACTATTACTCCACACATCGACCGCTATCCAGCATGCATCTACTGTATTAAGTTCATGGAAAAACGAAGTGATGCAATAAGAATGATGACATGTTGTAGACAAGATCCTTTATCTATATGGCGGTAGATATAGATCTCGTCTTTTTATCCTTAGTAGCATTGATACATACGTGTCGGTTCCCTTTCTGTCACTGGGATCAAGCACCGTAAGATCGAACCCACTACCGGGCACCTCTTCCCATTACAAGATAAATAGATCAAGTTGGCCAAATAAAACCCAAATATCAGAGAATAAATACGAGGCTATAAGACATCATGCATAAAAGAGATCAAAGAAACTCAAATACTTTCATGGATATAAAAACATAGATCTGATCATAAACTCAAAGTTCATCGATCCCAACAAACACACCGCAAAAGAGTTACATCAGATGGATCTCGAAGAGACCATTGTATTGAGAATCAAGAAAGAGAGAGAGATGAAGCCATCTAGCTACTAACTACAGACCTGAAGGTCTACAAAGAACTACTCACGCATCATCGGAAAGGTACCAATGGAGGTGGTGAACCCCATCCGAGATGGTGTCTAGATTGGATCTGGTGGTTTTGGACTCTGTGGCGGCTGGATGAATATTTTGTCGACTCCCCTAGGGTTCTGGTATTTTTGGGGTATTTATAGAGCAAAGAGGAGGTCCGGGGAGCACCCGAGGTGGGAACAACCCACCAGGGCACGCTTGGGCCTCCTGGTGCACGCTGGTGGGTTGTGCCCCCCTCAGGGCACCCCCAGGTGCAACCAGGGCCCATTACCTTCCTTCTGGCCCATAAAAAATCTTCGTAAAGTTTCGTGGCATTTGGACTCCGTTTGATATTGATTTTCTACGATGTAAAAAACATGGAAAAAAACAGCAACTGGCACTTGGCACTATGTCAATAGGTTAGTACCAAAAAATGATATAAAATGACTATAAAATGATTATAAAACATCTAGGATTGATAATAAAACAGCATGGAACAATCAAAAATTATAGATACGTTGGAGACGTATCAGCATCCCCAAGCTTAACTCCTACTTGTCCTTGAGTAGGTAAGTGATAAAAACAGAATTTTTGATGTGGAGTGTAGTTCATCAAGTCATATCATATTCTTTTCTTTATAGCATGGACATTTGGACTTTTATGTGATTCAAAGCAATAGTCTAGTTTTGACATAATAATTTAGATACTCAAGCATATCAACAAGCAACCATGTCTTTCAAAATATCAATGCTAAAACAAGTTATCCCTAGCCCATCATGCTCAAACATTGATCCATTCATGAAACACACTTGAATATTAACTACACCCAATACTTGAGCACGATCATATTGCCTCCTAGTTGGTGCTTTTATGAGAGAAGATGGAGACTCAAATTTCAAAATAAAAATTGCATAAAGTAAAAGAAAGGCCCTTCGCAGAGGGAAGTAGGGATTTGTAGAGGTGCCAGATCTCAAAGCGAAAAATTAGAGATAAAAATATTTTGGGAGGTGTATCCATCCCACCAACGAAAACGACTTAGAGTTCCCAATACTTTCCATCCATAGATATATCATAGGCGGTTCCCAAACAGAAAATAAAGTTTATTCATTTTTCCACCACAACTTTCACTCTCCATGGCTAACCGTATCCACAGGTGCCCTCGGTACACCTGGCGTGTCTGAAGGTTTCCATGCAAAGATGTCCCGGTTCTCATGAATGTACTCGATGAGCGCATTTCCTATTTCGGATCCAGATTAGCACTAATACTGAACTGCTTGGATGAATCACCAGGAACAAAATCAACCAACTTAGTGTCATTCGCTGACTTAAACTTCAACAGAGGGTCATGCTTTGTAGTTGGCTTATTCAAAGGTGTCATATCTGTTGGGTCAACATTATCCTTGTAAACCTTCAACTCTTCTGTTGCACAAACAGACTCAGCATAAGCAGCATCACTCTCTTCACATTCCAAAGCTATTTTCCGATTCCCATGTATTGTGATGGTACCTTTGTAACCCGGCATCTTCAGCTGCAGATAAACATAACATGGCCTTGCCATGAACTTAGCATAAGCCGGACGCCCAAATAAAGCGTGATAAGGTCTCTTAATCTTAACCACCTCAAAGGTTAATGTCTCAACTCTGGAATCATGATCATCACCAATAGCCACTTCCAAAGCTACCTTGCCTACTGGATACGCCAACTTATCAGGTACCACACCATGAAAAATAGTGTTAGACGGCTTAAGATCCTTGTCAGTCAAACTCATACGATGAAAAATTTCGTAGTAAAGGATATTGATGTTGCTGCCTCCATCCATGAGCACCTTAGTGAACCTGTAGCCCCCAACCTGAGGCGCAACCACCAAAGCTAAATGGCCCGAATTATCAACCCGGGGTGGGTGATCCTCACGGCTCCAGAGGATAGGGTGTTCAGACCATCACAAGTAACGGGGAATCGCCAGCTCAACTGCGTTCACCACCCTTTTATGAATCTTTTGGTCACGTTCACACAAACTCGTAGTGAACACATGATACTGTCCACTATTCAACTGCTTCGGATGACTCTGATAACCCGATCGCTACTGCTGATTTCCTTGACAAGACTACTGACTAAAACCACCTTGATTGCCTTGGCCCTGAAAACCAGAGTTTGAGCCGCCACCACCAAAGCCAGGCCCATGAGAGCCGGATGCTGAACCGCCGTTCGGGACATGATTGTTCTAAAAAAATTTGAATTCCTATACTCCCTCATGATGAAGCAGTCCTTCCATAGATGATTGGCTGGCTTCTCATGCGTGCCATGCTTTGGACAAGGCTGGTTCATCATCGCCTCAAGGTTGAACTTTGGCCCACCAAGCCAGGGCGGCTTTCCCTTCTTGCGATGATTATTGTTCTATGTGTTGGTGTTGGCCACAAAGTCTAAACCACCCTCGGCCTTGCACTAACCATTGCCACCGTGACCTGCCGTGTTATGCTGCTGTCCCTTCGCACTGCCACTCTTCTTCCCTTTACCTGCCTTCTCCTCATCAGAGTCAGGGTCTTTGGTACTATTAGAGTCGGCATATTTGACGAGAGCCGCCATGAGCTCCCCCATGTCATTGCAGTGGCGTTTAAGCCGCCCCAGTTTCTGCTTGAGGGGGAGAAAACGGCAGTTCTTCTCCAACATCAGGACTGTTGAACCAGCATTGATACTGTCCGATGAGTGTATACAGCTGAGATTCGGCGCACCCAATTGGTTGTTGACTCGCCCTCACCTTGGACACAAGAATCCAAATCCAGGATAGGCTGCTTGCGCATGTCTTTAAAGTTTTGGATAAAATGAGCTTTCAACTCTACCCATGATCTAATGGAGTTAGCGGGCAGCCCTTTCAACCAAGTATGCGCCGACCCATCCAACATCATGGTGAAATACTTAGAACATGCAACATCACTAACATCCAACATCTCCATAGCCATCTCATAGCTCTTGATCCAAGCCTCCGGGGGTTGATCCGCTGTGTAATTAGGCACCTTTCGAGGGCCCTTGAAATCCTTAGGCAAATGCTTGTTGCGTAGAGACGGTACTAAACTTGGCACACCCAAGGTTCTAGAGGTCACTCCTACCTCCACCGATGCTAATGGATAAACCGGAGATTGCGGTTGAGCCGCCAGCTAAGCCTCTCGACGCGCCCTGCCCTGATCCACCAAAGTCTGAGCATCAACACCACCGCTCGTTGGGTCATGCCTACGAGGCTGGTTACGGTGATGCTCACTGCTTGAAACTGCTGGCGACTCAATGTGCCTGCTGTAACTCCGACTTGGACGGGGGGTTGAGTGAATCCGTACACGGCTATACGAATCAGTTGCCTGTTGAGCCACGGCTGTCTGAAGAAGTTCTTTGGCCCTCCGTGTTTCTATCGCAGTTGGAGATTCACCTTCAACTGGTAGAGCCGACAATCGTGTTGTTGCAGCGACCATGTTATCCAGAGGGTTAGAATAATGACCCGACGGGGTCGGAACATGCTGAGGACAAGTCACATCCAAACGAGGCGGATCCATAGCATGCGGCTGAACCGGCGCTCCGGTCACAAGCGCCTCAACTGCCTAGTTCGCCACAGGCGGGTCACTGGTCCCTGCCCCAGGCGTGTTGAAGAGATTTCTCGCATCATAAACCGGAGGTAAACAACTCTGGTGTCTCCTTCTCATGATAGCATTCGAAGCGTTTTGATCCAAGGTAAGCTGGAAAGACTTTGCCTCAATCCGTTGTGCCTGAGCGTCCAAAGCAGCTCGCTCTGTAGCCATCCTAGTGTTCCTGAGTGTCCTCCTTGGCTTGAGCTATCTCATCTCGTAGCTTCGCCACATCACCCTTATGATGTTCCTGAGTGTCCGGGGTCACCTCCACCCCAATCAAAGTCGCCAAAGCCTCCAATAACTCTGTCAGAACTTGAGAAAGCGAGCGTGCGGTGCCGCTAGCACCAGCCGTCACCGCAGCCGTTGAGCTGGAGGTCATAGCTGCGGGGGTCGTTGAGCCGAGAGCCGGCTGTGTACCGGCTATGAAGATCGCAACCCTGTTTGGTGGCTCATATGGGTCCGGAATACTGTCGCCATCGGAACAGCCCCCAAGCCGGCCGTCTTGCAGTTGATACATTGAATTGGTCTCACCGGTCGACGACTTACCATCAGAGTAGATGGCCATCTCACACCAGACACGTATCCTTCCTCAAATTCCGCCCCATGGATAAAACCAACAAAGGCGCTTCACGGTGGGTTGAACCTGGGCGGGTCGTGCACGCTGAGCCGTCTCAATGATGTCGGTGTAGGTGTCCGGCTCAGGGCCCGGTTCCCCGATCTTGCCGATGAAGATGTGGATTCCGCCGAAGGGGACCCGGTACCCATACTCAATTGAGCCGGCCTCTGGGCCCCAACTTGCGCCGTCGATGTAGAGCTTGCCGCGACGACTCTTGGTCATTCGGCCCGCAGTGTATCCCTTGATCCCTTTGAAGCTGCCCTTCAAGAACTCAAAACCACCGTGCGCTGGCCCCACGGTGGGCGCCAACTATCATGGACTTAACACGGCAAATGTCCTAGCGGAAGGACTTAGACGTGGAGCCATCGCAACTAGGTTAGCTTAAAGCCGTTAATCAGGACAAAGGACACAAAGAGTTTATACTGGTTCGGCCCCTTGCGGTGAAGGTAACCCAGTTTGGGGTTGTATTGCTTAGGTTTCAATTACCAGGGAACGAATACGCTTGACCTAGTTCTTGATATGTTGTTTCCTGTCTTAACCCGCCGCCGGGTCGTCCCTTTATATACACAGGTTGATGCCCGGCGGCTTACAGAGTCCCGATCGGCTCATACACGACGTGTCTGGCTCGGTGACTAACTAATCTTGCCTTACAATACAAGTTATACATGTATGGCGGTTCACCATCTTAGGCCTCAAGTCCCCTGATACGTCTCCAACGTATCTATAATTTTTGATTGTTACATGCTATTATATTATCAATCTTGGATGTTTTATATGCCTTTATATGATTTTTGGGACTAGCCTATTAACCTAGAGCCTAATGCCAGTTTCTGTTTTTTCCTTGTCTTTGAGTTTTATAGAAAAGGAATACCAAACGGAGTCCAATTGACGTGCCAATTTTTGATGATTTTTTATGGACCAAAAGAAGCCCCCGGAGTAAAAGAGTTGGGCCAGAAGAGTCACGGGCTGTCCATGAGGGTGGGGGCGCACCCTACCCCCCGGGCGCGCTGCCCTATCTCGTGGATGACTCGAGCACCTCCCTGACTTGTTCCCGACGCCAAAAATTCCTATAAATACTGAAACCTCCAGAAAATAACCTCGATCGGGAGTTCCGTTGCCGCAAGCCTCTGTAGCCACCGAAAACCAATCTAGACCCGTTCTGGCACCCTGTCGTGGGGGGGGTCCCTCTCCGGTGGCCATCTTCATCATCCCGGCGCTCTCCATGACGAGGAGGGAGTAGTTCACCCTCGGGGCTGAGGGTATGTACCAGTAGCTATGTGTTTGATCTCTCTCTCTCTCGTGTTCTTGATTCGACATGATCTTGATGTATCGCGAGCTTTGCTATTATAGTTGGATCTTATGATGTTTCTCCCCCTCTACTCTCTTGTAATGGATTGGGTTTTCCCTTTGAAGTTATCTTATCAGACTGGGTCTTTAAGGATTTAAGAACACTTGATGTATGTCTTGCATGTGCTTATCTGTGGTGACAATGGGATATTCACGTGATCCACTTGATGTATGTTTTGGTGATCAACTTGCGAGTTCCGTGACCTCGTGAACTTATGCATAGGGGTTGGCACACGTTTCCATCTTGACTCTCCGGTAGAAACTTTGGGGCACTCTTTGAAGTTCTTTGTGTTGGTTGAATAGATGAATCTGAGATTGTGTGATGCATATCGTATAATCATACCCACGGATACTTCAGGTGACATTGGAGTATCTAGGTGACATTAGGGTTTTGGTTGATTTGCGTCTTAAAGTGTTATTCTAGTACGAACTCTAGGATAGATCGAACGGAAAGAATAGCTTCGTGTTATTTTACTATGGACTCTTGAATAGATCGATCAGAAATGATAAATTTGAGGTGGTTTCGTACCCTACAATAATCTCTTCGTTTGTTCTCCGCTATTAGTGACTTTGGAGTGACTCTTTGTTGCATGTTGAGGGATTGTTATATGATCCAATTATGTTATTATTGTTGAGAGAACTTGCTATAACACCCTCGATGCGACTATATCTCCCACGTGTCGAGGCACGACTTAGAGGCATAATCGCATTGAAGGCATATGTCGCAAGTTAGGCAATCTTCACAACATCCCATGTAATATGATAATAAAAGGGAAGATAACATAGTTGGCTTGCACTCGCCACGTTAATCAAGTACATAAATAACATTACATCATCCAGACACTCATGGCCCGACTACGGCGCCAAAATAAAAGATAACCCAACATGCGACACGGTCCCAATCACCCCCAACTGGGCACCACTACTGATCATCAGGAAAAGAAACATAGTAACGTTGAGAGTCTTTGTCGAACTCCCACTTGAGCTCAAACGCGTCTCCTGGAGCGGAATCATCGGGCCCTGCATCTGGTGTAATAGTAATCTGTGAGCCACAGGGACTCAGCAATCTCGCACCCTCGCGGTCAAGACTATTTAAGCTTATAGGTAAGGCAAGGTACAAATATATGTGGAGCTGCAGCAAGCGACTAGCATATATGGTGGCTATCCTGTTCGCAAAAGAGAGCGAGAAGAGGAGGCAAAGCGCGAGCGAGAAACTAGAGAGCAACCTGCGCAAACATTACTCCAACACCGTGTCCACTTCCCGGACTCCGCCGAGAAGAGGCCATCATGGTAACATACTCAGTTGATTCATTTTAGTTAAGTTAAGGTTCAAGTTATCTACAACCGGACATTAACAAATTCCCATCTTCCCATAACCGCAGGCACGGCTTTCGAAAGTTTAAATCCCTGCAGGGGAGTCCCAACTTAGCCCATGACAAGCTCTCACGTTCAACGAAGGAATAGACCTCCTCCCAAGACGTTCCGATCAGACTCGGTATCTCGGTTCTTCAAGACACTTCGACAGGTTAAAACAAGACTAGCAACACTGCCCGAATGTGCCGACAAATCCCGATAGGAGCTGCACATATCTCGTTCTCAGGGCGCAATCGGATAAGCAATCCGTACAACTAGAACCAGCCCTCAAGTTTCCCCGAGGTGGCGCTGCAAGGGGCTCTAGGTTGGACCAACACTCAGAGGAGCACTGGCCCGGGGGGGTTTAAATAAGATGACCCTCGGGCTCCGGAAACCCAAGGGAAAAAGTGGCTAGGTGGAAAATGGTAAAACCAAGGTTGGGCATTGCTGGAAAAGCTTTAAACAAGGTGAACTATCAAGGGGTTCCCATTATAACCCAACCGCGTAAGGAACGCAAAATGCGGGAACATAACACCGATATGACGGAAACTAGGGCGGCAAGAGTGGAACAAAACACTAGGCGAGAGGCCGAGCCTTCCACCCTTTACCAAGTATATAGATGCATTAATATAACATGGCAATATAATGATATCCCAACAAGTAAATAAATGTTCCAACAAGGAACGGCCTCTAGTCTTCACCTGCAACTAGCAACGCTATAAAAGGGGCTGAGCAAAGCGGTAACATAGCCAATCAACGGTTTGCTAGGACATGGTGGGTTAGAGGTTTGACATGGCAATTTGGGAGGCTTGAAAGCAAGTGGTAGGCATTGTAGCATTGGCATAGCAAAAGAGCGAGCAATCTAGCATAGCAAAGATAGTAGTGATTTCGAGGGTATGATCATCTTGCCTGCACAGTTGTCAGAGTTGACTGGATCCTCGAAAGCAAACTCAACGGGCTCCTCGTTAGCGAACTCGTCTCCCAGCGCTACCCAAACAAGACAAACAAGCAACAAGGACACAATCAACCACGTGCAAGACTCAAACAATATGGTGCGATGATGGCATGCTATGCGGGATGCGATGCGAGATGCATATGCAAGATTTAACAAGGGATGCATGAATCTGGCCTCAACTTGGGAATCCAAGTGTGTCACTGGAAAGATGAGATGAAAACTCTTGAAAACGATATAAAGAACGCCGGAATCGGAGTTACGGTTTGGAAATGGCAAGCGATTCAAATATGACCATGTTCTGCGATTTACAGCAAGTAGCCATCTAAATGCAATGAGATGAACATGCTATAGCACCCAAACATGAAAACAAAATACATGGCAGGGATGCATTCAAGATGCTTAACAAAAGTCTAGCACTGAGCTACGGCCAATTCATCCATTAACAGGTTCAAAGAAGCATGGCAAAAATGAATATGACAAACCGATTTCAGACTTAGTGAAATTAACACTTGTCTGGAATTTCAGATCAGGTAGCACTCTTTGGAGCAACAAAACTACATGCTACAGGACCTGAACATGACAAAGTAAAACATGGCATGGAGCTAATTAAAGAGCTTAACAAAAGTCCCTTAGTGACCTTGAGCCAAAAGGGATCAGAAAATACAATTGCAAGCATGTGAACATGGTAAAAACATAATCAGTTTTCACACTTAGTGAAAACTGGCACATGCTGAAACATAACTCAAGTAGGCATGTTTACGAGCTCGATGCGCTCACTACAGAGCAAGTCATGACAATCTAAGCATACACCCATCAATATTACACAAAATGCAAGCTATACATGGCAAGAACAATAGCATAGCATGCACGGATCAACTACAACATCATCGGCAAAATCGCAAACAAGTTGACAATCTGCATTGGCCTTTCTCACCTTGAGAGTCGATGCAAACTTCGCCGATGCATCCAAACCCCGTGATATGATACGCTCTATCACACATAAGCCTCCTTATATCTTCCTCAAAACAGCCACCATACCTACCTATTATGGCATTTCCATAGCCATTCCGAGATATATTGCCATGCAACTTTCCACCGTTCCGTTTATTATGACACGCTTCATCATTGTCATATTGCCTTGCATGATCATGTAGTTGACATCGTATTTGTGGCAAAGCCACCACTCATAATTTTTTATACATGTCACTCTTGATTCATTGCACATCCCGGTACACCGCCGGAGGCATTCACATACAGTCATATTTTGTTCTAAGTATCGAGTTGTAATTCTTGAGTTGTAAGTAAATAAAAGTGTGATGATTTTCATTATTAGAGCATTATCCCATATGAGGAAAGGATGATGGAGACTATGATTCCCCCCACAAGTCGGGATGAGATTCCGGACGGAAAAAAAATAAAAAATAAAAAATAGAATAAAAGAGGCCAAAGAAGCCCAAATAAAAAAGAGGCCATAAATAAAGAGAAAAAAGGCCCAAATAAAAAAAGAGAGAAAAAGAGAGAAGGGGCAATGTTACTATCCTTTTTCCACACTTATGCTTCAAAGTAGCACCATGATCTTCATGATAGAGAGTCTCTTATTTTCTCACTTTCATATACTAGTGGGAATTTTTCATTATAGAACTTGGCTTGTATATTCCAATGATGGGCTTCCTCAAAATGCCCTAGGTCTTCGTGAGTAAGCAAGTTGGATGCACACCCACTTAGTTTCTTTTGTTGAGCTTTCATATATTTATAGCTCTAGTGCATCCGTTGCATGGCAATCCCTACTCCTTGCATTGACATCAATTGATGGGCATCTCCATAGCCTGTTGATTAGCCGCGTCAATGTGAGACTTTCTCCTTTTTGTCTTCTCACACAACCTCCATCATCATATTCTATTCCACCCATAGTGCTATGTCCATGGTTCGCGCTCATATATTGCGTGAAAATTGAAAGAGTTTTGAAAAGGCTAAGTATGAAACAATTGCTTGGCTTGTCATCGGGGTTGTGCATGATGGGAGCATTTTGTGTGACGAAAATGAAGCATGGCTAAACTATATGATTTTGTAGGGATAAGCTTTCTTTGGCTATGTTATTTTGATAAGACATAATTGCTTGGTTAGCATGCTTGAAGTATTATTATTTTTATGTCAATATTAAACTTTCGTCTAGAATCTTTTGGATCTAAACATTCATGCCGCAATAAAGAAGATTACACTGATAAATATGTTAGGTAGCAATCCACATCAAAAATTCTGTTTTTATCATTTACCTCGAGGATGAGCAGGAATTAAGCTTGGGGATGCTTGATACGTCTCCAACGTATCTATACTTTTTGATTGTTCCATGCTATTATATTATCAATCTTGGATGTTTTATATGCTATTTTATATGATTTTTGGGACTAATCTATTAACCTAGAGCCCAGTGCCAGTTTCTATTTTTTCCCTGTTTTTGAGTTTTATAGAAAAGGAATACCAAACGGATTCCAATTGACGTGCCAATTTTTGATGATTTTTTATGGACCAAAAGAAGCCCCCGGAGTAAAAGAGTTGGGCCAGAAGAGTCCCGGGCCGTCCACGAGGGTGGGGGTGCGCCCTACCCCTCGGGCGCGCTGCCCTATCTCGTGGACGACTCGGGCACCTCCTTGACTTGTTCCCGACGCCAAAAATTCCTATAAATACTGAAACCTCCAGAAAATAACCTAGATCGGGAGTTCCACCGCCGCAAGCCTCTGTAGCCACCGAAAACCAGTCTAGACCCGTTCTGGCACCCTGCCAGAGGGGGGAATCCCTCTCCGGTGGCCATCTTCATCATCCCGGCGCTCTCCATGACGAGGAGGGAGTAGTTCACCCTCGGGGCTAATGGTATGTACCAGTAGCTATGTGTTTGATCTCTCTCTCTCTCTCGTGTTCTTGATTCAACACGATCTTGATGTATCGCGAGCTTTGCTATTATAGTTGGATCTTATGATGTTTCTCCCCCTCTACTCTCTTGTAATGGATTGGGTTTTCCCTTTGAAGTTATCTTATCAGACTGGGTCTTTAAGGATTTGAGAACACTTGATGTATGTCTTGCATGTGCTTATCTGTGGTGACAATGGGATATTCACGTGATCCACTTGATGTATGTTTTGGTGATCAACTTGCGAGTTTCGTGACCTCGTGAACTTATGCATAGGGGTTGGCACACGTTTTCATCTTGACTCTCTGGTAGAAACTTTGGGGCACTCTTTGAAGTTCTTTGTGTTGGTTGAATAGATGAATCCGAGATTGTGTGATGCATATCGTATAATCATACCCACGGATACTTGAGGTGACATTGGAGTATCTAGGTGACATTAGGGTTTTGGTTGATTTGCGTCTTAAGGTGTTATTCTAGTACGAACTCTAGGATAGATCGAACGGAAAGAATAGCTTCGTGTTATTTTACTACGGACTTTTGAATAGATCAATCAAAAAGGATAACTTTGAGGTGGTTTCGTACCCTACAATAATCTCTTCGTTTGTTCTCTACTATTAGTGACTTTGGAGTGACTCTTTGTTGCATGTTGAGGGATTGTTATATGATCCAATTATGTTATTATTGTTGAGAGAACTTGCGCTAGTGAAATTATGAACCCTAGGCCTTGTTTCAACGCATTGCAATACCATTTTCGCTCACTTTTATTATTAGTTACCTTGCTGTTTTTATATTTTCAGATTACAAAAACCTATATCTACCATCCATATTGCATTTGTATCACCATCTCTTCGCCGAACTAGTGCACTTATACAATTTACCATTGTATTGGGTGTGTTGGGGACACAAGAGACTCTTTGTTATTTGGTTGCAGGGTTGTTTGAGAGAGACCATCTTCATCCTACACCTCCCACGGATTGATAAACCTTAGGTCATCCACTTGAGGGAAATTTGCTACTGTCCTACAAACCTCTGCACTTGGAGGCCCAACAACGTCTACAAGAAGAAGGTTGTGTAGTAGACATCATCGCCCCTGGATCTTGGGCCGTCAATGGGCTTGTATAAGCCGCCAGCTTCATTGATAAGTCGCAGTGGTATGACCCGGCCCCTCCTGGGCGGTTCATTCCCAATAGTTATATCCCCAACAAATAGGCTTCACAAAGAGAAGTGTGAAGCATAAACATTTGACAAACAAGCATACTATTAAAGTTCAGGTCCTTTTTAGGGTAGATAGGATGATTGTCAAGAAATCCTGGGACAAAATACATAGTAAGACCATTTTGGAATTTTATCTTGCGTCCCACAAGATGTTTTAGGTCCCCAGCATAAGCATCAGAAGCCTTTGATTTTCGGTTGGAGACCTTTCCCTGCAAAAGAGAGTTAATTTTTCTTAACCACCCACATTTTCAGGAATGGCTTAGAAGCAATGAGTCTAAGTGCAGCATTTGAGAATTTAGGTTTTGGAGCCCTAGAAAATAGCCTTGCAGGAGGTGAATAATACTCATAAGAATAAGCAGAAAAGTTCTTGGTCTTATGAACATAGCAGTTTGATGAAACACACTCATATTCATAAGTCTGAGTATGGTTTCCCTGCAAAACATTGGCGTTAGGGTGACCCTGGTGGGTCCTCTGTCTGTATGAAGCCTTTGGACCATATGAAGCCTTTGGCCTGGGGTTTGTCATCTTCCCAGGTGGTGTCATGATGACATTCACATGAAGCTTCTCAAGACAGCTTTTGGGGACCCAGATCTTCTTCAGGGGTGGTCCATTCCTGTAGTTAGTACCAATATACCTAGCAAACACTTCACCATTCTGATTCTTGAACAGCTTATAGTTTGCATCAAAGGATTCATCAATGATAATAGGGTTAGCACAAGTGAAGCCAGATAAGGTGGATGGGTCCACTGAAGGTCCCTTTGCAGCAACCCATGTGGTTTTGGGGTACTGCTCTGGCTTCCAGTATGAACCATCAACATTCATTTTCCTCTCGAACCCAACACCCTCTTTCCTAGGGTTTCGGTTCAGAATCTGTTTCTTGAGGACATCGCATAGTGTCTAATGCCCTTTGAGGCTTTTGTACATCCCTATTTCAAGCAATGTATTCAACTAGCATTCTCTCAGCAATAGTAGTGGTATCCTCAGATGAGGGGTTAGTTACCACATCAACAGTTGAAGATATTGCAACAGTAGCAGTAGTAGAACATTCAGCAACAAATACAATATTATCATGCTCAAGACATTTTAGACATGGTGGCTCAAAGTCTTCCTGAGCGGAACTGATCTGTTGAGCGCGAAGTGAATCATTCTCCTTTTGAAGATCTTCATGAGACGCTCTCAGGTTCTCAAGTTCTTGCTTCCTTTGAAGATAATCATGGGAAAGCTTCTCATGGGTAGCTAAGAGAATTTAATGACGACTTTCAAGTTCCTCGCACTTAACGTGAAGATTTTTAATGTCTTCAATTAAGGACCGATTTTGATTCATTTCCGCATCCAACAAGTCATCGCTTTTGTCTGGCAACTTTTGAATATGTTCCATAGAAGTTTGTTGTTCAGTTAAAATTTTAGCAAGTGTTTTGTAGCTAGGTTTGGATTCACATTCAGAGTCATCTTCACTGGATGTTTGAAAGTAAGCATCGCGTGAGTTTACCTTGGCACCACGTGCCATGAAGAAGTAGGTCGGAGCAGAGTCGTCCTCATCATCGGCATTAGCTTTGGCGACGAGGCCATTGTCTTTGTTGTTATAAATGGACTTGGCGACATAGACTGAAACTAGAGCCAGGCTTACCATGCCTGAATCAGACTCCTCTTCAAACTCCACCTCCGCCTCCTCAGAAGTAGACTCCTCCTCTGAATCCATCTCCTTGCCAACAAACGCACGAGCCTTGCTGGATGAGCACTTCTTGTGTGATGAAGACTTTCATGAAGACTTTGAAGAAGACTTTGAGGATTTATTCTTCTTCTTGTCGTCAGAATCATATTCCTTGCTCTTCTTCTTCTGCTTCTTCTTCTTAGATTCATTGTCCCATTGAGGACACTCGGAGATGTAGTGACCAGGTTTCTTGCGTTTGTGGCATGTTCTCTTCTTGTGGTCACGAGTGGAAGCTTCATCATTTCTTGAGCTGGATCTTGAAGACTTTCTGAAGCGATTCTTCTTGGAGAACTTCTGGAACTTCTTCACGAGCATAGCTAGCTCCTTTCCAATGTCTTCAGGATCCCCAGAACTACAGTCAGATTCTTCTTCAGATGAGGAGACAACTTTTGCCTTCAAAGCACAGATTCGGCCATAGTTGGGACCATAGATGTCTCTCTTATTAGATAACTGGAACTCATGTGTGTTGAGCCTCTCAAGTATGTCAGACAGATCGAGATCTTTGAAGACATGACATTCTTGTATCATCAGGGCCAGGGTGTCGAATGAGCTGTCAAGTGATCTCAGGAGTTTCTTGACGATTTCGTGCTTGGTGATCTCAGTGGCGCCAAGTGCGCGAAGCTCATTTGTGATACCAGTGAGGCGATCAAATGTGAGCTGGACATTCTCATTGTCGTTTCTCTTGAAGCGGTTGAAGAGGCTGCGAAGAACATCAATCCTTGAATCTCTCTGAGTTGAGATGCCTTCGTTGACCTTGGAGAGCTAGTCCCAGACTAGCTTCGTAGTTTCCAGTGCACTCACACGGCCATACTGTCCTTTGGTGAGATGACCACAGATGATGTTCTTGGCAGTCGAATCTAGTTGAATGAACCTCTTGACATCATCAGTGGTGACACCTTCACCGACCTTGGGAACGCCATTCTTGACGACATACCAGAGGTCGACATCAATGGCTTCAAGATGCATGCGCGTCTTATTCTTCCAGTGAGGGTAATCAGTGCCATCGAAGACCGAGCACGCGGCGAAGACCTTGATTATCCCTGTAGTCGACATAGGTAAAACTCCAGGTGGTTAAACCAAATCACACAGAACAAGGGAGCACCTTGCTCGGATATCAATTGAAAGTGCTAGTTATCGACTAGGGGGGAGTGAATAGGCGATTTTTATGAAAGTCTTCTAAACATGAGGTCTTTGAAGACGTTAGTAGAAATGAACCTATTGATATGCAGCGAAAGATAGACTACACTAGACAAGTCATAGTCAAGTAAGAAATGTAGTGAAAGCGCGAAGACTATCAACAGCTAGGTAGTATGGATCAGGATGTAAGACAGTGTGAAGCCAAACGGTAAATAGTCTTCACTCATGAAGTCAAACAGATCAGACAAGCAAACAATGACTTCACGAAGACAAATTGTAAAGTAAAGGAAAGTGGAGGATAGATCCAGTTGCTTGGTGAAGATAAGGATTTGGTAGACCAGTTCCAGTTGCTGCGACAATTGTACGTCTGGTTAGGGAGGCTGAGGTTTAACTCAGAAGACAGTGTCTTCACCTTATTCCCCTTGAGCTAAGGACACACAGTCCTCGCCCAATCACTCTGGTAAGTCTTCAAGGTAGACTTCTAAACCTTCACAGACTTCGTTCATCGGTGATCCATAATGTTTCTTGGATGCTCAGAACGCGACACCTAACCGCCTGGAGGATTCACAGTCCTCAAGTGTAACAAGTCTTCAGGTCACGCAGACAGAAAGACTTCAGTGATGCCTAACACTCTTTGGCTCTGGGTGTTTTGGGCTTTGTCCTCACAAGGATCTCTCTTTCAAATGCTTCGGGGGTGGGTTGCTCTCAAACAACAAAAGTCATGCACTAACTCTGAGTACCCACCAATTTATGGTGTAGGGGGTGGGCTATTTATAGCTAGGAGGCAACCCGACATGATATGTCTGAAATGACCCTAGGTCACTAAGGAGATTTCAAACACACGCGGCAGCTTTACTTGGGCTACAAGCAAAGCTGACTCATCCAGCTCTGGATAAGATTTGCTCTCATTGTCTTTGCTCGAAGACATAGGATTTTGGTTGAGCATCACATCAGTCACTCTCACTTTGTTCACTTGGACCCCACTTAACAGTACGATGGTTCCTATGACTCAACAAAGAAGAAAAGGAAACTACGAAACAACTATGTCTTCGTACTCCATAGTCTTCAAGTGAATGTCTTCACATGTCATAATCTTCATCTTGAAGACACACCATTGTCTTCAATGTCTTCACACATTTTTAGGGGTCATCTCTGGTAGGTAAACTGAATCAATAAGGGACTGCTACTTGTATTATCCTGCAATTCTCACAAACACATTAGTCCCTCAACCAGGTTTGTCGTCAATACTCCAAAACCAACTAAGGGTGGCACTAGATGCACTTACAGCTCCTCCTTCCTTACCCTCTCTCCATGTAGGTATTCGTGCCCCCTATCTCCTTGTCGTCATGAATTGCTCCTTGCGGGGCGCTGATGTTAGTTGTCGTTGTTGTTTCAGCTGAGCGAAGTGGGTGTGGTGTGCGTCGCGTTGCGTGCACTGCGTATCGTGTTCGACTGGGTGCCCATGGGCGAGGTGTGGCGCGGTACGTTCAGGTGTGCTTAGCCTGGTGCGACCTGATGCGATGCAAATAGATGAGGACAAAAACCATGGGTGCTAAACTAAATCACCTACATGCAGTTAGCGCAAAAAACAAGAGAAAAATTTAAGGGCGCTGCTACAAATCAGTCGGTTGATCTTACAAAAAGATCAACCGCGTGACTAGTCGTGCGATGTAGTGCGCGTGGCCGTTCGATCTCGCGGCAGCCCAGCGTGCTATGTCTTCCTCCTCTGGCTGGCAGTGCATGTATTCCTCCTTACTCGTCAAAGCAGCAGCCCTAATATCGGCGCCCGCCGCCGGAGTATCGATTCTCGGTCACAGTGATGCCCCATTGAAGCACCTCCGCGGTCCAGTGATGCTCCATTGAAGCACCTCCGCGCTTCGGCGATGCTCCATTGAAACACCGATGGCTTGATGATGTTTTGTTGCAACACCGGTGGCCCACGGTGATGCTCCACTGAAGCACCAACAGCTCAGATGATGCTTCGTCGCAACACCGATTTCCCGGCAACGCTCCATTGAAGCACCGACGTTGTAGCACCGTCACCGGCGAGCATCGACATGGATGTTGCGTTGCAGCACCGTTGCCGGTGAGCAGCGCCATGGAAGCTGCGTTGCAGTACCGTCGCCGCCGAGCAACACCATGGATTCCCCCTTGCAGTATAGTCGTCAATTCTCCCCCAATCTCAGCCATGGATGCTGCATTGCGATGTAGTGTCTCCGCAGCGCCGGCGGTGGTCGATCCCATGAAGAAGAGGAAGGCCAGGCACGGTTCTGGTTGCGCGGTAGTTGCCGGCGGCCGCGCCGCATCTCGTACAGAGAAGAGAGAAACATGATGAGCTCGATTTGGAAGAAGAGGATAGGAGAGACGTCGCGGGACCACGAGGCGGCGTGGCGTGCGAGCGACCCGACTGGTTTTCCAGAGAAATCAGTCGGTTGAATCTAAACGTTTTCCAAATTTTAGTGGGGTATTTTTGACATGAAATTAATTAAATTGGGTAAAAGTATGGAAAAAAAACTGCCAAATGAGATAAATACCGTGTGAAACTAGGGTTAAAAAAGTGGAATTAGGTGAAAAACGAAATATGTGCGGGGGGGAACGGCCGTGGCGCCGTATGCCGATTCCAAAAAGAGAGAATGAAATCACTCCATCCCGGGTTTTGACGGCTTTATTAACCTCCTCCTCCTCCTCTGCTTCCCCGCCGAAACCAAAAAACCCTCGTTCCCCACTCTCCTCTGGATTGCCCTCCTCCTCCCTCGGCGGTTTGTTCATCGCCTCCGCTGAAAAATCAAACCCAAAACCAAGAAAGGGGGCGAAAATGGCCGAGGCGAACTCGTACGAGGAGCAGCGCAGGAGGCAGGTGGAGGAGAACAAGCGGAAGCTGGAGGAGCTGCGCCTGCACCACCTCTCCGCCGCCGTCCGCGAGGCCGCCGTCAAGCCCAGGCTGGTCCGTCAGATCCGCACCACCCTCCTCGCCGTTCCTCTGCTCCTGTATGTCTTCCTTTTTTGAGCAGTCTCGTTTGGCTGGTGTCGCAGAAGAGGAAGGCCCCGAAGCCGCGGGACGCCGCCGATGACGCCCCGCCCCGGCGTTCCGGCCGTATCGCCACCCTCCCCGAGCAGCCCGACTATCGCGACAATGTACGTGCTCCGCAACTAAGGGTCCCGTAGCCGAATTAGTTCAAAATAAGATCTAATACTCCCGCCGTTTCTTTTTAACCCTAAGTCAAGTCAAAATTATGGAGTTTGACTAGTAATAAGTATATAGTAAAAGAAATCAACAGTCACAATACCAAATCGATATCATTAGATCCATCAGGAAATACATTTTCATTTTGTATTTTATTTAGTAGTATAGTAGATGTTGATGTTTTTTTAGTATTAAATTTGGTCATATACTTTGTAAAATTTGATTTGACTTAACACAAAACTAATATGTGAAGTAAAAAGGAAAGGATGGGGTATGTTGTAACTGATGAAGACCTGGAATAAACCCGCAAATCTCACTAAATTTCCACTTAAGGCACTCCACCACTCAAGAGGTGGTTCTCCCAAGGATCCCATTTTGTTTTCCTAACGAATATAAGAATTATTCTCATGTAAAGCTGGGCACCGGGAAACCACGGCAGCAGAAGGAAGTAAAGCCTGATCATGCGTACGCCATCGCCAAGGCCGAAGAGCTACAGGATGAGCTAGGCTCCGACTACCCGACCTTTGTCAAACCCATGCCACAGTCTCTTACCTCGCTGGTAAAGCAGAAACTACCACTAATCTACTGTACTGAGAGAGGATTGATTGTTAGATATTGATATGGTGGCGTATCTGGCAGCATATCCCGGCACAGTTCAGCATGGAGCATCTCCCGGACAATGGCATGAGAATGGTTTTGGTGGATGAGGAGGAGGAGGAGTTTAAGGTGAGCTATCGTCCACACAGTAGCAGTCTTGTCGCCGGGTGGAGCGAGTTTGCCATCGACAATGAGCTAGTTGAAGGTGATTGCTTGGTGTTCCAGCTGATCAAGAGGGCATTGTTCAAGGTGAGATTCTTAGCTGGTCTTCTATGGTATTGAATTTCTGTGGTTGTTTGAGATGCCGCGTCATGATTCTTAAGAAGTTCTGAAATGTGAAATCTGCTTGGGGGTTTATGGTATTTTTCTTTATTTCCCAAGCACGTATCTAGATGCGCATCATTTTCATAAGATGAAGGCACCGAAAAGGCGCAAGTCCTTTTCGAGAAAACGCAAAGCTTGTGTATCATGTATTGAAAAGATAGAAAAAAAATTACAAACCCAAAGATGAGGTCAGATACAATACAACACATTACACAGAGCAACACAGCATGCAAGGCTCAGTGGACATCCCAAGCCCCAGGTAAACACACCCTGAGCCCTGCAGCACCTGCACACACCCAAAGCTTCGCCTCCTTGATCTGACTCAGTCTAACTGACAAAAAAAAATGGCAACCTACAAAACAAAACAAGAACTCGAAAAAGAAAGAGCAAAAAACTGTAGGGATACTCTACACTGTCTAGATCAAACATGAAGGGGGTGGGCCTGTAGAGGCAGCTCTCACAGGTGTTCGTGCTGCGAAGCATCCAGAGTTTGGCCTTGATGTTGGGGACTGCTATTGGTAGTACTTTTCATGTTATGGTTGCATATAATTGCAATTTAGATGGTGAAACATGTCATTGATGGATAATTGTGATGATCCTTGGTGCAACTGACACGGGCAAATCCTTCTAGTAATGATGTGAAGTCTCTAAAATATCACATGGGGAAAACTGGTCCACCCATATCTACTTACACAAATAATTGTAACTAGGAAACTATGTCTCGTTATTCACAACACAAAGTATGAGAACGGAGCTGTTTCAAATGCTTGGTTGTACATGAAATTTGCAAGGAATATGATTTCTTCAACATCCATGTTAAAAGTCCTCCATCCCAAGCAGATATAGGAAAGGGTTCTAAGTTCTAAATATCAGGTTTTGCCTCTTGAGCCTGCCTTCCATTGACCTTCCATTACCTGGAGGATCCTTTTTTGTAAGGCATTACTGTGGTAAAAGTCTATCTATGCTGCTAACTATGCAACCTCTGTTATGTATTTTTCTTTTGCAGGTCTACATATTCAGGGCAAGTTCGTACTATGAAAATGAGCATTAATGGAGCAGCCGGCAGGTACAGGGTTCTTATCAATGGTCTCCATTGGTTGAAGTCCCGAATTCGATGTTTAACAAAAACGAGTCCCTTTATTTTTTTCTGTGTAATGTATGGGCCAAGTTCACTTAACAGTAAACTTATAAAACTGCTTATGAGTTATTACCAAACTGAACTGTGATGAAGGAAACACAGTTCAGTTTGGTAATAACTGAGCAGTATCGTAGATTCGTGGAGATGGAAAATAACTGCACTTTCTCTCATTTCCCCTTTGGTTTCGGATTGCTGATCAGCCCAATTTCAAGCTTATTTTGTTACTTTCTGCTTCTTTTTTTGCTGAAATACGTTCTGCTAACTTTGTGAAATCGGAGCATCGCATTTCATTCAGAGAAAGTTAACCTCTTTAGGAGAATATGCTTCTTTGCGGCCAAAAGTCTGTTGACATTTATAGGAATATACTGAATCGCGGCACTGATAGATTTGTGTGTAGCAACACATTTTATTGGATTAGATGCTCCATGCAGGATTCTGCTGGGCCCTTCCTGAGACATCAGTACTTAAACTTTGCACTCATTTTTTCTGGATAAATTTGTAGTCTGGCACTCATATTCCTTGTATGTTTAGTTCACTTTTGCACACATGTAGACGTTAATTTGTTTCCCTTGTATCAACCTAAAAGGCTGATGTTGGAAAAACTAGTGCACTACTAGCTTCCCATATCATCTAAGCTGTGTTCTGTTGTTTAAAACAAAGATTTTATTGATCTCTTGACCTCTTCATGAGTGAATGCACGCAACAAATTGTTTGAGTGTGACCTTGATGTCCGCGGTCAAACCGTTTCAGCTTACTATATTTATTACATGCCCTGTTGCTTATCTGTTGATATTGGCTCTTTTAGTGATTCAGATCTACCCTCAACTGAAACCCCAACAAGTTTGCAAATGGCTAATGTTGTGAATTCTAACTCTGCAGGCTCCTGGTTGCTTCATGTCAACTTGTGTTGAACTAGCACAGTTCAGAAATCTGCACTATCTCAGCGGTTAGTTATGTATGTATGGCTACTGTCAGGCATTATTAGAATCTCTCGTGTGATTGCAAGTCGTATGGTAACTGTCGGCATCTTGTAAAGTTTGTTGATTCGTTATGTGGACGAACAATTTAAATGGTGTTGTCGTTTTGTCAATTTGCCCCCCCCCCCCCCCCCCCCCCCCCCCCCCCTGCCCCCCCCCCCCCCCCCCCCGCGCGCGCGCAACTTCCCGCCTCATTGTTCCATCATTGTCTTCTGATTACTGTTATACTTGCGGGTGTCCAAATGTGTAAGGTTTTATGCCGGTTTGCGGGTAAAACCACTTGATCCAAGGGTGAATATATAAGGTTTTTATGGGTTAGGAGACTTAGTTATAGAGCTGAAGGACGGAACAAGATTGCCGCAATGTGGACTATATAGGAGACCAAACAAAACTTGACATGTTATAATTTTGCTGAAGGGACCAAATGTATATGGTTTTAGGGACTCTTTGATTCAAAGGAATCTTAAAGGATTCCGGTCGTTGGGATTTTTTTTTCCTATTTGGGTTGTTTGATTCGTACTATTCATTTCTACTAGTTTTCATAGGAAAAGTTCCATCCACTTCAGCCTAATGTGAGAAATCCTCTGCTTTTCTATTAATGTGCTTTATTTACAAATCGTGTGAATCAAAGAGGCGTCCTTACAAGCGTGGAGACCAAGTTCCAACAGCGAGGGGCCAACATCATTATTATTGTCATTATTATTCCTGGTAAACATATGTGGCTACAAGTATTTCACCCCCGTTTCCAACGAAAAGGCAGGTTCTCCCTCAGAAAAAATTATAATGAAAAGGCAGAGATTCTCCTTTTGCACGCATCTACGGCTGCGGTTCTTCTATGGCCCGAGGACCATATAGAACCCCATCGTCCATCGTCACACTCACTCGGTGGCCACGTAGCTCATCTCCACCAGCACCACCACGCACGCACTGCCCATGACACTGAAAATGAAGGCCGACGCGGCAGCCAACAGGAGATGATCCTCTACTCATGTCTCCATTCAGAAGAAGCTTTATGCATGCGAACTACTCATTCTGTCACTCTCACATAAACTCTGCGGCTCATGCTCTCTCCATCTCCATCTCCATCTCCATCCCCATCACACGCAAATGGATATAACCAGATCAAAGCAGAGAGCACCACGCACATCGACGCGTAAACAAATGCCGGGACGAAAGCGAGTCTGATCATCACTAGTAAGAAATGGTACACACGTGTCGTGGCTTTTCCACGCTCGCGATTCCACGGCCGAGAGCCTCCGGCAAATCACCATACCCATGAGTCATATACTCCTCATAATATAGTCTGTGACGCACGCCGGCCACGAGTGGATTCCTACACTACATAGTTTAAACGGCAGTGCCACATCGCTGATGCATGATGGCTACCCAATCGTCCGCTGGCTTGGTCGGCGGCGCCCGAGCTGAACCAAACCAAAGTATATGTGCTTTTAAAGGAAAGTTGGCTGGGGTAAGCTGGCCGGTCCGATCCTATCCGACGCCAACTCCGCCAGTATGATTATGAACGATCAATAATCGGAGCGGTCGCTGTTGAGCACGTCGTCGTCCCCTCGCGTAGGAGGGCACTTTGACGAGCAAAGAAAGAGGGAGGCCGGAGAAGGCAGGAACTGGCCGGTGGTGCCCAATAATTTGGGGCTCGGCTCCGTGGTGCTTCCATCATCGGATGGCACCCAACCACCGGAGAGGTGTCACCTTCCAGAGACCGGATAAAGCCCATCCTCGTCATGTGTTGTGTTGCGGCCCTTGTGGCTGGGTGGTGATGATCCTTGTTGTATAAATAGAGGGGCCTAGCTAGGCGAAATGGCATCCACTGCTGATCTGCGTAGCGTGTGCAGCTCCTGCTCTGTCTTCCACTCTTCCGTTCATCGTCTAGGTACATGTGCATGCCATTGCCAGGTTGCTTACTGGCCCGGTTCTTGTTTCTGCAATTCTGCTCTGTCTTTCTTGCTAGCTTGTTTGGTCACCGGCATGCTGATGCTAGCTCGATAATCTGGTTCGCTCCCGTTGTTTTATCTGCATCATTTCGCGAGTTCATAACCTCTGTCGGGGCAAGCTCTGTTCTTCGTTATGGTCATGCCTGTCTGGGCCTGATTGAACTGATACAAAGAAAAATACACCGACGGTTGCTACAACAGTTGTGAAGAAACTGGCATGCTCAAAAGAAAACACGATTTCCCTTTGCTAACGATTTTCTTTCGCCGCGGTTGCAGGCACTGTCCAGCCTGAGAAGATGGAGTCCTACGCCAACGGGGCCAAATTTGATTGCCTGCTGTTTGGTACGTCTACCTATAACTGACGGCTCTTCATTGCACTATATTTGGATCATGGAGTTCTCTGCCAGCACTTTGTTTCTGAGCTCTTCTTTGATTGTTTCTCGACGTGTTCAGACATGGATGACACCCTCTACCCACTGAGCTTAGGAATCAACTTAGCCTGCCGCAAGAACATCCAAGGTAGGTCGTACTACTAATAAACTTGCACCAATCCTCTGTTTTCATGCTACAGAATTCGTGTGCTCATATACTTGTAGTATCTACCAAATCGCAGACTACATGCTGAACAAGCTTCAGATCGAGGAGAGCCAGGTCCCCAAGATGTGCCTGGATCTGTACAGAGAATACGGAACCACAATGGCCGGTCTGAAAGTATGCCCCAATACACTTTGATCGCCATCTTTCTCCTTCCAGTTTCTATTAGCTTCGTATACACAGTCTTCACACTAGAGATTATGCTTCTAAATTGTTTCATAATCCTATTACTGTGCCAGCTTATGGGCTACGATTTCGACTATGATGAGTTCCACGCCAGCGTGCACGGTAAGTTGCCATACGAGAAGCTGAAGCCGGACCCTGTCCTGAGGAGCCTGCTGCTTTCGATGCCACAGAGGAAAATCGTAAGCTCATCATTCCCTGCATCAAAATCCTTCTGATATTTCTTGCTGCATCAGAAAGGGGTCGGCGACAGTTAATTGCTGCATCTGTTTTCCAGCACCGAAAAATTGCTGCGGCAGTGACAGTTTCTTGTCCCACCCACTGCAGATATTCACCAACTCTGACGAGGCTCACGCGGCGACCGTCCTGGAGAAGATGGGGCTGGAGGGATGCTTCGAGGGGATCATATGCTTCGAGACCCTGAACCAGAAGAACCCAGGCGACACGAGCGCCGGCGATGGCTCCGGCAAGAGGGTCCTGTGCAAGCCGTCCCTGGAGTCCATGGAAGCCGTGGTGGAGATCGCCAAGCTCGACCCCAAGAAGACAGTAAGCAGCACGCAGCTCAACCATGGATTCCCTCGTCGGCTCTCATCACCGCAGAACTGCAAAGCTGCGGCTGCAATGGCCGCCGCTCAGTTTACCAGCAGTAGCTGACGAAACTGCCTTTGGTGTGCAGGTGTTCTTCGACGACAGCCCGCGCAACATCGCCTCGGGGAAAGCGGCAGGCTTCCATACCGTCATCGTAAGCTCTCACACTCGCTGCATTAATCCCCACGCCATTGGAGTACCTGTCAGAAGCTGAGCGAACAAACGGTCTGAAACGATTGTGCAGGTTGGGAGCTCGGCGCTCGTGGCCGGGGCGGACGTGGCGCTGGAGAGCATCCACAACATCAGGGAGGCGCTGCCGGAGCTCTGGGAGGCGGGCGGCGACCACGCCGTCGACATCCGGTCCGCCGCCGTCGCGGAGACCACGGTGCTCGCGTGAGCCGCCGGCGCTGCCTGCCGGATGATTAATATGCTTCGTCCGCCTTGTCTATATTAACAGGGGAAAAGGGGGAAGCGAACGGCTGAATCGAGGGAAAACCCGTATATGATGTGGTGTACTCGACCATGATCCATGGTGATGACTGATGAATGCGTAGGCGTTGCATGTACAGGTGTGCTACTTGTGAACTGATATGATCGGAACACCGTAATAATAAGCACCGTAAATCCGTAAAGATTTGCTCATTCAGATGGAAGCACTGGAAAAATTGCACGTGCCATGTGATATTTCTCTTTTTGTGAAAAAGATTCAGATATATTATACAAGTTCATTTTGTTGTACGAAGTACCTCAAACATAACCGAAGTTATATTGTAGAGGTTCGTTGTTGAGCAGCGGAGGCGCTGCGAGCCGCAGCTTTGTTGTGGCGGCAACGAACAAACTGCAATGACTAATTTCTGGGTCCAAAAGGGTATCAAAGCGAATCAAATGGGCTGCTCATTGACTTTGCGCGTTACTTTTCAAAAAAAATGCAAATATGTTTTTAATAAAATATATTTCCATTTCTAAACATGAAAATGTTCATGTATCTACGGAAAATGCCATCACCTGCTTTATAGATAAAGTATCAACCAGCACAAAGGAACCATACAAACACACACCAATACCACTCGCATACCAACTATACAATAGAAGCTCACACCGGCGAACATGAAACTAAAAACATGAACAAAGCAAAGTTAAATGAAGCACTAAATCAAAGGAGCTCGCTTTATCCTAGCAATGAGCACATGCTTCCCGAAGCCTTCTGTGGTTGGGGAAGGTCATTTAAAAACACTAGATCGGCCCATTTTTGTTGAAGAAAAAAAGTGTGCCACGGCATCACTGATCAATCAAGCCACCGCTCGCTTGGCACACTCCAATAGCTGAGCCCCGAAATGTAGGACGATGCCATTAGCTTGAAGAAGGGGTCCAAATGACGGCACTTGCAAGGAATACGTCGTCGTCATCTCCGCCTCACCATGGTCAAGCACGACATTTACCGGCACCCCACTAGCCAAACCTCGAGCCCCTCAATGGCAACCAACAATCACACCAATTTACCTTGGCTAAAGGAGACCACCGGCAGCCTGCTCGCACGAACTGATCCTGGCAACCCCCTGGTCCTACAGGGGAAAAAGAGGAGGCGAACGGCTGAATCCAGGAAAAAAACGTATGTGCAATGGTTTACTCGCCCATTATCCATGGCGATGACTGATGAATGCGTAGGTGTTGAACGTACAGGTGTACTACTTGTGTACTGATGTGATCGAAACACTGTAATAATAACCACCATAAATCCGTTGATGGAAGCAATGGAAAAATTGCACGTGCCATGTGATATTTTGTGTATCCTTTCTTTTCTTTTGAAAAAAGATCAAGTCTATTATAAAAATTCATTAAAATAGTACAAAATACCTCAAACATAATAGAAATTACACATATCCTTGTTATAGAGAAAAGGAACACTAGACAGGGACCTCGAATTGGTAAAGGTTCGTTGTTGCACAGAGGAGGTGCTACGAGCCGCAGCTTCGTAGTGGCTGCAACGAACAGATGGCGATGACTAATTTCTGCATCCGGAAGGGTATTAAAGCGGAATCAAGATGGCTGGTCATTGACGCTGCCTGTTAATTTATATTCCCTCCGTCCCATAATGTAAGCTTTTTTTTGACACTAGTATTTTCTGTAAATATGTCTCTAGACAAAATATATTTCTACTTATAAACATGATCTGAATATAAACATTCGTATAAGATGAAATGTTAATCTCACGTTTTTAAAAATATTTTACATGTGAAAAATAGAAATCAGTTCATATGTTTGAGAAAAAAATGTTCCTTCGTGTCTTTAAATAAATGTTCATGCATTTGACCAAACGAGTAAACGAGAAAAGAAACAACAACAGGAAAAGTAACGACGATCCCTGTTGGGCCACTCCATAAAAGTAACCACTATGCCCCCTGCTGTTGTTGTTGGGCTCGAATGGCCCGTGAAAGCCTAATAGATAGATAGATCTCGGGAGTTTCTCTCTCTCAAAAAAAAAAGATAGATAGATCTCGGGAGGGAATATTCCCTTATCTTGCGCTCTTTGTAGTAGTACCCCTCACGCATCCCTCCTCCAGCCCTGATAAAACGGGATCGCATTTTCTCTCGGAAAAATAAACTCCACACAGATCGGAAACCTCACCGCACGCCACAGCCTTCCCCGCCCGCCCCATCCGCCACCGTCGCCATGGGCAGAGGCCGAGGAGGCCGCAACCGCAAGCCCCGCAACTCCGCCACCTTCCGCCTCTGCCCGCGCCCCGGCGCCGCCGACCCCTCCGACCGCGTCCTCGTCCGCGTCGACGGCAACCAGTACCACGTCCCCGGCCTCGACGACGACGACGACGCCTGCTACTTCGAGGGCGCCTTAGGGGACGACGGCGCCGAGCCCTCGTCCTCCCCATCTGGGGCCGCCCTCCCCGACCACGTCCGCCGCGCGATCCTCGAGCTCGGCCTCCCCGACGACGGCTACAACTACCTCGCCCACATCCGCGAGATCCGCCCCTCATACTCCTCCACCGGGGGCGGGGGCTCGTCCGCCGTGTTCCTCCCCACCCGCCGCGCCGCGCGCTGCGGCCTCCCGCTGAGCATCAAGGTCCTCCGATCTGTTTTTTTCCACTAGAGCATGCCGCGTAATTTCATCCTTAGCCTTCCAGGTGTCTAATCCTGGTACTGTTCTGTGCAGGCATACGACGCGCGTGGTGTTGATGTTGGTCTGGACAATGTCGCCGCAACGGGAGCGCTGATTCCAGTGGAGGAGGCTATCGACCCGGATATCACCGACCTGCTTGAGGAGAGCGAGGTGCCACCGGGGACCTCGGAGGATGAGAATGAGGATGAGGAGAGCGAGGTGCCACCGGGGATCGTGGAAGATGACAATGAGGAGAGTGAGGGGCCATCGGAGACCTCGGAGAATGAGGATTCAGAGCTGGAGGACGATTTTGTTATCATTGCAAATCAGCCTGAGCAGGAAGACCAGATGGATCTGGAGGATGATTTTGTTATCCTTGCAAACCAGCCTGACGGCGAAGAGCAGATGGACATGATGGGCGGTAGGTTGGCGCGAGGCAGTTTCGCAGCTGCCTTATGGGCATGTTAAACTGGTGAGCTTGCTGCACCTAGCATTGTGTTTCTGGAAGGTGATCAATAATGTTGTAGTTCCTGCTATTAGCTGCAATTATACTAACTGACATCAGATATTACCATTTGTGCTTCCTGCCCTGAACATCAATATTGATGAACTGGGTGAGGTGAGGAACAGCTGTTAACACTACTAGGAGTTATGTTAGGAGCCTTTCATGAGGAAGTTCACTAAAGAGTTTTGGCAAAGACTAATCAGACTATCTCATCAAGTTTATGGCTCAAATGGCCATGGTAAATAAGGGTTGGAGCGTGAAGATGTTCGGATAGAGTAGTCGCTGGTTGATTTGTAGGTTGAGGAGTAAATGGATGAAAGCATGTAGCGAGTGGGCTGATTGTAAGCAACAAATTACGGGCAGCTTATGCCAGACGTTTAACCCAACTAGTAATTGTGTACGCGAAATGCACGTTAACATGAGGCAAAGATGTTAATTGTATTGCACATTAATATTAGGCAAAATATACTTAAATTGCATGTTAATAGGTGCTAGGCTATAATTACTTTATTAATGCTGATGTTTATACTATTAAGCATGATATTAATTAGTTGTGCTAAACACCATAGCGACGTAGACTGTTGGATAATTGCGGTTGAATGGGTGAGATTTTGTTGGATCTCCACAACTAGCTCTTTTTATATTGGTATATAGATATTTGCACATGAGCTTCCTTTTTTTTATAATGTTCTGCTGTGGCTTAAACAAACATCCTTCCAAGTTTCCAATCAACATCATGAACAATTCATGCACTTCACTATTACCCTTTTGGGCTTCAAAGTCTTATTTTTGTTTTGTAAACTATTGATGACCTGTAGACACAAATTTCTGCATCTTTGATACTGTTTCCCCACTGCCCTTTCAAGTAGCATACACTGTCTTATTTTCTCCCTGTTTGTTAACCAAAACGTCATGTTTCAAGCTGACTTATTTTCCACTCTCCAAATGACAGCTTGCTTTGGGAAAGAATGATGCGGTGAAGATGGCCGTGATAACCAAGGCTCAGAAAGCTTTTAGGGGTCCGTCCTTGTCGGCGCACCTTGTGTGCTGATTATTTATCTTATATATATTGTGTTGATAGTGAACTGTTTGTCATAGCAATTCGATTGTCAGTAGGAATAATATTGAACATTTGTGCCAAATGTTGCACGCACTAAGTTAGGTTTCCTTAGTAGATAAAAGTTATGGGTGATGTACGATATTCATCTTCTACTGTACCGCTCTCCCAAGATTATGTTTCAAAACTCGTAATTCAGGATGTACAAAGTTATCGTTGTCTCATTGTGCTATGCTTGAAGAGTTTTCAGTTTGTGTTGGTGCATGAATGCTCTTACTGTTGAATATTGAAGATACTTGCCACCTTGAAGAGCGAAAAGAATCCAAGGCCCTGTGACGAGAACAACGGTGTAGTTTCAGATGAGTGGTTCTTTTGAAAATCTCAATTGGCACTTTGGATTGATCAAATACTGACACTGATGTGAACAGCGAATTCTTTGACAACGAACGCCCCCTCCCTCCCTCTCGCTCTCCCTCATTTTGTCATCGCAAAGTTAAACATTGCCCCTCCCCCGAGCTGGTGACCCAGGAGGAACCCTAGCCGCTAGCACTACCAGCCCTTCCCATCGGCCCTTTGAGGTGGGGCTCAATGCCCTTAGAGCATTACTAATAGAATCCTCAAACCCTCACTAGCGTTTTAAGGGTTCAAAAATAATCTTTTTGTGCACTTTTACGGGTTGAAAAACAGGGGCAAAGATTAGAACCCTCAAACCCAACCCTTATAACGGAATATTTCCCATGAACGACGTTGTCGTTGCGCGCGGGAGGTCGACGGGGCGGCCGCCAGCGACGGGGGCGACTAGCAGCGGCGGGCGTGGGCGCGGGAGTTGGGAGGATTTTTCTCTCCCGCGCGAGGATAACCGCCAAATGAGGGTTGGGGTAGGTTTTTCTCCCCAACCCTTACTTTTGAGGATTGGGAGAGGGTTTGAGGGTTGGACCTTTAAAAAAATTTGAGGGTTTGAGGGTTAAGGGGTTCTAGTCTACGGCTTTTTTTCGACGAAAACTGTAAAAAAAGCAGTTATTTTTAGGGGTTTGAGGGCTTTACTAGACTTGCTCTTAGTTTGCACGGCAGGGTGACTTCCTGCTCCCCGCGGGTGGACTCTTTGCCGTGTAGGGGCGGGGTGGCAGCCCCACTTCCTGCTCTCATGGTGCTCGATGATTTACTTGGTGGTGTGCCAGTGGTGAGTTGCCAACTGGCTCACTGGTTCTTCCGGCCGACGATGAGGATGGTGGTGGCTTCTGTTTGTTCATGGCCGATGCCTTCGTGGGAGGTGTAGTGTTGGGCAGTGCTCCGAGTAAAAGCTTATCAGGCTCCCGTCGCACGACGACGTCGGCGTCTGTGGACGTCGTTTCATGGTTGGGGGAGGCTACACGATAGGGCAACTTTTGGCGACTCCATGTCAGCGCTCCTAGTGGGTAGATGCTCCGGCGTCAGCCCGTCCCGGGTTGCGGCGGACTTCATGGGCTTCGGCAGAACGTCCTCTCGGCGTGCAGGGGCGAAGTGGCCCCCCCCCCCCCTTGCTCTTATGGTGTTCGGTGATTTACTTGATTGTGTGGCAGTGGTGGATTGCCAGATCTGATCTGGCACGCTGGTTCTTTCGGGCGGCGACGAGGATGGTGTTGGCTTCTGCTTGGTCATGGCACAATGGCTTCATGGGATGTGTGCGGGGCAAGCGGAGGTGCGGTGCGTGGGGATGTGGTGCTGGACGTTGCTCCGAGCGAAAGCTTGTCGGGCTCCTGCAGGCTGACCGCGTTGGTGTCAATGGACGTCAGTTCGCCTCCTTAGAGGCGCCGCCGTGGAGTCCACCCATGCACACCCTCGGATTCATCTCTTCGGGTGAAAGCCTAAGGTCTGGTTCGGTCGAACTACGGCGACGGCATCGTCGTTTCGCTCTTTGGGGTGTCGCTTTGAAGAGCATTGGATCCCATATGCACACTCCATGTGTTGGACGCTCATGGCATTGTGGGCGACCGGTGTCCGTCCGGTGATGTGATGTTTTGCGTGGCTTCTTGTGTGGCGACGATGGCGGCTTCGGGCGGAGTTGGGTTGCACGTGCATTTTGGTAGTCGGTCTCATCCGGCGTGTCCGAGGGGTCGACGTGCCTCACTTTGTGTTCATGGAGTCCGAGCTACTAAGGCGGGGCCATTGCGGCAACAAGGACGCGAAACAGGTGGGCGGTTCCAGCGTTGGCCTAGCGCTTTTCCCCTGCAATGCTCGTCGACAAAGTCAGAGTTGCCTAGTTACCGGCGCATGGGGTTGGCATCAACAGACGCAGGCCTCAGCGCCCGTTTGCGGTGAGGGCTACATCGGTGGTCGTTGATGGCAGAGTCGGAGTTGCCCTCGCGGAGGTGTGATGACGATGACACCGGATTGCTACCTTGAAGACACTTTTCTCCTCGATGGCGTGTGTGTCCTTTTGTGGGTTGTCAGGTCGCCCTGAATGCTTTTTTTGTGGGACGGTTTTGGCAGGTTCTTCGTTAATTAAGTTGACGACTCTTTTCTTCTTAAGAAATCCTGCCATTTCGGAAAAAAGAACATCGTCGGTATCTCGTTCCAACCACGAACTCTATTGGGCCTGTTTGGATCCATGGTTTAGAGTTAGTTTGGACTCAACTAACCCAAAAAAAAATCCAAATTGGAGGGTTAGTTTAGGTTAGATGTATCTAACCCATCCAAAAATAACTAACTCACCCAAAAGGTGCTTATTTGGGTTAGTTCTTCTCGGGGCCACTAAAAAAAATACTTTTTATCTCACTCTCCCCGCAGATCCCTTGAAGCTTCTCGTCCTCTCCCTCCCCCCTCTCGCACCGCCCGTGAAGGCGCCTCACCGTATTCGCGCTCCATCTAACCCTGCCATCCAAACGCCTCTTTGATTAGAGTTAGTTCAGGGTTAGAATCTAACTTTAATCTCTAACTGAGTTAAAGTATCCAAACAGGGCCATTGTTCCTATGTTCTGAGTGCATGAGATGGATGCAATGTCACATGTACTTGCTGATGATTAGTACTTAGTGGTAGTACTTTTCTACAGTGTTGAGGTAAAGGTGCTGTCACTTTTTACCTAGCGGCAATCATTCGGTTAAGGTTCATGTTCTGCATTTGGATGACATCCAATAATGTCCTCATCATCTGGTGAAGATGACTAGATGAGATGGCACTGTTCCGGGGACACATCTATTGCCATGATTTTCTCCGCTTTATAATGTGTCGGTACTGCTGCTTTGTCATCCATCGCATGAGCTTTGGATGGTACAAAATCACACAAGTCACCGGCTCCATCTTCAGAAATTGTGGGGCTCTGGCTTTCAGATCTAGTTAGGCTACACTTGGTTAGAGAGCCCTCGTACCCACACAGATTTAGGAGTTCTTCAACAGTGGTGCGCAGGTAATGGCAAAGTACTGAATGTACAAAAAACAAAAGAAGATTATTTTCTGCCATTTCAGTGCTACGTGCATGTCCGATCGGTAAAACCGGCGTGGATCTAACGAGCTCGAGTTCGCGGAGAGTTTTTACAACCATGGAGCGAAGTTTACCATATGAGGGCAAGCAGACGTGAGCTGAGAACAGTAAAAGCGTGGTGTTCTAGGGGGGGCAGAAGGATGTGGAATGAATTGACACAGCAGCCAGTGGGTGACATAGTTTTCCTCTTTACACAATCACGTATATCATCATTACCCCAGAAGGACCAATGGAACTATACACTGAGATTTCCTCCAATGGAAAAGCACACCTTTCATACAACCAACCAACCAACCCTCGGCCTACTTTTACCTTTTGATGAAGAAGGCGAGCACAACTTTTCACTAACTGGATCCGCATCATTACATCCTACGGCACGCAACAGGGACCCTCTCGTGGTCATCAAGTCCAGGAACCCTAAATATTCATCAACAAGTTTAGCAATGTCAGGCATAACGACGACCAATGGCAGACACAACGATGCATTTCTTCATACCCCAGGAGAAAAATGGAGGAAGAGGATGGGAGGGGGGTCTTACATGCTCTACGACGAACAGCACCACCTCCCGCTGCTGTTCGTGTCGCTGGGGGCGTCGCTCTGCAGCACCACGGCTTTCCCGTTGCTTAGCGACTGCAGCTCGCTTTTCTTCTGCTCTTGAGATTGGAACACCTTCCTGCTTAGTATGCTGTAGATCTCCTTGACCACGGTTTGGAAAGCTGCTGTGACGTTCGACGAGTCCATCGCTGAGGTTTCCATGAAGAAGAGGCCCTGCGCCTCAGCCAGGGCTTTGCCTTCCGCGGTGCTCACCTCCCGCGCATGCTTGAGGTCGGTCTTGTTGCCAATCAGAATTGTGACGACGTTCATGTCCGAATGAGCTGTTTGGAGGTTAAAAGGAATCAAACAAAGATGATAAAGCTAACAACAAATCAAACCAGACTGTAACCAATCTATGTTGCTAGGGGCATGCAATAGCAAGACAACCAACTAGCTCAAGACATGAGCTACCTATGTCTACGTTTTGACCTGCTCTAACTGTGTTTAGTTTTGCTTTGGTTCTCTTCTCTTTTGTTTTGGTTTTGGTTTGGCACTTGGCCATTTGTGCTTTGCACCTTGTTGGTGCCTGCTTCTTAATGCATAGCAGTTACTACGTACATAGGGCTTTGCACCTTGTAACATACATTATGATACTAGTTCGAGAAAGGAAAACAAGGTAAGTGTTGGCTCTCACCGTGCAGTTCATTAAGCCATCGGCCGACACTGTCAAATGTCTGGCGCCTGGTAATATCATAAACCAGAAGAGCTCCAACGGCTCCTCTGTAGTAGGCAGATGTGACTGCTCTGAAACGTTCTTGTCCTGCTGTGTCCCATATCTGAGCTTTAATTTCCTTTCCATCCATCACCAATTTCTGGGTCTGGAATTCCACTCCTATTGTGGATTTCGAATTTGGAAAGAACTCATTCCTAGCAAATCTGGCTAGCAAATTTGATTTGCCGACAGAAGAGTCACCAAGCAGAACAATTTTGAATAGATAATCCTGGCTTTGCTGCTCATCTCCACCATAAGCCATTCTGCGATAACTCTATAGAAGCAGCGACCTTTCTAGTGCTTCCCAAGATCACAGTAACCCTGTCAAGTTTACACAATTATATACTGAATTAATATCATAATAAGATGGGTACATAATCAACACAAACGAGTTAAGTCACAGTAAAGGATGAAAAAATATCAATAGTGTTATGTAAGGACTAAAATTCATTGATAAAGCAAATAGTGCTGCAGCTGAGTATACATGATAAGAAACTGGTTTGCTTAAGTCACAATAAAGGACGAAAAAATACTACTCCCGATCCATATTACTTGTCGCTCACTTAGTACAACTTTAAGTCATTGATACAAGAAATAGTTCTATACCTGATTATACATGATAAGAAACTGCTGTCCTGTTCTGCTTCCCTATGCAGAATGACTTGAATCAGTTAAAAACTAAATGATCAGTCGATCACTGTGCAAACCTAAGCTTCATTGCTAAGTCACTGCTTCTATAGAGTTCATATCTTGCACATTATTTCCCTATGCAGAATGACCCTTTTCTTCCTTTCTCCCTAGTTCACATTCCCTCCCCCCTTCACACGCAAAGCCACACATACTGACCATTATCTCTCTTATTTCCAAGATATGAACACAAAGGATGCCATAGGCATATTCCTCCACTGTTTCATTAGTTAAATGACCACCACATCCTTCACTAACATATGCTTTACGGAACATACGGAGTACATGCTAAGATGAAACTTAGATTAGCTACAAACAAAACTGGTCCTGGAGAGACAAAACTTGTACCCAACGCAACAGCCAATGAGTTAGTATAGAGTTCCCAAGGCGTGACTTGGTTTGCTTTGAGAAAAAACCTCCCATTAACAAAGGCATTTTAGTTCTACTGTGACAGGATTTCATTTCTATTTCATCTATAGTCTGTTGATGCCATCGTACTTTGGAACATTTTTTCCTGCCAATAGTTGCCTTGATAATACCAGGTGTAACAGAAAGCGTTGTGATAAGTCAATTTCCGGTACTGGTAGCGTCAAAGCTGGGCATTGCACTGTTTCTGTTTTTTGAAGGGTCCGAGGACCAGAAAGCACGCTACTATTATTAGGCAAAACCAACGGGCCTGAGGCTTGACAAAACAAACAAACAGGGGCGCTGTGAGATCAGCTCATCAGGCATCAGCCGAAATGGCGAGCAGCTGGAAGGTCTGGCAAACAAATTTCCACAGAGACGATCCGTGACGACGTCGTGCTACAACCACCAGGGCTTTCGCCATATGACAAATTACGCGCATGAGACGGAACGGATCAGCAATGGTGTCCTGCCCCCGCCGTGCTCTCCAATTTGTGGGCAGAGAGAGGTCGCCTCGGAGCAGGGGCGGGCGGGCGGGCGGATCTAGACGGCGTGGCGGGCGCGCACCGGCGCACCCGGCCTAGCGGGAGGGGCCGGCTGATTTCGCGACGAAGAGAAGGGACGCTGCTGTACGGATGCAACCTAGCTGCTCGTACCTCGAGGGGAGGGCGGGGACCCAATGGCGGGCGACGGGGCGGAGCAGGACGTCCCGGCGGGGCGGGGAAGGGACGGCGACGGCGGCGGCGTCCCCGGGGCGGCGGCGGCGACGCCGAGGCACGGCACGGCGGCAGGTGTGGGCAGTAGATCCGCGGGAGTTTGGAAGGGGGGAAGGTGAGGAGGACTCGGGAGCGAGGGGGAGGTGGATGGGGAGGGGAGAGGGAGGAAAAAGAAGCGCCCCCGGGCTGATTTGCAGCTGGCCGTAAATTAATTCGCCGACAGTGCGGTTTCGTGGCCGTCTGATTCGGCGCGTCACGGGGCGCGCGCGTGGACGGCGGTGGACTCACCGGAGAGGGAGAAAATTTTATAGAGGGTGCCGTGGAGATCGTTTTGACCGTGGATGGCTGGAGAACGGTGCTTTCGACTCAAAATGACCTTTCTTTTTCATTTCATTTTCCCTCCATTCCTTTATATAAGGTGTATTTGTTTTTTCAAAAGTCAAACAAGTGTGTGTTTGACAGAGTTTTTAGAAAGAAAAAAATATCGATACTCGCAATATGCAATTTATATCATTTGATCCATCATGAAAAGTAGTTTCATATTTTATCTACTATTAGGTATTGCAGATGTTTTTATTTTATTCTATAATCTTGATCAAACTTTCAGATGGTTGACTTGCACGAAAATCAATACACCTTGTATTCTGGAACGGATGGATATTTTATTAACGATGGGAGATTTTATTAACTTGGCCTCTACACCCAAGTAATTTAATTTTTTTTTACAAAAGCACCCATGTAACATTTTTTATTGTTATTTATGTGTAAAAAAATTATGCTTCAAGCACACACAAAAAATCAAATCACCCTTGTTTTTCTGGTTGACATGGCGATGACCAAGCTTAAAATGGTTGACTAACTTAGATCATGAAAGCTTAAAATGAAAAGTGTTGCTTTGTTTATAACACGGAGCGGAAAACCATTTCCAGGTAATGGACATTACATAGAATAAAACATGCAAGCCTATATGTTGGATCAGATATTACAATATTTTTGGTGTGCGCTTTTTGCGACCATTCAGAGCTATAACGAACAGAACAAGAGATTTTTCATGGTCAACTTCACCGGCAATCTTCGCTGGAGATCTAGTTACTAACTCCAGTGTGTCAAAGTAATGGAATCGCTCTCCTTGCATGTCGACATAAAAAGGTCCGCCAACAACCCTATATCTACTCTCTTTTTTTGGCTAAACACAACAACCTTATGTCTACTTGGTGTAGAACTTTTACTACTTGTTAGACTGTCACTAAGGACATCGTTGCTATGTTTCTCTAGACCATCTCAACCCAACCTTGCACTACGGAAGCTTTTACCGTGCAGGGGGCTCATTGTAGTTTGACATATTTACGCCATTTCACATTTATCGTCATTCTTCTATGGTGTGTCTGTTTCGAGTTCCTGAAATAAGATTTTAAATAAAAATCTAAGGTAACAATTAACATGATGTATGTCGTGATTTGGTTTATCCACGTCGTTATAAAATATAAACACCACATGTGTGTGATCCACCCGCACCGTTGTAAAATAAACACTGCACAACACAACCTTCTCTAATAACTTTCATTCCATCAACATGACTGATATTTTGGGCAGCGGGACAACATCAATTGAAAGTATCGGTAGCTCACCTGGAAGAGGATTTGTGGCACGCACGTGCGGGGGCATTGAGTCCCTCGCGCGTGCTCTTTCTTTGGCCTTTCGATTTTCAAACTTTCATAACTTTTAAATAAAAAGGTTCAGATTAAGTTTTGTTTTCATATTCATGTTTCTCATGACGAGGGCTTTCAAATAAGACTCATTTTGAATACATTTCGTAAAACCTAGTACAAAATTGAAAGCTTTCATGATTAAAACTTAAAATTTACAGTAGCCTCGTGCAGGGGATTCAACTACTTCATGAATCACGAGGGCGATCGAGCGGCCGAGCAAAGAATTGGTAGATGCGTGCCCCTGCGAATTTCCGTGGCTCACTTTGATGTTCCATCGGGTTGGGAAGCAAGCGGAGCATTCCCATTTTCATCCTCCATCGTTGAGATAAGAGCTCGTCCTGTTGGTTTGTTGCGGCCCGGCAAACGGGCAGCAGCGCGATACGACGGCCGTGCAAAAGCGTTTGCACCAACAAATGATGGACCATAAAACACCCTCACCCCGCCACCCGTTGTCTGTCCCAAGCTGAACAGCAACGTCGTGCTAGCGCCTAGCAGTGAGTACTACTACACTAAGTAGTACTCCATCCATTCCATAATATAGTGCTTCCTCTATCTACATGCTTTAATTTTGACCGTAAATTTAATTATCAAGACCGATTGCGGCGGGAGCAAAAATTATATCAGTAAATTCGTATTCGAAAGAAGTTTTTAATTATATAATTTTTTCTCCCGCCGCAGTTGGTCTTGTTGGTTAAATTTATAATCAAAGTTGGACCTCGGAAAACGCGGACACACTATATTTTGAAATAAAGGGAATAGTAGAAAGTACATTAGTAATTGCCGTAAAAAAAGAAAGTAGAGTAGTACTTGCAGACGGTAGGCAAGCGAGTAAATTACAGCCTGAGTTGCAGTGGTTTTTCTTTTTCTTTTTGCAGGTAATTGCAGTAGTAGTATTTATGACAGTGGGAAATATCTGATACTCCCACCGCTAGGGTGCTCCTGGTGCTCCAAACTCGGCAGCACATTTTAAGAAGTTCGAAAAATTCTGAAAAAAAATCCAGCACATTGATACAACATCAATGTATATCGTTAAAAAAACCAAATCAAAATTCAAAACATTGCTCGAGATACAAAAAATGATGAAATGGACATCGGTGTGTGGCCTAATCTAAAGCCCAACTTATGTTGTGTATTATTTACTGCCGAATTTGTCATTTATGTTTCTCAAGCTATGTTTCGAATTTTGATTTCATATTTTTTGACAACCACATACTTTGATGTTGTGTCAATGTGCTGGATTCTTTTCAGAATTTTTCAAACATTTTAAAATATGCTACCGAGTTTTGGAGTATCGGAAGCATCCTGGGGTTGAAAGTACCTGATATTTCCCCTTTATGACAGGCCACCTGCATCCATGTACAAAATCATTGAACCTCATGCCACATTCATATGGCACGTAGTACTACGCAGGAATCTTTGTGATATGGGGGAGTACTATCACGTTACAAACGGAACGGACTAGCCTAGTCGAAGCAACACTGCTACACCAGTACTAAGTAGTACTATATCACATTACTGTATGAGTCGACCTTGCAAAAAAAAAACATTAGAGCAACTCTAACGAGGCGACCCGTTCCGTCCGCCCACGTCCGTTCAGGTCGCCGCGGGCAAAAGCTCCGGCCCAACGCGTCGACCCATCCTCAAAACCCGTTTGCATTCCGTCTGCGCGGACCCATTTCCGACCAAATTTGCGTCTGAAATGCGTCGGTGCGGACGCGCCGCGCGTCCCCTCAATATTCGCCGCAGTTCCACTTGTCGGCCGCCCAACCATCACCCACGTCTTATTAAATGTCAGCACCGACCTAGGGGCCCGCCTGACAGTGCATGGAAGGTCTGCGTGCTCGTCCTTTTTAATGAAAGCGTGCGGTGGGGCCGGTCTCATCAACTTTCAACACCCGTCAACATCTGGCCACGCGATGCTTCCGGTCGACGACCATGAACCTAGCAAGCCCAAACCACCATGGGGTTTTTCAATGGCAAGGGGAGGGGGAAGCTGCCCGCCGATGTGAGCTCTTCTCGCGGCTCGCAGGGGCGAGCTCCTCTGTCGCCGCCTGCTAGACGTGGCCTGCCACCGGAGCAGCAACGTCTGTACATACCAGTCCACCAGGCGCGGTGGCACTGGCAGTACCGTCGGCCAGTGCAGTATCCGGATGTCAACCTGCCTCACGGTTGGCATCTGGATCCGCAGCGGATCCCTATTCCGACAGTGCCACACACGATGCGGGCGCACGCCGAGGAGGTTCGTCGGCGTTGTGTGGCCCTCACTCCGGAGCAGCGGCAGATATGTGCCTACACGCCAGACTCTCCCAACTGGGAGCGCTGGTTCGCACTAGAGCACGGGGAGGAGCACTGCCGGGGTGTCCACGTTGACCATGACGTTCCTCCGCCGCCGCCTGAGGTTCTGCCGCATGAGGAAGACGAAGAGGCGGCATACCAAGCTGCCCTCGAGCTAGCCTTGCAGCACGCGCTGGAGGCGAGCATGATCGAGGAGGAGGCCCAATGGGATGGGATGGAGCGCGCCCTCGCCTTGTCGGCGGCACTCCTTCCACACCCCGCTCTTCGTCCCGCCTCCGCCCCGGCCTCCACCCACTTGTCCGGAGGAGTCCTACACATGGATTGGCGAGCCCCGCAAGTGGGTGAGCGCGCCTCCGGTCCACTATGCCGCGAAGCCGAAGGAGGAGGCAGCCGACCTTGAACATTGGAAGGCGCACTGGCTTGTCGAGGAAGAGGCCGACCAGAGATGGTAGATGCTTTGCCGGAGGAAGCTGCCCTGGCAGCGTACCAAGCGGCGTTCGGGTGGGCTGGCCCGGCTCTCGTCTTCATTGATCTCACCGACGGCGACGGCGACGTCAAGGGCAAGGGTAAGGCGAAGGACGTCTAGGGCAGCGTGCGGGCGCAAACCTTTTTATGTCTTAATTAATGTTTAGTTAGGTTTCAATGGATTTGGCCGGCGATTGACCGGTCATTAATGTTTAATTATGTTTATTTCTTTGACGTGTTTTTTATGCGGGTAAATCTGGGTCCGTCTTTTGTTCGACGCTTAAGTTGATCCATATGAAAATGCGGACGCACACATCCGGCTGATCGATTTAAACGGACGAAAAACGAATAAAACATATGTCCTATTGGATCGGGCGCGTTGGAGTTGCTCTTACTGTCTGTTTAGAGGAGCATTTCATGAGACGAGTCGATTATTACTGCCGCGCCGGTGCCGGTGCCGGTGCCAATTCCCCGACGTGGCTGGCGGCCGCGGGAGCAAGCAAGCAAAGCGATCGGACGCGACGCGAGGATACAGATAGACCACAGGAGAACGCAAAGGCGGGCAGCTGCGGCCGTACGTACGCAGGAAGCAAAGTACCTAGGATTGGTTCCTGTCCCTGCGCACGGCAGCGCTACGACTAGGACAGCACAGCACGCTACACATGGTCCACTCAGCCCAGCCCCATCAATTCCTTCCTTGCCATGCCCGTTTTCTCCCTCTTTCTCTTTCCCCTTTTTCCTTTCTCGCCTTGGAACAAGATCTTCATGACTGAGGCATGCACCCAAAACACCATCGACCTGCAGCGGAAACGAATTTCGGCAGCTGGTTTTGCAGTCTGTTTGCGTAGCCTTTCTTCGTTGTCTCACCTCTCTCTCACGGAACGAATTTCAGTACTCTCTTTTCCCCGGACCGGAACGTGCCTGTCGCTCTGGTCCATTTTTCCTCGTTGGGAATCGACACCCGAACTGAAAAAGAAAAAGGAAAAAGGTTGAAAGAAAATACACCCCAGCGGCGGCTTGTAAAATGCTTCTTTTGACGGCTCTACGTTTTTACATCCACGGCTGCTTGTGGTGGCTAGCTGTGCTTGCCTACGCTGCTGCGCACATGGACTGCACAGTGGGCTGCTAGATCGTGGGCGTGCCCGTGGTTGTAGCAGCAGCAGCCCGGCCGGAGTAGACGGAAGCGGCAAGGCACAGTGCGGGGCTCTGGACTGGAGTGCGCAGCATGCAACCTCCCACGTGTTGCGTCCGCGTCAGTCACTGACACCCCCCTGCCGGCCTGCCCCGATTGCCGCTGCACACCGGCTGCGCAGATCCATCCATCCATCAGTGGTAGTAGTACTAGGACGCATCGTCGTGCCATCCTATCACGCACCGGGCCGGGCGCAGGCCACGTCAGTGTGTTCTTCGCCTCTGCTTTGCTTTCGTCCTCGCGGCAGCCAGCCCTGCAGGGGCCCATGCAGCCCGTTTTCCTCTTTTCCGCGACGGAACGTCTGCTCGGGCGGGGCGACGATCGACGATGATGCTTGATGCCCCGAGCGGAGCCCCTCGGCAATCCGCCGTTTGCTACAGGGCACGGCAATCGTGACGATTCGCGGTCGCGGAACGGAGATTTGACGGCGACGGTTTGGACGTTTGGCCACAATAGTTGCACACTACCTACACCGGACGCTAGGGATTGCCAGAGCATCTATAGTCACACACCCCAACCCCCCTCAAACGTCTAGACGGACAGTTCAATCAGTGACAGATAAAAATGTACGACTTAGACGAGCATCTTAAATGGGTCTCAAACGCCATGACTGAGCGACACCCCTCGTATCCAGTTTAAATTGGACCGACGAATGGGTCGCACCGAAAAACACTTCGAAACCCGGCGGCCCGAAAACCATCTCCTCCATTGAACCAATGACGCAGCGGCGACGGGCCATGTAGTGCCATAGCCCGGCTATTTAAGCCGTCCGCCGGCACCGAAACCCTACCCGTCCGCATTTCCTCCCTTCCGCCAGTCGCGCCGCCAATTTCCACTTGCTATCCGCCACCACTAGTAGTCATGTCACCACGTCGCCGGGTAAGGAACTACGCATATCTAACGCCGGAGTGCAGGCTGCAGCTCCTTGAGCACATCGGGGCAAGGCGCGAAGCCCGGATAGCCACAGGGCTACCACCGGACACGATGGATCCGGAGGATGACTTGGAGGAGAAGGGGGAAGGAGGTGGAGGAGGACGCAGAGCTGGAAGAGGGGCATAAGGAGGATGAGGAGGACATGGGGGCATGAATCTACAAGCAAAGCAGTAGGCGATCCTCGCTTCGGTCGGAATCGGCGGCGGAGGCCAACCACCGTCGTTTGCAGGAGGTGGAGCGGAGCGCGAGACGCAGACGTCGACGAGATGCTCGCATATGTGGATGAGGAGGAGGAGTCGGAGCCCTCTACGCGCCCATCTACCACTAGTAGAGAAAGTGCTAACCACAACTTTCATTGGTGGCGCGGCATTTTACCACGTCAGCACTATTTTTTTCAAATAGTTCTGGCGTAGGTCAAATTCGTACGCCAGCTTTACAAGCATAGTGCTGGCGTTGCTTATTTTGTAAACGCCACAAATCTATTGGCTCGTATACACTCATCGTTTGGAAACCACTGGTGACGTTGGTTTTCTTTGCACGTCATAGTTTATTTTATTAGTGCTGGCATTCTCTTTCTTTGCACGCCATAGTATATAATTATATTATGCTTTTTTATCATTATTATTTTGACAATTTTAATCATTTTAGGAATTTTATTTTTTACCACCAGTTCAAATTTTGAGTCTTTTATTTTGTCAAGTCTTTCATTAATTTTAGTCTTTTTTTATTTGGCATGTGATCAGTTATGGCGTTGTCATTTTATCCAACCCTAGAAAAACCGGATCCGGCTTGCCTGCTCCCTTCCCATGCTTCCATCCGTGCTCCCACTTCATCCTACGGTTCTTTTTTTTTCTTTTTTCTTTCTAATCTAATCATCTTCCCCTGATTTTAAAAGGGTGGGGCCGTACCTTATTTTGTTCCAATCAAATCAAGCCACGTACGCGGGAGCACGGATGGGCACATGCCGGGGGAGCAGGCAAGTCTCGTCCAGAAAAACCTAGTAAAATACCTAAGTCCACTACTCGCTCTCATTTCACACCCCACCCGGCCCGCTCGTAGACACAACTCCCGTTGGACCAAAGCCGCCGCCCCCGTCGCAGTCACCATCGCCGCCTCGTTGCCGTCCCTCGCCGGCACCAAGATTAGATCCACTTCTCCATTAGCGCAGACACCCCAATCGGCCGGAAATTATAATGACAATCGTCCGATTGCTATTGTGTCTCCCCTCCGTTGGCGGATCTGAGCTAGTTTAGTAGAAATTTTATAGAATGTGTTATGTATATTCTTCAAAGTTATCATTTTAGTTTTCTTTACACATTTATGTATAGGTTGACTAGTATATGTAAATCAAATAACTTTGCATACAGAAGTTATTCTTATATATGATAGTATGTGTATATATAGAAGTTAGTTTGCCATATCTTATTTATCAAAATAGATTCATAATTTTATCTATTCTACTTAATTAACAAAATCATGTCTTTCCAACACAGGCACTATTCACTATAAAAGTATCTGATTTTGTTTTGATACAACTCACGGCAAGTATTTGTTAATGAAACTTTACAAATCATATCTTTCCAACACATGAACTATTTTACATTGCATATTATCTTGATCGTGTATATACGCGATGTGTTTGTAGGTCATGTCCAATTCTGAAGGCAACAACGAGTCGGTGTGCGATATGGACATGGCCAAAAATGAATTCTTAAACACTTTTGAGTATGTCATCAAGAGCGTGCAAGGGGAAAATGAGGGAGATTAAAGAGCTACGCAAGGATGCTGTTCGGCTCGTTCAAGAGACTAATCAGCTTAGGAACGAGAGGGATAAGCTCGTCGAGGATCGAGATAAACTGAAGGAGGATAGGAGACGCCTCAGGGGTGAGAGGATTGACCAGAAGATGAACATAGATCATTTCAGAAGAGAAGGAGAGGCGGATAGAAAGAAGTTGATCCAGCTGGGCATACTCCTTGTTGAAGATTAGTTCTTAAGTAGCTAGCTAGCTCATCTTATTAGTTGATGATGATCGAGTAACTAGAGTACTTGAGTGAACTTTTATGAAGTTTAATATCAACTTGTTGAGTTTATGAGCCTCTTTATGTAATGATTATCTATTAAGTGAGTACCTAGTGTTGATGATTATATTGTGTTCAGTAGTATATATTAAGTAAGTAGCTACTGTTGATGAGTAATTTTTTTATTACCAAAAAAACCATTTGCTGGCGTTGGACGAGCAGGCATGCCAGAGTTATGATGAACTTAGTGCTCGCGCTAGACTGGTGATATGCCAACACGATGTAGGATACTGCTGATAAAGGAAATATGCCCTAGAGGCAATAATAAAGTTGTTATTTATATTTTCTTATATCATGATAAATGTTTATTACTCATGCTAGAATTGTATTAACCAGAAACTTAGTACATGTGTGAATACATAGACAAACAGAGTGTCCCTCGTATGCCTCTACTTGATTAGCTCGTTAATCAAAGATGGTTAAGTTTCCTAGCCATAGACATGTGTTGTCATTTGATGAACGGGATCACATCATTAGAGAATGATGTGATGGGCTAGACCCATCCATTAACTTAGCACTATGATCGTTTAGTTTATTGTTATTGCTTTCTTCATGACTTATACATGTTCCTATGTGTTAAGGCATATCTCTCTCGATGTAGTTTTGGTGATTGATGACAACATGTTTGCGGACTAATCGTGTGCTTTGAGCGTTTCAGAGATTCATCCTTTGGCACGAGACAATTCATTCCCCTCGGAGTTTTAATCAAGATGGTGTAGCTCTTTTGTTTCTGTTTTGGTGGACTTGTTTCGTAGGAGTCACCGTACTATCAAGAGGGCGTCCGCTTTGGTAAGGCTAGGGTCGAATCAACACGCACACATCCTTTTCACACCCTCTGAGCCTTCCCGCTTCGATGGAGGTTTCATTCCCTTTTTATGAGTATGATTTGGTCCCAGTGGTAGTACCGCGGTGCCCGGCGGTAGTACCGCTGCGGTACCGGGCTCCTACCGCGTCGACTCGAGGGGGTCGCCTCTCGTGTCGGATTGTGCGGCACTAAGCAGCGGAAGTAGAAGCGGTAGTACCGCTTGAGAGCGGTAGTACCGCCCTACCACCGCGGCAGTACCGCACTGGGTCTGACTCCTGCTCATACGCTAGCCCTCCCAGACTGCACGACAGTACCGTGAGGGGGAGCGGTAGTACCGCTGCCCCGTGCGGTAGTACCGCCCTCTGCGGGGCTGTTTTGGGGGGTAACGGTTGGATTGTTCCCCCCTCTTTAAAAGGGGGTCTTCTTCTCCAAAGTTGACTTACCTCTTCCCCCCAAAGCTCCATCATTGCTCCAAGCTCCATTTTCGCCCGATCTCTCTCCCTAGCCAATCAAACTTGTTGATTTGCTCGGGATTGGTTGAGAAGGCCCCGATCTACACTTCCACACAGAGAAATTTGATTCCCCCACTAATCCCTAGCGGATCTTGTTACTCTTGGGTGTTTGAGCACCCTAGACGGTTGAGGTCACCACGGAGCCATAGTCCATTGTGGTGAAGCTTCGTGGTGTCGTTGGGAGCCTCCAATTAAGTTGTGGAGATTGCCCCAACCTTGTTTGTAAAGGTTCGGTCGCCGCCTCCAAGGGCGCCAATAGTGGAATCACGGCATCTCGCATTGTGTGAGGGCGTGAGGAGAATACGGTGGCCCTAGTGGCTTCTTGGGGAGCATTGTGCCTCCACACTGCTCCAACGGAGACGTACTTCCCCTCAAAGGGAAGGAACTTCGGTAACACATCCTCGTCTTCACCGGCTCCACTCTTGGTTATTTCGTACCTTTACTTGTGCAAGCTTATATTGCGTTGCATCTCTTGCTTGCTTGTGTGCTTGTTGTTGTTGCATCATATAGGTTGGTCAGCTAGTTCATATCTAGACAACCTACTTTGATGCAAACTTTAAATTGATAAAGAAAAGGCTAAAAATTGTTAGTTGCCTATTCACCCCCCCTCTAGTCAACTATATCGACCCTTTCAATTCGTATCAGAGCCTCGTCTCTTTTTAAGGACTCTGCCGTCCGAAGAGTATGGTTGACGTCGTAGACGGTGTGGAGGAGCACTCCGGTGCGATTCCGATCTCGTCTACGGGCGATGGGGGAACCTCGGTCTCTCGTGAGAAATTCAATGTGGCCTTGGAGACATTGAAAACCTCCATGACGACCGAGGTTGAAAGCATGTTTAATAAATTCATTGAAGGGCTTAAACTATCCACCGCACCATTGAAAGTGGGTGATCCCACTAACAAGGTGACGGATGCTAACTCCGACAAGGGGGATGCTACTAGTGAAAAAGCTCCTTCTTCTAGTGGTAAGAATGGCACCGGCATCTTTGCCCATGTGGAACCTCCACTTGTTTATGGTGGACCGATTCCCTCTACTCATTTGAATCATGCCGGTCCTCCCCCTAAGATTGTGAAAAATGAGGACTTTAATTCTTGGGTTTATCGCTTTAAGCGTCATTTAAATCATGTGAATACTAATCTTTGGAGAATCATTAAAGAAGGTTTCTATCCGCATGACCCAATCAACTTCACCCCTAGAGAAGTCGCGAATAATCAATTCAATGAGAATGCTCTCTTCATCATCCAAGATGCAATTCCACCTGAAGATCTTCCTCATCTTCGGCCCTTCGCCTTGGCCAAAGATGCATGGCTTTGTGTTGTCTCCCTCTATTGGGGAAGCGCAAGCATTCAATGCTCCAACTATGAAGTAGTGCAAGATGAAGCCGATGAGTTTGCAATGAAAGAAGATGAAGAACCTCATGAGCTTTATCAGAGAGTAACCAAACTCGTGGTCTCACTCCGAGATCATGGGAGCAAGGACACGGATGACAATTGGATCAAGCGCAAATTCCTCAAGGCAATGATGCCTTACCACAAGGCCATGTCCTCTGTCATTCGTCAAAGGACGGACTTCCACATTTTGTCCTCAAGTGAAGTGTTGGATGAGTTTGTGGCCATGAGCATCTTGGACAAGACCGCCGACAATGCGGTGCTACGTTCTCAAAGAGCAAAGAAGCCCAACCTTGCATTAAAGGCCAAGGTTAGTGTGGAAGAAGAGGATGAAGAAGAAGAAGAGGAGGGCAACCCCGAAGATACAAAGTATGCCTATCATGAACACATGGCTCTTGCTTCAAGGCATTTTTAGAGCAAGAAAAACTCAAGGCCCAACTTCAACAAGAACAACTCAAGTGGCATAAAGGGCAAGCAACGTGTGAGGACTTGCTATAATTGTGGCAATGTGAGCCATTTGTTGCGGAGTGCCCGTATGAGAAGAGGGAAGACAATGGTGGCAAGCTCATCCGAAAGGACAAAGCCAAGTCTTTCCCAAACAAGAGCAACTTCACCAAGAAGACTCCTCCCAAAGCGTTGGTGGTACAAGAAGATTACAATGAGGATGATGATGAGGATGAGTTGATTGCCATGGCCTCCATTGCCATTGCGACAACTCCACGAGTGTCACTCTTCGACTCACCCAATGTGAGCATCACCGCCAAGTGCCTCATGGCTAAAGCCACCAATAAGGTAACCCCCAACATCAAAACTACCATCATTAATAATCCTTCTTTGACAGATTGCATTGATGAACATGATGGACCTAATGTGGAGGAGAATGAGTTTGAGTCCTTTATGGGCAAACTCAAGGGTAAATCCAAGAAGCACTTTGTTGCTCTCTTGGAACAACTTGGTGAAGCCAATGACATGATCGAAGCTCACGAAGATACCATCTCTAAGATGGAGGGGCATAGTCGTGACTATGCCGATGAGATTTCGGATCTTTCCAATGCTCTTGAGAAAGAGAGTGGTCTTCGTTTGGCTCTTGAGGAGTCACACAACAATGATCATGCTAAGTTAAAGAAAGATCTTGATCATGCCATTGTTGTTTCTCGTGTGCTAAACTCCTAGAAGGCCAAGCTTGGGGTTGATCTTGCTAGACTCCAAGAGGAGTTTGACCTACTTGACTAGGCTCACAAGGTCTTGAAGGGTACTCATGCTAGCCTCAAATAGTCTCATGATCAACTTCAAGTAAAGCTAACCAAGGAGAAAGCCACATTTCCTCATATGGTGTTAATTGATAATGCAAATGCTACTTCCTCTCTCTCTCCTAGTCCAACAAGGAAAATGGGGGGAGTCCTACTCCCGGTAGGAGTAGGACTCCTCCTGGCGCACCCCTCTCTAGGCCGGCCGCACCCCCCTTGCTCCTTTATATACAGGGGCAGGGGGCACCCCATAGACACAACAATTGATCGTGTTATCTTTTAGCCGTGTGCGGTGCCCCCCTCCAGCATAGTCCACCTTGATAATACTGTAGCGGTGCTTAGGCGAAGCCCTGCGTCGGTAGAACATCATCACCATCACCACGCGTCGTGCTAACGAAACTCTCCCTCAACACTCGGCTGGATCAGAGTTCGAGGGATGTCATCGGGCTGAACGTGTGCTGAACTCGGAGATGCCGTACGTTCGCTACTTGATCGGTCGGATCGTGAAGACGTACGACTACATCAACCGCGTTGTGCTAACGCTTCCGCTTTCGGTCTACGAGGGTACGTGGACAACACTCTCCCCTCTCGTTGCTATGCATCACCATGATCTTGCGTGTGCGTAGGAATTTTTTTGAAATTACTACGTTCCCCAACAGTGGAATCAGAGCCTGGTTTTATACGTAGATGTCATATGCACGAGTAGAACACAAGTGAGTTGTGGGCGATATAAGTCATACTGCTTACCAGCATGTCATACTTTGGTTCGGCGGTATTGTTAGATGAAGCAGCCCGGTCCGACATTACGCGTACGCTTACGCGAGACTAGTTCTACCGACGTGCTTTGCACACAGGTGGCTGGCGGGTGTCAGTTTCTCCAACTTTAGTTGAACAAAGTGTGGCTATGCCCGGTCCTTGCGAAGGTTAAAACAGCACCAACTTGACAAACTATCATTGTGGTTTTGATGCGTAGGTAAGAACGGTTCTTGCTAAGCCCGTAGCAGCCACGTAAAATTTGCAACAACAAAGTAGAGGACGTCCAACTTGTTTTTGCAGGGCATGTTGTGATGTGATATGGTCAAGACACGATGCTAAATTTTATTGTATGAGATGATCATGTTTTGTAACCGAGTTATCGGCAACTGGCAGGAGCCATATGGTTGTCGCTTTATTGTATGCAATGCAATCGCCCTGTAATGCTTTACTTTATCACTAAGCGGTAGCGATAGTCGTGGAAGCATAAGATTGGCGAGACGACAACGATGCTATGATGGAGATCAAGGTGTCGCGCCGGTGATGATGGTGATCATGACGGTGCTTCGGAGATGGAGATCGCAAGCACAAGATGATGATGGCCATATCATATCACTTATATTGATTGCATGTGATGTTTATCTTTCATGCATCTTATCTTGCTTTGATTGACGGTAGCATTATAAGATGATCCCTCACTAAATTATCAAAGTATATGTGTTCTCCCTGAGTATGCACCGTTGCGAAAGTTCTTCGTGCTGAGACACCACGTGATGATCGGGTGTGATAGGCTCTACATTCAAATACAACGGGTGCAAAACAGTTGCACACGCGGAATACTCTGGTTAAACTTGATGAGCCTAGCATATAGCAGATATGGCCTCGGAACACGGAGACCGAAAGGTCGAGCATGAATCATATAGTAGATATGATCAACATAGTGATGTTCACCATTGATACTACTCCATCTCACGTGATGATCAGACATGGTTTAGTTGATATGGATCACGTGATCACTTAGAGGATTAGAGGGATGTCTATCTAAGTGAGAGTTCTTAAATAATATGATTAATTGAACTTAAATTTATCATGAACTTAGTACCTGATAGTATCTTGCTTGTCTATGTTGATTGTAGATAGATGGCCTGTGTTGTTGTTCCGTTGAATTTTAATGCGTTCCTTGAGAAAGCAAAGTTGAAAGATGATGGTAGCAATTACACGGACTGGGTCCGTAACTTGAGGGTTATCCTCATTGCTGCTCAGAAGAATTATGTCTTGGAAGCACCGCTGAGTGCCAGGCCTGCTGCTGATGCAACTGACGATGTTAAGAACGTCTAGTAGAGCAAAGCTGATGACTACTCGATAGTTCAGTGTGCCATGCTTTACGGCTTAGAATCGGGACTTCAACGACGTTTTGAACGTCATGGAGCATATGAGATGTTCTAGGAGTTGAAGTTAATATTTCAACCAAATGCCCGAATTGAGAGATATGAAGTCTCCAATAAGTTCTACAGCTGCAAGATGGAGGAGAATAGTTCTGTCAGTGAACATATACTCAGAATGTCTGGGTACCATAATCACTTGACTCAGCTAGGAGTTAATCTTCCGGCTGACAGTGTCATTGACAGAGTTCTTCAATCACTGCCACCAAGCTACAAGAGCTTCATGATGAACTATAATATGCAAGGGATGGATAAGACAATTCCCGAGCTCTTCACAATGCTAAAGGCAACGGAGGTAGAAATCAAGAAGGAGCATCAAGTGTTGATGGTCAATAAGACCACCAGTTTCAAGAAAAAAGGCAAAGGGGAGAAGAAGGGGAACTTCAAGAAGAACAACAAGCAAGTTGCTGCTCAGTAGAAGAAACCCAAGTCTGGACCTAAGCCTGAGACTGAGTGCTTCTACTGCAAGAAGACTGGTCACTGGAAGCGGAACTGCCCCAAGTATTTGGTGGATAAGAAGGATGGTGAGGGAGTCCTGGATTAGGGGGTCTCCGGACAGCCGAACTATATCCTTTGGCCGGACTGTTAGACTATGAAGATACAAGATTGAAGACTTCGTCTCGTGTCCGGATGGGACTCTACTTGGCGTGGAAGGCAAGCTAGGCAATACGGATATGTATATCTCCTCCTTTGTAACCGACCTTGTGTAACCCTAGCCCTTTCCGGTGTCTATATAAACCGGAGGGTTTTAGTCTGTAGGACAACATACAATCATACCATAGGCTAGCTTCTAGGGTTTAGCCTCTCCGATCTCGTGGTAGATCAACTCTTGTAATACTCATATCATCAAGATTAAATCAAGCATGACGTAGGGTTTTACCTCCATCAAGAGGGCCCGAACCTGGGTAAAACATCGTGTCCCCTGCTTCCTGTTACCATCCGCCTTAGACGCACAGTTCGGGACCCCCTACCCGAGACCCGCCGGTTTTGACACCGACATTGGTGCTTTCATTGAGAGTTCCTCTGTGTCGTCGCCGTTAGGCTTGATGGCTCCTACGATCATCGATAGCGATGCAGTCCAGGGTGAGAATTTTCTCCCCGGACAGATCTTTGTGTTCGGCGGCTTCGCACTGCGGGCCAACTCGCTTGGCCATCTGGAGCAGATCAAAAGTTACGCCCCTGGCCACCAGGTTAGGTTTGGAAGCTTAAACTACACGGCCAATATCCGCAGAGACTTGATCTTCGACGGATTCGAGCCCCTGCCTTGTGCGCCGCGCGGTCACGATGAGTACAATTTAGCTCTATCATCAGACCGTGTTCAGGAGATCGCACCGGCAGCCGCTCTGAGCCTCAATTCGGAGCCAGTTGCACCATCCATGGACGGGTGGATGGACCCCGTCACGGAGGCCGTACCCTCAACGGCGATCGAGCCGAATATCGACCTTACCCTTCATGAGAGCCGTGTTGCCAAACTGCCGGATCCTTCTCCGGCCACGGACTCCGAACCACCTGCGCCCGTGCCTGTCGAATCCGACTGGGCGCCGATCATGGAGTTCACCTCTGCGGATATCTTTCAGCACTCGCCTTTCGGCAACATACTGAACTCATTAAGGTCTCTCTCCTTGTTAGGAGAGTCCTGGCCGAACTATGTTCAGCAGGATTGGGATGCGGATGACGAAGAAATTCGCCGCCCACCCACCACCCACTTAGTAACCATTGTCGATGACTTAACCGACATGCTCGACTTCGACTCCGAAGACATCGACGGTATGGACGACGATGCGGGAGTCAAAGAGGAATCACTGCCCACAGGGCACTGGACAGTCACCTCATCATACAATATATACATGGTGGACACACCCAAAGAAGGCAATGGCAACGAGACAACGGAGGATGACCCCTCCAAGAAGCAACCCAAGCACCGGCGTCAGCGGCGCCACTCTAAGTCCCGCCAAGGCAAAAGTGGTGATACCGACACCGGAGATAATAGCACTCCGGACAGTGCCGAAGACAACAACAATCCCCTCCAGCAAGATTTAGAGTAGGAGGATGGAGGAGCCAGCCCTCCTGAGAGAGCGGCAGATGGAGAGGCGGAAGATGATAATTACATGCCTCCCTCCGAAGATGAGGCAAGCCTCGGCGATGACGAATTCGTCGTGCCAGAGGATCCCGTCGAACAAGAGCGCTTCAAGCGCCGGCTTATAGCCACGGCAAATAGCCTTAAGAAAAAGCAGCAGCAGCTTCAATCTGATCAAGATTTGCTAGCTGACAGATGTACTGAAGTCCTGGCGGCCGAGGAGTATAAAATCGAACGCCCCTCCAAGATTTACCCAAAGTGTGGGTTGCTACCCCGACTGGAGGAGGAAGCACCGAAACCTACATCCCCGGCGTATGACGTGGCTGATCGGCCACCTCGTGGCCGCGACAGAGAGACATTCCAGCCAAAAGCTCAGCCCGCACCCCGACGCCATTCAAATAAAAAGGCAGGGGGAAATACGCCAGACCTGCGAGACGTATTGGAGGACAAAGCAAAACATGCAAGATGGATCTATGGATCACGAGGGCGCGCCACTATGCGAGACGATAATCGTCACGCCGGATATAGTAAAAGTAAGTCCGGCTGGGCCGAACACAGCGGGCAAGACTCATTCGAGCTGCGTCGCGATATAGCCCAGTACAGAGGCGCCGCACACCCCTTATGCTTCACAGACGAAGTAATGGATCATCAAATCCCAGAGGGTTTCAAACCCATATATATAGAATCATACGACGGCACAACAGATCATGTGGTATGGATCGAGGATTTCCTCCTGCACATTCACATGGCCCGCGGTGATGACCTACACGCCATCAAATACCTCCCACTCAAACTCAAAGGACCAGCTCGGCATTGGCTTAACAGCATGCCAGCAGAGTCCATTGGCTGTTGGGAAGATCTGGAAGCCGCATTCCTTAACAACTTTCAGGGCACTTACGTGCGACCACCAGATTCCGATGACTTGAGCCACATAATTCAGCAGCCAAAGGAATCGGCCAGGCAATTCTGGACACGGTTCCTCACAAAGAAAAATCAAATTGTTAACTTTCCGGATGCAGAGCCCCTAGCAGCTTTCAAGCACAACATCCGCGAAGAGTGGCTAGCCCGGCACCTTGGTCAGGAAAAGCCGAAATCTATGGCAGCCCTCACGACACTCATGACCCGCTTTTGCGCGGGAGAAGATAGTTGGCTGGCTCGCAGTAATAACATATCAAAGAACCATGGTACTTCGGATACCAAGGACGGCAATGGCAGGTCACATCGCAACAAGCATAAGCGCCGCATTAACAGCGACAATACCGCGGATACGGCAGTCAATGCCGGATTCAAAGGCTCTAAACCCGGTCAGCGGAAAAATCCATTCAAAAGAAGCACTCCGGGCCCGTCCAGTTTGGACCGTATACTTGATCACTCGTGTCAAATACACGACACCCCCGATAAGCCAGCCAACCACACCAACAGGGACTATTGGGTGTTCAAGCAGGCCGGCAAGTTAAATGCCGAAAAAAAAGATAAGGGGTCACATAGCGATGACGAGGAGGAGCCCCGACAGCCGAACACCGGAGGACAGAAGAGGTTCCCCCCACAAGTGCGGACGGTGAACATGATATACGCAACCCACATCCCCAAGAGGGAGCGGAAGCGTGCGCTCAGGGACATGTATGCGTTGGAGCCAGTCGCCCCCAAGTTCAACCCATGGTCCTCCTGTACGATCACCTTCGATCGCAGGGACCACCCCACTAGTATCCGTCATGGCAGATTCGCCGCACTAGTCCTAGACCCAATCATTGACGGATTTCACCTCACTCGAGTCCTAATGGACGGCGGCAGCAGCCTGAAACTGCTTTATCAGGACACAGTGTGCAAAATGGGTATAGACCCCTCAAGGATCAAACCCACTAAAACGACCTTTAAAGGCATCATACCAGGTGTAGAGGCCCATTGCACAGGCTCAGTAACACTGGAAGTGGTCTTCGGATCTCCGGATAACTTCCGAAGCGAAGAGTTAATCTTCGACATAGTCCCGTTCCGCAGTGGCTACCATGCACTGCTCGGGCGAACCGCATTTGCAAGATTCAATGCGGTACCGCATTATGCATATCTCAAGCTCAAGATGCCAGGACCTCAAGGGGTCATCACAGTCAATGGAAACACAAAACGCTCTCTCCGCACGGAGGAGCACACTGCGGCCCTCGCAGCAGAAGCGTAAAGCAGCCTCTTAAGGCAATCCACTAGTTCGGCGATTAAGGACCCGGACAACTTCAAGCACGCCCGGAGTAATCAGCAACTGGACCGCCTGGCACGTCCTGAGCTCGCATAGCAATGCGGCCCCCACCCCGGCCCAAGCCAAACAGCGAAATTCGTGCCACGCGTACATAATTACGCATTAAATATACCATGGGCACAGGCGGGGAGGGGGGCATGACGGTGGCATGCCCCAAGTCGCGGCTTAAACCGCACTAGGGGCTTCCCGCTTTGTTATTTTTCTCTTTCAGGACTTTAATCTCTGGAAACCCTGTCCGGCAACGTGATTGCCGAACACATGATGCAGCAACCAAAGAGGCAGAAAGCTACGTCACACCACGGAACTCCCAGGTGGATTACGATAACGAGTGAAATATTTGCTTTAATACTATTCCTCAGCTTGCCCTTGGAGGGGACATGTCAAACAGTCCTACTTTTTGCTTCTCGCACTACTTGTATCATTATGCTTTAAAGCACCTTTTTGAATAAAAAAATGCACAGCATTAAGACTATTATTGCATTCTTCCTTTTTTATATATGTTCATTTATCCAGCACCCGTACACTCTGGTACGGCCAATACGCTAGGGGCTTAAGCATACCCCATAATACGGCGTGAGAAGTCCGAACACTTTCGACAGTGCGGCACACCAAAATTATAGCATTATATGCATCAGCTCCGAATCATGTCTTGGGTCAATAGTTGGGTTTGCCCGGCTCCCATGTTTTGGTACCTTACGTTCCGCTATATTGGCTAAGGTAGCACTGGGAGAACTACTACGATTATGCCCCGGTTCTGCTGGGCTAAGCACCTCAGTAGAGAAAGCTAAAACTGACTGTCATGATAAGGCGAGAGACTGGTCGCTGTTCGAGAGGTTTCGAGTCCCTAAAGGCTTATGCTGCTTAGAGTGAGGAGTCGGCCTTGTACGGCTTAAGGCGTGTATCGCGCCCTGAATTCGACCTTCCGAATACTGGGGGCTTCGCTGAAATTTAAAATTATAGAATTCTATGGCTAAGTGAGAGTGATAACGCATTATAGTCCGATTGCTTTGTTCGTTGTGCTGAGCACCTCCCTCGAAGGACCCAACAATGAGAACAAGAGTGCTCAGGTTTATCCCGAACACCCCAGCACTCGTGGCGTGGGGGCAGAAGCCGACGACTAGCCATCTCTCAGATTTGATAAACAGCCGAATACAAGGTAATATTTTAAATTCAAACAAGCGTTGCATAGTGCATATGAACAAGTTTTCATAACTACAGGATTACACGAGCGAGTTTACTCGAATATTATATCTTCCGTACACTCGTCCTCTACGAGACGAGCACCCTTCAGGACACCCTTATAGTACATCTCGGGGTGGCGATGCTCCTTGCCCTCCGGCGGCCCTTCCTTAATCAGCTTCACGGCGTCCAGCTTGGCCCATTGCACCTTCACACGGGCGAAAGCCCGGCGTGCACCTTTGATGCAGACGGACCGCTTGATGACTTCAAGCCGTGGGCAGGCATCCACAAGCCGCCTCACCAGGCCGAAGTAGATGTTGGGAAGGGCGTCGCCAGGCCACATCCGGACTATAAAGCCCTTCATGGCCTATTTGGCCGCCTTGTGCAGCTCAACCAGTTGCTTCAGCTGGTCACTCAGAGGCATCGGGTGTTTGGTCCCAGTATACTGAGACCAGAACAACTTCTCCATTGAGCTTCCCTCCTCGGTCTGGTAAAACTATGCGTCATCCGACACGCTGCGGGGCAAATCTGCGAATGCTCCTGGAGAGCTCCGGATTCAGGTAAGTAACAGGTAATTTACTTTTGCATGCTTGCTTTGCATATAGAATGCCTTACCCGCCGCTATCTTCTTCATCGCATCAATCTCCTGGAGGGCCTTTTGGGCTTCGGCCTTGGAACTCTTTGCGCTCTCGAGGGCCGCGACAAGCTCAGACTCTCGCGTCTTCAAGTCAAGCTCCAACGCCTCGTGCTTCGTCACGAGAGCGTGGAGCTCTTGCTGCACCTCGCCCACCCGAGCCTCATGCCTTTCCCGCTCGGTGTGCTCCGTGGCTGCTTTGTTTTCGGCCTCGGATAGCGCTTGCTTCAGGGTCGCCACCTCGGTCGTGGCCCCTGGCAAATTTATGATGATCCTGTCATTTTGCAATCGCATTCTTTTTATACATATCCATATACTAGGTACTACTTACCTTTGTTCTCCTCGAGCTGCCTCTTGGCAAGGCCGAGCTCGTCCTTGGACCCTTTAAGGTCCTGCTTTAGTGCAGTGACCTCCGCAGTCAGTGCGGCAGAGGCCAGCAGCGAAGCCTGCATACGCATATTGACATACCTATATTAGACTCCTGCGATATTGTTTGATCCTTTGTCCGGCTTTTCTTTGTGAACACCGAACAGAGCACGAGGGGCTACTGTCTATGCGGTAATATTTTTCCCCATATTCCAAAAACTTACCTCAAAGCCTGTTAGAAGGCTGGCACAGGCTTCAGTTAATCCGCTCTTGGCGGACTAAACCTTCTGGACCACCGCACTCATAATAGTGCGGTGCTCTTCGTCGATGGAAGCGCTGCGAAGCGCTCCCAGCAGATTGTCCGGTGCCTCTGGATGGACAGAGGTCACCAGCACAGGCGTCTTGCCCCTTTTGGAAGGAGGCCGCCTGCCCGAGTCCGGAACCACTGGGGATTCCGGCGCGGTGTTCGGCTGAGGACCAAACTCCCGGAGTCCGGAAGGTCGCCTTGAGGCGCCTCCAGGACTGTCTCCCCTCGGCCCGGTTCCTCTTGAGACAATACCTCGGCGTTGTCCGTAAGACAAGGGGAGGTGGCGGTCGGAAGTGGATCGCTATCCATATCCGACGAGCCCAGGGAGCCGTCCGACGATACGTCGATACGGGCTCGTGGCGGTCTGCATAGTCATAATTCGGCATTAGGAGAGGCAGTGGGACAAAGGTATGCTATGAGTTACTCTGGCATCCAAATACTTACGACTTCGCCAGGGGCTTGGCCCTGAGCAGCCACTCGTCTTCGCCTTCGGCGGCGGTGGTGGAGTAGTCCGAAAGGAGAGTCCTTCCCTTCTTGGACCCTTTGCCCCCCCGATTGGGGCGGCCTTCCTTTTCTTGTCTCCCCCGACTAGAGGGGGAGCATCTTCATCTTCCTCCTCGTCTTCGGGGGACGAGTGCGTCGTGGAGTTATCGGACGATGAGTCCGATAACACCTGGCGTCGGGAACTCTTTCGGGTTCCCTTGGCCTTCTTGGTCTTCTTTGGCACCTTGTAAGGAGCCGGAGTTAGCATCTCTGTCAGGAGAGCGTCCGTAGTGTCTTCGGGCAGAGGGGCCGGACAGTTAATCTGCCCCGACGTCTCCACCCAGTCCTGTCAAAGGCATGGAGCTCAGACCCCACACATGGTTAAGCTAGGGGAAATAAATATCCTACCGGATGTATAGAACTCACCGAATGCGCTTGGCGCCTCGCGCTTAGTCCGTGGTCCTCGGCGAGGGAGGGAGGGACCTCGGTGCCCTTGAACAACACCTTCTGGACGTCCTTGTGCGTCGTGTCGAAGAGCTCGCTCAGAGTCTGGTGCTGGGCCGGGTCGAACTCCCACAAGTTGAAGTCCCGTTGTTGGCACGGGAGGATCCGGCAGATGAGCATGACCTGGACTATGTTGACAAGCTTGAGCTTCTTGCCTGCCATATTCCGGATACATTTCTGGAGTCCGTCCAGCTCTATCGATGAACCCCAGGACAAGCCCTTCTCTTTCCAGGAGGTGAGCCGCATGGGGATTCCGGATCGAAACTTGGGGGCAACCACCCATTTGGCGTCGCGCGGCTCGATGATCTAGAACCACGCCGATTGCCACCCCTTTATGGTCTCCACGAAGGAGCCTTCAAGCCATATAACATTGGGCATCTTGCCCACCATGGCTCCGCCGCATTCTGCTTGTTGGCCGCCCACCACCTTCGGCTTGATATTGAAGGTCTTTAACCATAGGCCGAAGTGGGGCCGGAAGCGGAGGAAAGCCTCACACACGACGATGAACGCCGAAATGTTGAGGACGAAGTTCGTGGCCAGATCATGGAAGTCCAGCCCGTAGTAGAACATGAGACCACGAACGAATGGATGGAGGGGAAACCCCAGTCCGCGGAGGAAGTGGTGGAGGAAGACTACCCTCTCGCGAGGTTTAGGGGCAGGAACGATCTGCCTCGCAGCGGGCAGCCAATGCACGATATTCGCGGCCAAGTATCCGGCTCCGCACAGCTTCTTGATGTGTCCCTCCGTAACGGAGGAAGCCATCCATTTGCCTCCCGCTCCGGACATGATTGGAGAAGGTTGAGGGGAAGGATGTGGGCTTGGGCGTTGGAGCTCGAGTGCGCGAGAGTGGATGAGCAAGGAGGAAGAAGGCATGGGTATAAAAAGGTTAAACCTTGTCCCTTTATAAGGGAGGCCGAAACTATGCGCCCCCACTAGCCTGGTAAAACTCGCTTATCCCCCAAGCACCATAATCGTTGGCGCAGTTGGGTTACTGATACGTCTCCAACGTATCTATAATTTTTGATTGCTCCATGCTATATTATCTACTGTTTTGGACTATATTGGGCTTTATTTTCCACTTTTATATTATTTTTGGGACTAACCTATTAACCGGAGGCCCAGCCCAGAATTGCTGTTTTTTTGCCTATTTCAGTATTTCGGAGAAACAGAATATCAAACGGAGTCCAAACGGAATAAAACCTTCGGGAATGTGATTTTCTCACCGAACGTGATCCAGGAGACTTGAACCCTACTCCAAGGAGTCAAAGAGGCGGTCACGAGGGTGGGTGCGCCCCCCTAGGGCGCGCCCCCTGCCTCATGGGCCCCTCGTTGCTCCACCGACGTACTCCTTCCTCCTATATATACCTACGTACCCCAAACGATCAGAACAGGAGCCAAAAACCTAATTCTACCGCCGCAACTTTCTGTATCCACGAGATCCCATCTTGGGGCCTGTTCCGGAGCTCCACCGGAGAGGGCCGTCATCACGGAGGGCTTCTACATCATCATAGCCTCTACGATGAAGTGTGAGTAGTTTACCTCAGACCTTCGGGTCCATAGTTAGTAGCTAGATGGCTTCTTCTCTCTTTTTGGATCTCAATACAAAGTTCTCCCCCTCTCTTGTGGAGATCTATTCGATGTAATCTTCTTTTTGCGGTGTGTTTGTTGAGACCGATGAATTGTGGGTTTATGATCAAGTCTATCTATGGATAATATTTGAATCTTCTCTGAATTCTTTTATGTATGATTGGTTATCTTTGCAAGTCTCTTCGAATTATCCGTTTGGTTTGGCCAACTAGATTGGTAGTTCTTTCCATGGGAGAAGTGCTTAGCTTTGGGTTCGATCTTGCGGTGTCCTTTCCCAGTGACAGAAGGGGCAGCAAGGCACGTATTGCATCGTTGCCATCGAGGATAACAAGATGGGGTTTATTTCATATTGCATGAATTTATCTCCCTACATCATGTCATCTTGCTTAAAGCGTTACTTTGTTTTTAACTTAATACTCTAGATGCATGCTGGATAGCGGTCGATGAGTGGAGTAATAGTAGTAGATGCAGAATCGTTTTGGTCTACTTGTCACGGACGTGATGCCTATATACATGATCATGCCTAGATATTCTCATAACTATGCTCAATTATGTCAATTGCTCAACAGTAATTTGTTCACCCATCGTAGAATACTTATGCTCTTGAGAGAAGCCACTAGTGAAACCTATGGCCCCCGGGTCTATTCTCATCATATTAATCTCCATCACTGTAATCTTGCTTTGCTTTTTTACTTTGCCTTTTACTTTTCAATTTGCATCTCTATACTAAAAATATTATATCTATTAGATCTCACTCTCATAAGTGACCGTGAAGGGATTGACAACCCCTAATCGCGTTGGTTGCGAGTAGCTATCGTTTTGTGCAGGTACGAGGGACTTGAGCGTGGCCTCCTACTGGATTGATACCTTGGTTCTCAAAAACTGAGGGAAATACTTACGCTACTCTGCTGCATCATCCCTTCCTCTTCGGGGAAATCCAACGCAAGCTCAAGAGGTAGCAAGAAGAATTTCTGGCGCCGTTGCCAAGGAGTCTACGCAAAAGTCAACATACCAGGTACCCATCATAATCCCTATCTCTCGCATTACATTATTTGCCATTTGCCTCTCGTTTTCCTCTCCCCACTTCACCCTTGCCGTTTTATTCGCCCTCTCTCTCTCTCTATCCTCCCTCTCTATTTGCCTTTTGCCCGTTTGCTCTTGTTTGCTCGTGTGTTGGATTGCTTGTCGTCATGGCTAGTCTCATATCTTTTCCGTTGTCTCCCGGGAATGAAGTTCTAAATTTTAAACAAAGGGAGGGAGAAAATCTAAAGGATGCTTGGTATAGAATTTGCAATGCTCAAAATAGATCTACCAGGAAGCAATCTACTTCACTTCTTCTCCGCAATTTTTATGTAGGTGTTAATCCTTGGTATAGATATATCCTCGATACCATTATCGGAGGGAACTTCTTGGGTAGCCATACTTTTGATTCTTATAATGCTATGTTAGATTTATTTGGCTCACCACCTCTTTTGGTTAATTGGAACCATGTTAACTTTGGAGCATGTTATGCAAAGACTTGATGTCGGTGTCAAAACCGGCGGATCTCGGGTAGGGGGTCCCAAACTGTGCGTCTAGGCCGGATGGTAACAGGAGGCAGGGAACACGATGTTTTACCCAGGTTCGGGCCCTCTTGATGGAGGTAAAACCCTACGTCCTACTTGATTAATATTGATGATATGGGTAGTACAAGAGTAGATCTACCACGAGATCAAGGAGGCTAAACCCTAAAAGCTAGCCTATGGTATGATTGTTGTATATGGAGTTGATTTATCGACTAGCCTGGCCTCGGTTCATATAATGCACCAGAGGCCTAGGATAACAAGAGTCCTAGCCGAATACGCCAGTGGGGAGAAGTCCTTGTCTTGATCGCCAAGTCTTTGTGGAATCTTCCTTGTACGCGGCAGCTGTCCGAACTGGCCCATGAGTATACGGCCATGGGGGGCCTCAGCCCAATCTAATAGATCGGGAGACGACGTGGTGAGTACCCCCTAGTCCAGGACACCATCAGTAGCCCCCTGAACCGGTCTTCAAGTTAGGGACGCTCCTCGATTCTTCCGAACTGTTCTTCATCTTCGGTCGCCGGTCTTGAAAACTGGTTCAACAAATCTTCTTTATCTTCGATCTTGAGGATCGCCGAAATGCATTCGACGAGTTTACACGTCGGGTATCCGAGGAGCCCCTTTAAGTTTCCGGCCTTTATCAATGCCTTGTTTATTTTTATGCCACACCTCGGGTTTGAAGTTGTTCCCGGGAGGCAGGGTCCTCTTGCGTCCGAGCTCCAACGCCGGACCGCTTCCCAGCTCTAGCGCCGGAATGTATCCGAGCTCCAACGCCGGACTATGTATCCGAGCTCCAACGCCGGACTATATATCCGAGCTCCAACGCCGAAATATATCCGAGCTCCAACACCGGACTGTGTCCAGGCTCCAATGCCGGACTATATCCGAGGTTTCATATCACCTTGGTTCAAAAAAGTTGAAGGAGTTTAGCCGAGCTTAATGCCGGAAATGCCCTCTATGGAGCCAGCCACTAGCGCCCGAGCTTTATGCCGGACTGCTTCCGAGGTGGTGCACCACCCCGACTATGGGCCGATTTTTTGTCAATATTTTTTGTTGGTGCAATTTATTCTCTGCCGAGATATATAGCCAGTAGCCCTCAAGGTGTGTATTGGTCTAAAACCCGAGATGCACATGAAGGATGACATAAGACCGCTGATCCCAGTAACCGCTGAGACTCTGGTTGATTTGCAAAATCAGCCTGAGGATCAAGTCCTAGCTCGGCAGAATACTTCGGGACACAAAAGCGGCGTGCTCAGTCCTCAAGACTCAGGTTGGGTGCGGCCGACCAACCTGAGGATCAAAATCTCCTCGGAAACTATATTGCACATAAAATTTTCTGCATTGGACAAGCAATGCAGTAGCCCCCGAGACACTGGTCGGGTGGCAACACCAGATCAGGGGATCGATGTGCCCCTTTAATATTTGTAAATAATAAGCCCGAAGCCCAGTAGCCCCCGAGCCTTAACGCGGGCACGGGTGGCTGAATTAAGGATCAATATCCATAGTAAAATCACAAATTATGTGTAATGACTCTATGTATCCAAGTACTTTACGTCATTAATGCTCGGATCTGCATTGTACAAAACTTTGTTGACCGACCATCGGCTTCCACCTCCTTGGCCAGTAGCCGAGGAGTGTTTGTCCTACTTTATAAAGCCTTTATGAGGGCAAAGATTTACGATAAACAAGGCAATCTGGCCACACGGTTTTATAAACAAAGGTACGCAGAGAGATATGTTATATTACTGTTTAACAGAAGAAATGTATTCCAAAGAAAATAGTCCCGCTATCGGTTCCTTTCTTTGGGTTGTCATGCTAAGCATGATCATGAAACCTCAACTCGAATGTAAGAGCAAAATATCGAGGATTTAGTTTGGGAGGCCAGTTAATAGCCCCCGGTAGTGTTCGGCGACAGTCGAGGTCAAGCCGTAAACACTTCGGCCAATGTTATGAATGGCCCGTCATAGTCATCGGATCGCCGACCAGTTTACGCTTATTGTGACAGTCAGTTTTCGGCTTTCTCCACTAAGGTGCTTAACCATGTGAGCTGGAAGCACAATCGCAGTGGTTCTCCCTTTGCACGCCTAGCCGAACAAAACGGAACGTAGGAAGCAAGTGCAGGAGCCGGGCAACCCAACTATTGACCGAAGACACAATTCGAAACCGATGCATATATAGCAATATCTGAGAATGTTTTTGCCGAATCCCTAAAGGTGTCCGGTGTTGCACTGCGAGACTAATGCTGGAAAAGCACAAATAGTTTAAAAGTGCCAAAAAGCTTGGAAAACCAAGAAACGTCAGTAAAAACATGACGTCCGAACAATATCAAGTGTTCGGTGCCAATCCGAAAATTGATCTTAGAAAAAAGAAGTGCTTCTGTCGTGCTTTAACATGGTACATCCTATCTCAAGACTTCGAGCGGGTTAGCCTACGGCTTCAACTTCCTATCCCGAGGGCGGAGTACTTCTCATTAGGCCAGTTTAGCAAACTAAACTCTAGCGGCTTTGAGAGAGAAATTAGGCTCCCCGGCTAGTGACCGCACACTCGCGTCGAAAAAAGGAGTGATAAATAATAATAATAATAAAACTTTGCAACGACTAAGAAGAAGAACACTTATTATAAAATGGCTCAAATAAACTTAAGAGCCCCCAAGTGACTTGAGTAAAAGAATGATTCCATGTACCGAAGTACTTATATCATATCTATGTTCAACCGAACTTTAAACGCGTCTTAACCGACCGTGAGCTTCTCCCTCTTCGGTCAAGGACCAAAAAGTGTTATGTACTCCATCGGTCGAGAATATCGACGGTGTTTCCAATAACCAGGCAATCAGGCCATAAGGCTGTAACAGACAAAGCGCGCTCAGGGAACTTATGCTATATTACCGTTAAGTGTAAGAAGCATCTTCGAAGAAAATAGTACCCCCACCGATACCTTTCTTCGGTGCTCATTGTTATTATGAGACTTGTGCAATAGATTTTTTGTACTCATGAGTTCCGTTGTGTGCCGACCATCATTGAAAACTATAAGAGCGCTAGCTTTCGACTTCACCCAGTCTGAGGTCCGGCTCGGTTGACCCGATCGTGACAATCACAGAGGTGCTCCCTTTACTCCCTAGCCGAACAATCGGGAACGTAGGGGTAAACACAGGAGCGAGGCAACCCAGCTTGCAAATTGCTTAAGTCAATATGGTGCATATTGTGGCCTAATACACGAACAAGGAACGAAGCCGTACAAGTATAATCATATGCAAGTAGAAAAGCTTCATGAAGGAAGCCCCCAAATGAATTGGGTATTTGAATTTATGCGTCACAAATAAAGTTTGTACAAGGAAATTTTTTACACGCAACTTTTTTCAAAAAAGTATAATGCTTGGTCGAACCGAACACAAGTTAGAAATTAAAGCTTTGAGCATGAAAGCGACTTAGCTGGTTAATGTGTTCGGTATTGATGACGCGGTCCGAGCTTGATGCGGGGCAAGGTTCCATCCTCCAAGCTGGTCCCGAGGTGGCGGAGCGGAGAGCTCGACACGCCGAAGTGGTGACATAGCACGGTCCATGCAGACCGGCAGAGTTAGCCGGAGTCCCCGGATCATTTTCCTGTGCACAAAAAATAGTGCAAACCGGAGATAATAGTAATAATGATAATTAAAAAAAATGTTGCATAATAAATAATTTATGCAAAGTGAGTAATAGAAGAAATATGGCCTGGCGCCGAAGTGAATGTCGATGCAGGGCATCGGCGTGATGCAGTAAAGGCGTGGCAAAGCCTGAATTCACAGGTCGGTCCGAGCTCCGGATGCGGCGTTCGCCGGACTATGTACGGAAACTGATCGAACCACCACGCGACCGTCGTTAATGCGGCCACCATTTGATAGACTTGTGTACATATGATGGACAAACCAGAGTAATAATTCCTTGGGAAAAATGAACCCAAATAAAAAAACTGGGATTAATAGCACCTGGTTTATTTGTTGTAGCAATCCGAAGGAAGGTGATTCCCAAAATTGGGACTCGCTCCGCACACTCATTGCCTGATGGGTGATAAAACGACGGCATGGCAATGTTGGTAAAGGTTGACTCGCCGAGGCAAAGCCCTCGGCCCAGCTAACGTGACGGAGCTGGTCGGCTAGTGACGCCGAAGTGTCCGGAGTAGGTTGATGAAGAGATGGCGAAGCCCCCGGTCCAGCTGAGATGTCGAAGCCTCGATGTCAACTGATGAGTCGAAGTAGGTCGGCGTGATGGACACCAGCTTGAAGAAGCAATAGTGCGGCCCTGCCGATGCAGGTCGTAACGTGGTCGATGCCGGCTTGATGAAGCGACTGTGCGGCGATGCCGGTATGCCCGCTCCGTGTAATCCGTGGGGCGGCGATGTTGGTGATGATTTATCCTTCGCGATGCCGGACTCTTGTTCGGCTTGCCGAGATGATGATCCGAAGGAGTTGAGCTCGGCTCAACAAAGTGACGCCGTGTCTAGCGTAGGTCGGCAGCCGTGGAGTGATATTGCCGGACTGGTTTGACACCAGCATGACGTTGAAGATCATGTTCAAAAGATCTTAAAGTTAGTGGGATGTGTTCGGGAACAAAACACAATACCCCATACAAAACTTCCTTCAAAAGGGATGTCCGAAATCCTGTTCATAAAAAAGATGAACTCGGGTCGGATTCGTTTTCGCGCAGAAAACAGATCTGAAAAGTGATGCACCAATCGGAAGGTTTCCGGAGTTTGGACGGTCGGATCGAGCCGAAATTTTGATAGGTGGTAGATATAGGAATTCCGCAGCCGATCAACGGTTGGATTTCCAAAGGACGTCCGAGCTAGAAGCTGGACACCACGCCCTAAACTCATCCAAATTCCCGTCCAGATTTGACAGGGCTCCGGTATATCATGGATTGCTAGAGATTCCTCCATCGGAACTCGATGAAATTTTCCAGGGTTGTTGTAGACTCAATTCCGCACAATTCTACCAAAGCGATCGTCAAAGCGATACTCGAGGAGGTGGTGGTGGCAGATACGAGTTCGCTGTCCAGAAAAACAGCACGGTCGCTTGAGGGCAATGTTGACATTGAGCCCCCGAGATCCATAGATGATTCCTCCATGATCTTGATAGAGATCGGAGTTGATGTTTGATGAAGGCCCTAGTCCGAACATGGTGATCCGAACACGGGGCGCAATTCTTGGTCGAACTAAGGTGACCAGTCGAACTGGTGACGGAGACGCCGAAGTCGCAGTTGATCTGCCGGCGAGCCATCGATCCTTTTGTCGACCACACAGCGGAACTCTCAATGAATGCACCAATGTCGGTGTCAAAACCGGCGGATCTCGGGTAGGGGGTCCCGAACTGTGCGTCTAGGCCGGATGGTAACAGGAGGCAGGGAACACGATGTTTTACCCAGGTTCGGGCCCTCTTGATGGAGGTAAACCCTACGTCCTGCTTGATTAATATTGATGATATAGATAGTACAAGAGTAGATCTACCACAAGATCAAGGAGGCTAAACCCTAGAAGCTAGCCTATGGTATGATTGTTGTATATGGAGTTGATTTATCGACTAGCCTGGCCTCGGTTCATATAATGCACCAGAGGCCTAGGATAACAAGAGTCCTAGCCGAATACGCCGGTGGGGAGAAGTCCTTGTCTTGATCGCCAAGTCTTTGTGGAATCTTCCTTGTATGCGGCAGCTGTCCAAACTGGCCCATGAGTATACGGCCATGGGGGGCCTCGGCCCAATCTAATAGATCGGGAGACGACGTGGTGAGTATCCCCTAGTCCAGAACACCGTCACTTGATATTATCGAAAATAAAGTTGCTAATATTGAATTAATTGAAAATCTAGATAAAAAGATCTACAATCAAATTACCCAATATGGATCTAAGGTAGGAATGACTTTGAAAAATATTAAGGAAAAGGAATCCATAGTTAATGAGAAGATAAACTTAGATTCTACTAGAATTGATAAACTTGGGGGTATCATTACAAACTTGGGAACCGCTTTTTTTCCGTAAAGAATACTCCAAGTCCTACTAAAATTGCCAAGCTTATGTATGTTCCTAAAAATAAGGGTGAATCATCTAGTAAAGAAACTGCTGATCTTAAATCTATAAGAATTCATCCCAATCTTTTTGCTATCATTAAGGAACCAATTGCTACCAATGAATTTTTCGATCTTGTGCCTAAAATTTTGATAATCACTAGAAAGAAAGAAATTCCTAAGGGAAATAGATGCCTCATCGAAGAATTGCCTACCAAAGATGGCAATACCTAGATCTATCCTCACTTTTATGCCTAGCTAGGGCCGTTAAACGATAGCGCTTGTTGGGAGGCAACCCAATTTTATTTTTATTCCTTGCTTTTTGATCCTGTTTAGTAATAAATAATTTATTTAGCCTCTGTTTTGGTTGTGTTTTTTGTGTTTAATTAGTGTTTGTGCCAAGTAGAACCGTTGGGAAGACTTGGGGAAAGTCTTGTTGAACTTGCTGTAAAAAACAGAAACTTTAGCGCTCACGAGAACTGCTGTAATTTTTATTTGAAGAGAGATATTTAGTTAATTCTTTTTGAAGATGATTAATAGATAAATTATTCACGTCCAGCAATTTATTTTAGAATTTTTTGGGTTCCAAATCTTGCGATAGCTACAGATTACTATAGACTGTTCTGTTTTTGACAGATTCTGTTTTTCGTGTGTTGTTTGCTTATTTTGATGAATCTATGGCTAGTAAAATAGTTTATAATCCATAGAGAAGTTGGAATACAGTATGTTTAACACCAATATAAAGAAATAATGAGTTCATTACAGTAGCTTGAAGTGGTTTTTTGTTTTCTTTCGCTAACGGAGCTCACGAGTTTTCTACTTTAAGTTTTGTGTTGTGAAGTTTTCAAGTTTTGGGTGAATTCTTTTGATGGATTATGGAACAAGGATTGGCAAGAGCCTAAGCTTGGGGATGCCCATGGCACCCCCAAGATAATCCAAGGACACCAAAAAGTCAAAGCTTGGGGATGCCTCGGAAGGCATCCCCTCTTTCGTCCACTTCCATCGGTAATTTACTTGGAGCTATATTTTTATTCACCAACATGATATGTGTTTTGCTTGGAGCGTCTTATATTATTTGTGTCTTTGTGTTTTAGTATGCCACAATCATCCTTGCTGTACACACCTTTTGAGAGAGCCATACATGAATTAAAATTTGATAGAATACTCTATGTGCTTCACTTATATCTTTTGAGCTATGTAGTTTTGCTCTATGTGCTTCACTTATATCTTTTGAGCGATGTAGTTTTGCTCTATGTACTTCACTTAGATCTTTTAGCACGGTGGTGGATTCGTTTTAAAGAAACTATTGATCTATCATGCTTCACTCAAATTATTTTGGGAGTCTCTTAATAACATGGTAATTTGCTTAATAATAATATGCTTGGTATTCAAGATTTGTGAAACTTTCTTTTGAGTGTGTTGAATACTAAGAAAAGAATGAAGCATGATAATTGTTTTGAGATATGGAGGTGATAATATTAGAGTCATGCTAGTTGAGTAGTTGTGAATTTAAAGAATACTTGTGTTAAAGTTTGTGATTCCCGTAGCATGCACGTATGGTGAACCGTTATGTGATGAAGTCGGAGCATGATTTATTTATTGATTGTCTTCCTTATGAGTGGCGGTCGGGGACGAGCGATGGTCTTTTCCTACCAATCTATCCCCCTAGGAGCATGCGCGTAATACTTTGCTTTGATAACTTCTAGATTTTTGCAACAAGTATATGAGTTCTTTATGACTAATGTTGAGTCCATGGATTATACGCACTCTCACCCTTCCACCTTTGCTAGCCTCTCTAATACCGCGCACCTTTCGCTGGTATCATACACCCACCATATACCTTCCTCAAAACAGCCACCATACCTACCTATTATGGCGTTTCCATAGCCATTCCGAGATATATTGCCATGCAACTTTTCACCATTCCGTTTATCATGACACATTCATCATTGTCATATTGCATATCCCGGTACACCACCGGAGGCATTCATATAGAGTCATATTTTGTTCTAAGTATCGATTTGTAATTGTTGAGTTGTAAGAAAAATAAAATTGTGATGATCATCATTTTTAGAGCATTGTCCCAAGTGAAGAAAGAATGATGGAGACTATGATTCCCCCATAAGTCGGGATGAGACTCCGAACAAAAAATAAATAAAAGAGGCCAAAGAAGCCCAAATAAAAAGAGAAAGAAAAGAGGCCATAAAAAAGAGAAAAGGCCCAAATAAAAAAATGAGAGAAAAAGAGAGAAGGGACAATGTTACTATCCTTTTACCACACTTGTGCTTCGAAGTAGCACCATGATCTTCATAGTAGAGAGTCTCTCATGTTATCACTTTCATATACTAGTGGGAATCTTTCATTATAGAACTTGGCTTGTATATTCCAATGATGGGCTTCCTCAAGTTGCCCTAGGTCTTCATGAACAAGCAAGTTGGATGCACACCCACTTAGTTTCTTTTTGAGCTTTCATATACTTATAGCTCTAGTGCATCCATTGCATGGCAATCCCTACTCACTCACATTGATATCTATTGATGGGCATCTCCATAGCCCGTTGATACGCCTACTTGATGTGTGACTATCTTCTCCTTTTTGTCTTCTCCACAACCACCATTCTATTCCACCTATAGTGCTATATCCATGGCTCACGCTCATGTATTGCGTGAAGATTGAAAAAGTTTGAAAAAGTTAGAGTATGAAACAATTGCTTGGCTTGTCATCGGGGTTGTGCATGATTTAAATACTTTGTGTGGTGAAGATAGAGCATAGCCAGAATATATGATTTTGTAGGGATAACTTTCTTTGGCCATGATATTTTGAGAAGACATAATTGCTTTGTTAGTATGCTTGAAGTATTATTATCTTTATGTCAATATAAACTTTTGTCTTGAATCTTTCGAATCTGAATATTCATATCACAATTAAGAAGATTTGCATTGAAATTATGCCAAGTAGCACTCCGCATCAAAAATTCTCTTTTTATCATTTACCTACTCGAGGACGAGCAGGAATTAAGCTTGGGGATGCCTGATACGTCTCCAACGTATCTATAATTTTTGATTGCTCCATGCTATATTATCTACTGTTTTGGACTATATTGGGCTTTATTTTCCACTTTTATATTATTTTTGGGACTAACCTATTAACCGGAGGCCCAGCCCAGAATTGCTGTTTTTTTTGCCTATTTCAGTATTTCGGAGAAACAGAATATCAAACGGAGTCCAAACGGAATAAAACCTTCGGGAACGTGATTTTCTCACCGAACGTGATCCAGGAGACTTGGGCCCTACTCCAAGGAGTCAAAGAGGCGGTTACGAGGGGGGGGGGGCTAGGGCGCGCCCCTGCCTCGTGGGCCCCTCGGTGCTCCACCGACGTACTCCTTACTCCTATATATACCGACGTACCCCCAAACGATCAGAACAGGAGCCAAAAACCTAATTCCACCGCCGCAACTTTCTGTATCCATGAGATCCCATCTTGGGGCCTGTTCCGGAGCTCCGCCGGAGAGGGCCGTCATCACGGAGGGCTTCTACATCATCATAGCCTCTCCGATGAAGTGTGAGTAGTTTACCTCAGAGCTTCGGGTCCATAGTTAGTAGCTAGATGACTTCTTCTCTCTTTTTGGATCTCAATACAAAGTTCTCCCCCTCTCTTGTGGAGATCTATTCGATGTAATATTCTTTTTGCGGTGTGTTTGTTGAGACCAATGAATTTTGGGTTTATGATCAAGTCTATCTATGAATAATATTTGAATCTTCTCTGAATTCTTTTATGTATGATTGGTTATCTTTGCAAGTCTCTTCGAATTATCCGTTTGGTTTGGCCAACTAGATTGGTAGTTCTTGCCATGGGAGAAGTGCTTAGCTTTGGGTTCGATCTTGCGGCGTCCTTTCCCAGTAACAGAAGGGGAAGCAAGGCACGTATTGCATCGTTGCCATCGAGGATAACAAGATGGGCTTTATTTCATATTGCATGAATTTATCTCTCTACATCATATCATCTTGCTTAAAGCGTTACTCCGTTTTTAACTTAATACTCTAGATGCATGTTGGATAGCGGTCGACGATTGGAGTAATAATAGGAGATGCAGAATCGTTTCGGTCTACTTGTCACAGACGTGATGCCTATATACATGATCATGCCTAGATATTCTCATAACTATGCTCAATTATGTCAATTGCTCAACAGTAATTTGTTCACCCACCGTAGAATACTTATGCTCTTCAGAGAAGCCACTAGTGAAACCTATGGCCTGTTGGGGAACGTAGTAATTTCAAAATTTTCCTACGCACACGCAAGATCATGGTGATGCATAGCAACGAGAGGGGAGAGTGTGATCTACGTACACTTGTAGACCGACAGCGGAAGCGTTAGCACAACGCGGTTGATGTAGTCGTACGTTTTCACGGCCCGACCGATCAAGCACCGAAACTACGGCACCTCCGAGTTTTAGCGCACGTTCAGCTCGATGACGATCCCCGGACTCCGATCCAGTAAAGTGTCGGGGAAGAGTTCCGTCAGCACGACGGGGTGGTGACGATCTTGATGTACTACCGTCGCAGGGCTTCGCCTAAGCACCGCTACAATATTATCGAGGATTATGGTGGAAGGGGGCACCGCACACGGCTAAGAATATGATCACGTGGATCAACTTGTGTGTCTAGGGGTGCCCCCTGCCCCTGTATATAAAGGAGCAAGGGGAGGAGACCGGCCGGCCCTATAGGCGCGCCAAGGAGGAGTCCTCCTCCTAGTAGGAGTAGGACTCTTACTAGGAGGGGGAAGGAAGTGGGGAAGGAGAAGGAAAGGGGGGCGCCGCCCCCCCTCTCCTAGTCTAATTCGGACCAGGGGGGAGGAGGCACGCGGCCCACCTTTGGCTGCCCCTCTCTTTCTCCACTAAGGCCCATATGGCCCATTACTTCTCCCGGGGTGGTTCCGGTAACCCTCCGGCTCTCCGGTTTTCTCCGAAATCACCCGGAACACTTCCGGTGTCCGAATATAGCCGTCCAATATATCAATCTTTATGTCTTGACCATTTCGAGACTCCTCGTCATGTCCGTGATCACATCCGGGACTCCGAACTAACTTCGGTACATCAAAACTCATAAACTCATAATATAACTGTCATCGAAACCTTAAGCATGCGGACCCTACGGGTTCGAGAACAATGTAGACATGACCGAGACACGTCTCCGGTCAATAACCAATAGCGGAACCTGGATGCTCATATTGGCTCCGACATATTCTACGAAGATCTTTATCGGTCAGACCGCATAACAACATACGTTGTTCCCTTTGTCATCGGTATGTTACTTGCCCAAGATTCGATCATCGGTATCTCAATACCTAGTTCAATCTCGTTACCGGCAAGTCTCTTTACTCGTTTCATATTACATCATCTTGCAACTAACTCATTAGTTGTAATTCTTGCAAGGCTTATGTGATGTGCATTACCGAGAGGGCCCAGAGATACCTCTCCGACAATCGGAGTGACAAATCCTAATCTCGAAATACGCCAACCCAACATTCACCTTTGGCGACACCTATAGAGCTCCTTTATAATCACCCAGTTACATTGTGATGTTTGGTAGCACACAAAGTGTTCCTCCGATAAACGGGAGTTGCATAATCTCATAGTCATAGGAACGTGTATAAGTCATGAAGAAAGCAAAAGCAACATACTAAACGATCGGGTGCTAAGCTAATGGAATGGGTCATGTCAATCACATTATTCTCCTAATGATGTGATCCCATTAATCAAATGACAACACATGTCTATGGTTAGGAAACATAACCATCTTCGATTAATGAGCTAGTCAAGTAGAGGCATACTAGTGACGTTTGGTTTGTCTATGTATTCATACAAGTATTATGTTTCCGGATAATACAATTCGAGCATGAATAATAAACATTTATCATGATATAAGGAAATAAAATAATAACATCATTATTGCCTCTAGGGCATATTTCCTTCAGTCTCCCACTTGCACTAGAGTCAATAATCTAGATTACACAGTAATGATTCTAACACCCATGGAGCTTTGGTGCTGATCATGTTTTGCTCGTGGAAGAGGCTTAATCAACGGGTCTGCAACATTCAGATCCGTATGTATCTTGCAAATCTCTATGTCTCCCACCTGGACTAGATCCCGGATGGAATTGAAGCGTCTCTTGATGTGCTTGGTTCTCTTATGAAATCTGAATTCCTTTGCCAGGGCAATTGCACCAGTATTGTCACAAAAGATTTTCATTGGACCCGATGCACTAGGTATGACACCTAGATCGGATATGAACTCCTTCATCCAGACTCGTTTGTTTGCTGCTTCCGAAGCAGCTATGTACTCCGCTTCGCATGTAGATCCCGCCACAACGCTTTGTTTAGAACTGCACCAACTGACAGCTCCACCATTTAGTGTAAACACGTATCCGGTTTGCGATTTAGAATGGTCCGGATCAGTGTCAAAGCTTTCATCAACGTAACCATTTACGATGAGCTCTTTGTCACCTCCATACATGAGAAACATATCCTTAGTCCTTTTCAGGTATTTCAGGATGTTCTTGACCGCTGTCCAGTGATCCACTCCTGGATTACTTTGGTACCTCCCTGCTAGACTTATAGCAAGACACACATCAGGTCTGGTACACAACATTGCATACATGATAGAGCCTATGGCTGAAGCATAGGGAACATCTTTCATTTTCTCTCTATCTTCTTCATTGGTCGGACTTTGAGTCTTACTCAATTTCACACCTTGTAACACAGGCAAGAATCCTTTCTTTGCTTGATCCATTTTGAACTTTTTCAAAACTTTTTCAAGGTATGTGCTTTGTGAAAGTCCAATTAAGCGTCTTGATCTGTCTCTATAGATCTTGATGACCAATATGTAGGCAGCTTCACCGAGGTCTTTCATCGATTTTTTTTATTCAAGTATCCTTTTATGCTATCCAGAAATTCTATATCATTTCCAATTAGTAATATGTCATCTACATATAATATCAGAAATGCTACAGAGCTCCCACTCACTTTCTTGTAAATACAGGCTTCTCCAAAAGTCTATATAAAACCAAATGCTTTGATCACACTATCAAAGTGTTTATTCCAACTCCGAGAGGCTTGCACCAGTCCATAAATGGATCGCTGGAGCTTGCACACTTTGTTAGCTCCCTTTGGATCGACAAAACCTTCCGGTTGCATCATATACAACTCTTCTTGCAGAAATCCATTCAGGAATGCAGTTTTGACATCCATCTGCCAAATTTCATAATCATAAAATGCGGCAATTGCTAACATGATTCAGACAGACTTAAGCATCGCTACAGGTGAGAAGGTCTCATCGTAGTCAATCCCTTGAACTTGTCAAAAACCTTTTGCGACAAGTCGAGCTTTGTAGACAGTAACATTACCGTCAACGTCAGTCTTCTTCTTAAAGATCCATTTATTCTCAATTGCTTGCCGATCATTGGGCAAGTCAACCAAAGTCCATACTTTGTTCTCATACATGGATCCCATCTCAGATTTCATGGCTTCATGCCATTTTGTGGAATCTGGGCTCACCATCGCTTTTCCATAGTTCGTAGGTTCATCATGATCTAGTAGCATGACTTCCAGAACAGGATTACCATACTACTCTGGTGCGGATCTTACTCTGGTTGATCTACGAGGTTCAGTAGTATCTTGTTCTGAAGCTTCATGATCATCATCATTAGCTTCCTCACTAATTGGTGTAGGTGTCACAGAAACTAGTTTCTGTGATGTAATACTTTCCAATAATGGAGCAGGTACAGTTACCTCATCAAGTTCTACTTTCCTCCCACTCACTTCTTTCAAGAGAAACTCCTTCTCTAGAAAGTTTCCGAATTTAGCAAAAAAAGTTTTGCCTTTGGATCTATGATAGAAGGTGTATCCAATAGTTTCCTTTGGATATCCTATGAAGACACATTTCTCCGATTTGGGTTCGAGCTTATCAGGTTGAAGCTTTTTCACATAAGCATCGCAACCCCAAACTTTCAGAAACGACAACTTTGGTTTCTTGCCAAACCATAGTTCATAAGGCGTCGTCTCAACGGATTTTGATGGTGCCCTATTTAACGTGAATGCGGCCGTCTCTAGAGCATATCCCCAAAACGATAGCGGTAAATCAGTAAGAGACATCGTAGATCGCACCATATCTAGTAAAGTACGATTACGATGTTCGGACACACCATTACGCTGTGGTGTTCCGGGTGGCATGAGTTGCGAAACTATTCCACATTGTTTCTAATGTACACCAAACTCGTAACTCAAATATTCTCCTCCACGATCAGATCGTAGGAATTTTATTTTCTTGTTACGTTGATTTTCAACTTCACTCTGAAATTCTTTGAACTTTTCAAATGTTTCAGACTTATGTTTCATTAGGTAGATATACCCATATCTGCTTAAGTCATCTGTGAAGGTGAGAAAATAACGATATCCGCCACGAGTCTCAACATTCATCGGACCACATACATCTGTATGTATGATTTCCAACAAATCTGTTGCTCTCTCCATAGTACCGGAGAACGGTGTTTTTGTCATCTTACCCATAAGGCACGGTTCGCAAGTACCAAGTGATTCATAATCAAGTGGTTCCAGAAGCCCATCAGTATGGAGTTTCTTCATGCGCTTTACACCGATATGACCCAAACGGCAGTGCCACAAATAAGTTGCACTATCATTATCAACTCTGCATCTTTTGGTTTCAACATTATGAATATGTGTGTCACTACTATCGAGATTTAATAAGAATAGACCACTCTTTAAGGGTGCATGACCATAAAAGATATTACTCATATAAATAGAACAACCATTATTCTCTGATTTAAATGAATAACCGTCTCGCATCAAACAAGATCCAGATATAATGTTCATGCTTAACGCTGGCACCAAATAACAATTATTTAGGTCTAATACTAATCCCGAAGGTAGATGTAGAGGTAGCGTGCCAAAAGATGCAGAGTTGATAATGATAGTGCAACTTATTTGTGGCACTCCCGTTTAGGTCATATCGGAGTAAAGCGCATGAAGAAACTCCATACTGATGGACTTTAGGAACCACTTGATTATGAATCACTTGGTACTTGCGAACCATGCCTCATGGGCAAGATGACTAAAATGCCATTCTCCGGAACTATGGAGAGAGCAACAGATTTGTTGGAGATCATACATACAGATGTATGTGGTCTGATGAATGTTGAGGCTCGTGGCGGATATCGTTATTTTCTCACCTTCACAGATGATTTAAGCAGATATGGGTATATCTACTTAATGAAACATAAGTCTGAAACATTTGAAAAGTTCAAAGAATTTCAGAGTGAAGTTGAAAATCATCGTAACAAGAAAATAAAGTTTCTACGATCTGATCGTGGAGGAGAATATTTGAGTTATGAGTTTGGTCTTCATTTGAAACAATGCGGAATAGTTTCGCAACTCACGCCACCCGGAACACCATAGCATAATGGTGTGTCCGAACGTCGTAATCGTACTTTACTAGATATGGTGCAATCTATGATGTCTCTTACTGATTTACCGCTATCGTTTTGGGGTTATGCTTTAGAGACGGCCGCATTCACCTTAAATAGGGCACCATCGAAATCCGTTGAGACGACACCTTATGAACTGTGGTTTGGTAAGAAACCAAAGTTATCATTTCTGAAACTTTGGGGCTGCGATGCTTATGTGAAAAAGCTTCAACCTGATAAGCTCGAACCCAAATCGGAGAAATGTGTCTTCATAGGATATCCAAAGGAAACTATTGGATACACCTTCTATCACAGATCCGAAGGCAAGACTTTTGTTGCTAAATTCGGAGTTTTTCTAGAGAAGGAGTTTCTCTCGAAAGAAGTGAGTGGGAGAAAAGTAGAACTTGATGAGGTAAATCTACCTACTCCCTTATTGGAAAGTAGTTCATCATAGAAACCGGTTTCTGCGACACCTACACCAATTAGTGAAGAAATTAATGATGATGATCATGAAACTTTAGATCAAGTTGTTACTGAACCTCGTAGATCAACTAGAGTAAGATCCGCGCCAGAGTGGTACGGTAATCCTGTTCTGGAAGTTATGTTACTAGACCATGATGAACCTACGAACTATGAAGAAGCTATGGTGAGCCAGATTCCGCAAAATGGCTTGAAGCCATGAAATCTGAGATGGGATCCATGTATGAGAACAAAGTGTGGACTTTGGTTGACTTGCCTGTTGATCGGCAAGCAATTGAGAATAAATGGATCTTCAAGAAGAATACTGACGCTGACGGTAATGTTACTGTCTATAAAGCTCGACTTGTTACAAAAGGTTTTCGACAAGTTCAAGGGATTGACTACGATGAGACCTTCTCACACGTAGCGATGCTTAAGTCTATCCGAATCATGTTAGCAATTGCGGCATTTTATGATTATGAAATTTGGCAAATGGATGTCAAAACTGCATTCCTGAATGGATTTCTGGAAGAAGAGTTGTATATGATGCAACCGGAAGGTTTTGTCGATCCAAAGGGAGCTAACAAAGTGTGCAAGCTCCAGCGATCCATTTATGGACTGGTGCAAGCCTCTCGGAGTTGGAATAAACGCTTTGATAGTGTGATCAAAGCATTTGGTTTTATATAGACTTTTGGAGAAGCCTGTATTTACAAGAAAGTGAGTGGGAGCTCTGTAGCATTTCTGATATTATATGTAGATGACATATTACTAATTGGAAATGATATAGAATTTCTGGATAGCATAAAAGGATACTTGAATAAAAAAAATTCGATGAAAGACCTCGGTGAAGCTGCCTACATATTGGTCATCAAGATCTATAGAGACAGATCAAGACGCTTAATTGGACTTTCACAAAGCACATACCTTGACAAAGTTTTGAAGAAGTTCAAAATGGATCAAGCAAAGAAAGGGTTCTTGCCTGTGTTATAAGGTGTGAAGTTGAGTAAGACTCAATGTCCGACCACTGCAGAAGAAAGAGAGAAAATGAAAGACGTTCCCTATGCTTCAGCCATAGGCTCTATCATGTATGCAATGCTGTGTACCAGACCTGATGTGTGCCTTGCTATAAATCTAGCAGGGAGGTACCAAAGTAATCCAGGAGTGGATCACTGGACAGCGGTCAAGAACATCCTGAAATACATGAAAAGGACTAAGGATATGTTCCTCATTTATGGAGGTGACAAAGAGCTCATCATAAATGGTTACGTTGATGCAAGCTTTGACACTGATCTGGACGATTCTAAATCGCAAGCCAGATACGTGTTTACATTGAATGGTGGAGCTGTCAGTTGGTGCAGTTCTAAACAAAGCATTGTGGCGGGATCTACGTGTGAAGCGGAGTACATAGCTGCTTCGGAAGCAGCAAATGAAGGGGTCTGGATGAAAGAATTCATATCCGATCTAGGTGTAATACTTAGTATATTGGGTCCAATGAAAATCTTTTGTGACAATACTGGTGCAATTGCCTTGACAAAGGAATCCAGATTTCACAAGAGAACTAAGTACATCAAGAGATGCTTCAATTCCATCTGGGATTTTGTCCAGGTGGGAGACATAGAAATTTCCAACATACATACGGATCTGAATGTTGCAGACCCGTTGACTAAGCCTCTTCCACGAGAAAAACATGATCAGCACCAAGACTCCATGGGTGTTTGTCGGCGTTCTGGGAACGGGGGTCCCCAGACTTGCCTGCCTGCGGCCTGCGGCGTGGCTCGAGGAGGGGCCCAGCACGGCCCATCTTCATCAACACAGAGCCAAGACCCTCGCGAGGGGTCAAGCCTCATGGGGCGGACGACACGGAGCTTCCTCAGGCACGGCCTCATCAGGCTGGCTCGCGAGGAGGCAGAGAGATCAAGGCGGGGTACTTCACAAGGTGCCCGTGACGCAAGCCATGATGACCAAGGGTGCCAGGTGGGCGCCAGCCCGCGCAGTGTCCTCCTTTCCTCTTTGGTGCAAAGGGAGCAAGCGTAGGCGAGAGCATCAAGCAAAGGCACCCGTTTCGGTGCAACGAGACCAAGACCGGCCCAACGGCAGGAAGGAAGTCATTGCGGAGCCCAAGCCAGCGTCACTGCCAGAGCCTTTGGCAGGCGAGGACCAACTTTAGTCAGGATAAGTGTGCCAGATGTTCCCCTTTAAAATGGCCAATTGTTGGCGCCCTTCCCGCTCAATATTTGGGAAGAGGCCCAGGGCCTTTGCCTATAAATAGGACTAGCCACCCACAGGGTAGAGGAGATCGGATCGAAATCAGAGAGAGAATCGAGAAGAAAGAGAGAGAGAAGGGTGACTGAACTCCTCCTAGCAGTTCATCCCCCCAGCCAAGAACTGACCCTCGCGAGGCTGTTCTTCCTTGTATTGCTCATCATCATCAGCCCAAGAGGCAATCCACCACACCACACACTGGAGTAGGGTATTACACCACAATGGTGGCCCGAACCAGTATAAACCCTGTGTCTCTTGTGTTGTTCTTTCCATAGCTTAGATCTTAGCGAGGCGGAGGGGTGCAGGTAGGTAGAAGGCGAAATCTCCACGCGCACCCCAGTGTTCGAACCTCAAGGGTCTGCCGGAACCTGAAATCCGACATTTGGCGCGCCAGGTAGGTGTGCACCGGAGTTTTCCCTTCCGCCACCGCCACGACCTGCCTCGCGATGAGTAGCGCGTAGCCCGCTCCGGCCGCCGGCGCCAGCACGGGGGGCAGGGGGCTCCGAGCCCTGGCCCCAGCCCTGCAATGGGTACGGTGGCCGGACAAGTTCAAGCCAACGACGCCGCCGCGCTACGGTAGCGCGACTGATCCGCTGGCCTTCTTGCGGGCGTACGAGGAGGCCATCCTCGAAGCTGGAGGTGACGATAGGGTCATGGCCAACTGGCTCCCCATGGCCCTCACCGGCGCTCCGCGCGCATGGCTGCTCCACCTGCCGACAGCCTCCGTGGCCTCTTGGGAAGAGCTCCGCAGCCTCTTCCCCGCCCACCACGCTACACCAACACCCCCGGTCGTCGCGGCCCTCCTGGGCGGCTCACAGGCACCGCCTGCAAGTCACCACATCAAGCCGTTCATCCGCCGTGTCAGCGCCGCTTCCACGCGGCAGGGGGCTCTCCCGGACTGGGCGGCGCCCAAGGCCGGCCTGACCTTCAGCTTGGAGGACCACCCCTCCAACTCGGCCTGCTCGGGTGCACTCCGCATGCTGTGCACCCCCACCATCTGCCAGGTGGCCGTCACCAGAAATCTCATCGATGGCGGTGCGGGCCTCAGCATGCTCTCGGTTGAGGCCTTCAACCTCCTCTGCATACCCCTGGAATGGCTGCAACCTAGCCGACCCTTCTCAGGCGTTGGGGGCGGATCATCCAGCTCCTTGGGACAGATCCGGCTCCCAGTAACCTTCGGCACCTACAACAACTTCCGCACGGAGCTGGTCGACTTCGACATCGCCCCCATCGGCCTCCCCTACAACGCCATCCTTGGCTACCCAGCACTGGCCCAGTTCATGGCCGCGACGCACCCGGCGTACAACCTCATGAAGATGCCCGGGAGCAGCGGTGTCCTCACCATGCACGGGGACACCAGAGACGCGCTGCGAGTGCTCAAGCTCGCCTTCAAGACGGCGGCGTCGGCACAGCCCGCCGACTCGGAGACCCCCGAGCCCAAGGGGGCTGCACCCGCCAAGAAGAAACAGTTGTTCACCCAAGACAAGGCAGAAACCAAGCAGATACCCGTCGATGAGGACGGGTCCACCAACGCCACTTTCACCATAGGCGCCAACCTCGAGCCCGAGCAGGAGGAGGCCCTAGTCAGGTTCCTGCACGCAAACAAGAAGGTATTTGCTTGGGAGCCTGACCAGTTGGCGGGGATCCCTAGGAGCATAATCGAGCATCACCTCAACGTGTGCCCCAACGTGCGCCCTGTGAAGCAGAAGGCAAGGCGGCAGTCTACAGAAAAGCAGGCCTTCATCGTCCAAGAGACCCACAAACTAGAAGCCGTTGGGGTCATTCGCGAGGTTCGATACCCGGATTGGTTGGCCAACCCTGTCGTTGTGCCAAAGAAGGGAGGGAAGGAGCGCATGTGTGTCGACTTCACCAACCTCAACAAGGCATGCCTGCAAGATCCGTTTCCGCTCCCCCGCATCGACCAGATCGTCGATTCCACCACAGAATGCGACCTGCTATGCTTCTTGGATGCCTTCTCTGGGTATCACCTGATCAAGATGGCGGTAGAAGACGTCGAAAAGATAGCCTTCCTAACCCCGTGTGGGGTGTACTGCTACACATGCATGCCATTCGGGCTACGTAACGCAGGGGCGACCTTTCAGCGGCTGATGCACATCACCTTGGGCCCGCAGCTCGGGAAGAATGTTGAGGCTTACGTCGATGACATTGTGGTGAAGTCTCGGGAGGCCAGGACCCTGATACAAGACCTGGAGGAAACCTTCGCGAGCCTCAACGCAGTGAACCTGCGGCTCAACCCAAAGAAGTGTGTGTTCGGAGTCCCCTCGGGCAAGCTCTTGGGTTTCCTCATGTCCCACCGAGGCATCGAGGCTAACCCGGAAAAGGTCAAGGCGGTCAAGGACATGAGCCCGCCAAAGACCCTCAGAGAAATGCAGAAGCTCACTAGACGCGTGACCGCGCTAGGGCGCTTCATCTCCAAGTTGGGGGAGCGAGCGCTGCCTTTCTTCCAGCTAATGAAGAAAAAGGGGCCCTTTGAATGGACTGAAGAGGCCGACAAGGCGTTCCAGGATCTCAAGAGATACCTGACCAGCCCTCCGGTCATGGTGGCTCCGCGCCCTCAAGAGCCCCTGGTGCTTTACCTCGCCGCCACTCCCTACTCCGCCAGCGCAGCCCTGGTGGCGGTTAGGGAGGAGCATCGAATCAAAACCATAGCAGCAGCCTGGGACAAGGCAAAACAAGAACAAGTAAGGCCCACAGAAACCGCCACCGCGGCTGAGGAGGATCAACCGCCGCAGAGGAGTGCACCGGAGGCGGAAGAGGCCCCTCTCCCAGATGGCCAGCCTCAGGAGGCCTCATCACCTCAGGAGGCGCCATGGTCTCCGGAGGGCGCCACCAGCACTGACGCACCCAACCTCGTTGAGCACCCAGTGTACTTCGTCAGCACGGTGTTGCGGGACGCGAGGGCACGGTACCCCATGCCTCAGAAGCTCCTCCTCGCGCTACTGGTGGCCTCGCGCAAGCTGCGGCACTATTTTTAGGGTCACCCCATCAAGGTCGTCTCATCATACCCCCTGGAGAGAGTGCTCAGGAGCCCTAACTCAGCTGGAAGGGTCGCTGAGTGGAACATAGAACCGCAAGCATTTCAGCTCGAATTCAGCATGACCAGAGTCATCAAGGGAGCAGCATTAGCGGATTTTGTGGCAGAATGGATGGAGGCACCAGGCCTCAAGGCCGACGAGGATCGGTCCCTCTCCCCGGGAAGCGAGGCGCCAAAAGGCTGGGTCATGTACTTCGATGGGGCGTTCTCCAGGCATGGCGCTGGGGCTGGGGCGGTGCTTATATCGCCCACTCAGGACAAGCTCTACTACGTTGTACAGCTCTGTTTCCAGCAAGGTGAAAAGGTCTCCAACAACATAGCGGAGCATGAAGGTTTAATAGCGGGCTTGAAGGCCGCAGCTGCCCTGGGGGTGAAACGCCTCACCATCAAGGGCGATTCGCAGCTCCTTGTCAATTTCTCCAACAAGGTGTACGATCCGAAATATGAGCAGATGGAAGCCTACCTCGCGGAGGTCCGCAGGATGGAGAAGCAGTTCTGGGGGTTGGAGTTGCAGCATGTGCCCCGTGGCACCAATCAGGAGGCCGATGACATCGCCAAACGGGCATCCAGGCGGTTACCTCAGGAGCCTGGCGTCTTCGAGTTGCGGCTCTTCAATCCCTCAGCCCTGCCGTCATTGTCAAACACGGCTCAGCCTCGGGAGGAGCTCCCCCAGCCACCTGCCTCAGGAGCCCCGGTCTGTGGCCCGGCCTCAGGAGCATGCCTGCTCCTGACGATGGAACCTCAGGAGGGGTGCTGGATCACGGAGCTCCGGAGTTACTTAACACAAGGGACCCTGCCAGAGAAGGAGGAGGAAGCGGAGCGTGTGGCACGGCAGGCCACGGCATACTGCATTAAGGATGGAGAGCTCTACCGGAAGTGACCAAACGATGTATCCCTGCGCTGCATCTCTAGGGAGCAAGGAAAGGAACTGCTGGAAGATATACATGGCGGAAACTGTGGACATCATTCATCATCACGGACCCTCGTCGGCAAGTTGTTCCGCAGTGGGTTTTATTGGCCCACCGCACTCAATGACGTCGTCGAACTGGTGAAAGCTTGTGAGGCCTGCCAGTTCCACGCCAAGCAGATCCATCAGCCGGCAGGAGGCCTATAGACTATACCCCTTTCGTGGCCATTCGCAGTATGGGGGCTGGACATCCTGGGCCTGTTTCCTCGGGCGCCAGGGGGCTACCGCTACCTCTACGTCGTTGTGGACAAGTTCACCAAGTGGGATGAAGTAGAGGTCGTCTGCACCATCCCCGCGGGTTCCGTGGTCAAGTTCATCAGGGGCATCGTAAGCCGGTTCGGGGTGCCGAACCGCATCATCACAGACAATGGTTCGCAGTTCACCAGTAACCTCTTCAAAACATACTGTGCTAACCTTGGAACGTAGATATGCTACGCTTCGGTGGCGCACCCCCGAAGCAACGGCCAGGCCGAGCGAGCCAACGCAGAGGTCCTGAGGGGCCTCAAGACCAGGACGTTCAAGAAGAAGTTGGAGGCCTGCGGCAGAGGTTGGTTCGACGAGCTTCAGTCCGTGTTGTGGTCCATCCGCACAACCGCGACCAAGCCGACTGGAGAGACCCCGTTCTTCCTGGTCTACGGAACCGAAGCGGTCCTCCCTCACGAGGTCAGATGTCGCTCCGCGCGGGTCCTGGCGTTCGACGAGGCGCAGCAGGACGCCATGCGGGGGATGGACCTCGTGCTGGGGGAGGAACATCGCTGAGAAGCCGCGCTGCGAGCGGCGAGGTACCAACAAGCGCTGCGACGATATCACTGCCGCAACATCCGCCCCAGAACTCTCGAGGGAGGAGACCTCGTGCTCAGGCGGGTTCTCTCCAGGGAGGGACTGCACAAGCTCTCTCCCATGTGGGAGGGCCCGTTCAAGGTTGTTCATGTTTCCAGGCCCGGCTCCGCGTGCTTGGAGACTCAGGAGGGGGTGCCGGTCCAGAACGCATGGAACATCCAGCACCTCCGGAGGTTCTACCCCTAAAAAGGCCCAGAGCCTGTGAATAAGGCGAATGCCTGTGAAGCTGTCGCGTTTTGGAAAAGGCCTAGAGCCTGTGAAGAAGGTGCATGCCTGTGAAGCCGTCACGTTTTGGAAAGGGCCCAGAGCCTGTGAAGAAGGCAAATTCCTGTGAAGCTGTCGCGTTTTGGAAAAGGCCCAGAGCCTGTGAAGAAGGCGAATGCCTGTGAAGCTGTCGCGTTTCGGAAAAGGCCCAGAGCCTGTGAAGAAGGCGAATGCCTGTGAAGCTGTCGCGTTTTGGAAAAGGCCCAGAGCCTGTGAAGAAGGAGAATGCCTATGAAGCTTTCGCATTTTGGAAAAGGCCCAGAGCCTGTGAAGAGGGCAAATGCCCGTGAAGCCTGCTTCCCCCAAGAAAGGCCCGGAGCCTGTGAAGAAGGCCAACGCCTGTGAAGCTCGCCGCTCGTGACACTCTCACGTAATAATGAGTTGGGGCTGTACACGCCCCGGAGTCTCAGGAGCGCCGGCCTCAGGCCCTGGGGCTCCCTCCCACGCCCAGTGGCAGCACTTAGCTCCGCGCTGGTGAGAAGACGTCGAAGACTAGATTAGGTGCCGGACGCGGCTTTTTCATTTGCTTTCCGCAGTTGGCTTGTTCATTCTCATTCGAAGTTTTATTGAAGCTGTTGCCGTCCTTGGCTTGTGGTTCTTCGACTTTTCACTCTCCTGCCTCTATTTCTCTTATGCAAGGCCTCGCGAGGGGGGCAGCCGAGCGCCCTCGCGAGTGTTCCTGTCCTAGTCATTCAAAGGTTTTGCGACCTGGGTCCATTACAGGAGCACCCCTCCAGTTCGTGCCCCACGGGCACCGCGACACAAACACAGGGCCTGGGTCGGTCGCCTCCCCACGGCTGGGGCCGGGAACTATCCACGCGCGGACACATAGCCGGAAGGCACGATAACGGAAGCAAAGCGATGATTAACAGCAATAACCCAAACACGCCCCCGCGGGGCTCCATGCTACTGTCTTTTTACACAGGAAAAAGGAAAAGAAAGAGCAAATCAGGCGCAGCTCGCCTCACACCGGCCTGCAGGGAAGACTCGAGCTACCTCCGGGGCTCAGGCAGACTCCCTCTCGCGCTTCACCAAGGCACGACGGCGGGCAGGCACGCTACCACCTCCCAAGGAGGTACGACGGCGTGGAGGCTGACCGCGGCCACCGCTAGAAGAGTCGCCGCCTGAAGAAGAACCGGTGAAGCTTGGGGAACCCTGAGCGCCGCCAATCACGCTTGCGCTGTCCTCTCCATCATCGCCGGGGCTGGGTTCCCGGCCGCGGTCGTCATCCTCAGGGCAGCACCTTGCGCGGCGACCATCTTCCCCAAACACCCTCACGTAGAGGGTGGCATCGCCGTCAAACTTGAAGTGCAGGGTGCACCGACGGCTGAGGCCACGCGCGCGGGCAAACGTCTGCCAACCGCGGGTCAAGGCCAGGCTCCCGGCCGCGGAGACCTCCAGTGAAGCCCATGAGGCCCGGCTGCAGCAGCCGTCTGCCTGAAGCTAGAGGCCGCCCGGGGCGCCGGCCGGGAGCTCGCTGAGGAGGAAGCGAGGAAGTTGAAGCCGGGTGCTAGTCGGCTTCGCCGACCACACAACGAACTCTGGCAGCACCTCTGCAGTGCGAAAGCGCGGCCTAGGGGAACGCGCGACCGAAGCGCGCCCCCCGGCCGCAGCAGTCCGCCCGTCACCGTGCTGGAAATCGTCTCCACGACCGCGGGGAGCTACCATGATGGCCACAGGATGTTTGCGAGGGCGCCCTCGGCCGCGCTTGGGCGGGGGAGAGGCAGGCTCAACCTGGCGAGCCTTCCCCTTCTCTGCGGCCGAGAACCTCCTCAACGGGGCCATGAAGAAGAAGGAGAAGCGAGGGGGGATGAACTGGAAGGGCGCGCGCCGATCCATACTTATAGCCGGCGAGGGCCAACCATCGACCCCCACGATCGCAGGTAATCATGACCCGCTTTGCATGCAGGGACTTGTTCAATCCGCGCAGTTGCCGAGGCGCCGTGGGGAAGTGGAGACGCCCATGCCCAATCAACCGCCACGCGGCGCCCAAGGTCGCAGGCTGTTAGGGCCCGCGGCGCTTCGCTCTTGCCATTTCGCTTCCCTGCACGGCCAACTCCGGGCGCGCCTTGGGCCCGGGGGCTACTGTCGGCGTTCTGGGAACGGGGGTCCCCAGACTTGCCTGCCTGCGGCCTGCGGCGTGGCTCGAGGAGGGGCCCAGCACGGCCCATCTTCATCAACACAGACCCAAGACCCTCGCGAGGGGTCAAGCCTCGCGGGGCGGACGACACGGAGCTTCCTCAGGCACGGCCTCATCAGGCTGGCTTGCGAGGAGGCGGACAGATCAAGGCGGGGTACCTCACGAGGTGCCCGTGACGCAAGCCATGACGACCAAGGGTGCCGGGTGGGCGCCAGCCCGCGCAGGGTCCTCCTTTCCTCTTTGGTGCAAAGGGAGCAAGCGCAGGCGAGAGCATCAAGCAAAGGCACCCGTTTCGGTGCAACGAGACCAAGACCGGCCCAACGGCAGGAAGGAGTCATTGTGGAGCCCAAGCCAGCGTCACCGCCAGAGCCTTTGGCAGGCGAGGACCAACTTTAGTCAGGATAAGTGTACCAGATGTTCCCCTTCAAAATGGCCAATTGTTGGCGCCCTTCCCGCTCAATATTTGGGAAGAGGCCCAGGGCCTTTGCCTATAAATAGGACTAGCCACCCACAGGGTAGAGGAGATCGGATCGAAATCAGAGAGAGAATCGAGAAGAAAGAGAGAGAGAAGGGTGACTGAACTCCTCCTAGAAGTTCATCCCCCCAGCCAAGAACAGACCCTCACGAGGCTGTTCTTCCTTGTATTGCTCATCATCATCAGCCCAAGAGGCAATCCACCACACCACACACTGGAGTAGGGTATTACACCACAACGGTGGCCCGAACCAGTATAAACCCTGTGTCTCTTGTGTTGTTCTTTCCATAGCTTAGATCTTAGCGAGGTGGAGGGGTGCATGTAGGTAGAAGGCGAAATCTCCGCGCACACCCCAGTGTTCGAACCTCAAGGGTCTGCCGGAACCCGAAATCCGACAGTGTTAGAATCATTACTGTGTAATCTAGATTATTGACTCTAGTGCAAGTGGGAGACTGGAGGAAATATGCCCTAGAGGCAATAATAAAGTTATTATTTATTTCCTTATATCATGATAAATGTTTATTATTCATGCTAGAATTGTATTAACCGGAAACATAATACATGTGTGAATACATAGACAAACAGAGTGTCACTAGTATGCCTCTACTTGACTAGCTCGTTGATCAAAGATGGTTAAGTTTCCTAACCATTGACATGGGTTGTCATTTTATTAATGGGATCACACCATTAGGAGAATGATGTGATTGACTTGACCCATTCCGTTAGCTTAGCACCCGATCGTTTAGTATGTTGCTATTGCTTTCTTCATGACTTATACATGTTCCTATGACTATGAGATTATGCAACTCCCGTTTACCGGAGGAACACTTTGTGTGCTACCAAACGTCACAATGTAACTGGGTGATTATAAAGGTGCTCTACAGGTGTCTCCAAAGGTACTTGTTGGGTTGGCATATTTCGAGATTAGGATTTGTCACTCCGATTGTCGGAGAGGTATCTCTGGGCCCTCTCGGTAATGCACATCACTTAAGCCTTGCAAGCATTTCAACTAATGAGTTAGTTGCGGGATGATGTATTACGGAATGAGTAAAGAGACTTGCCGGTAACGAGATTGAACTAGGTATTGAGATACCGACGATCGAATCTCGAGCAAGTAACATACCGATGACAAAGGGAACAACGTATGTTGTTATGCGGTCTGACCGATAAATATATTCGTAGAATATGTGGGAGCCAATATGAACATCCAGGTTTCGCTATTGGTTATTGACCGGAGACGTGTCTCGGTCATGTCTACATTGTTCTCGAACCCGTAGGGTCCGCACGCTTAACGTTTCGATGACAGTTATATTATGAGTTTATATGTTTTGATGTACCGAAGGTCGTTAGGACTCTTGGATGTGATCACGGACATGACGAGGAGTCTCAAAATGGTCGAGACATGAAGATTGATATATTGGAAGCCTATGTTTGGATATCAGAAGTGTTCCGGGTGAAATCGGGATTTTACCGGAGTACCGGGAGGTTACCGGAACCGCCTGGGGACTTAATGGGCCTTAGTGGGCATTGGTGGAAAGAGAGGAGAGGCGGCCAGGGCATGGGCCGCGCCCCTCCCCCCTAGTCCGAATAGGACAAGGAGAGGGGGGCGGCGCTCCCCTTCCTTCTTCTCCTCCACCTCTTTCCTCTCTTTCTCCTAGTCCAACAAGGAAGGAGTAGGACTCCTCCTGGCGCACCCTCTCTAGGCCTGTCGTGGTATTCTCACGGGGGGTGCAAGATGACATATGCCACAAGGTGGCTTCGTGTGAGGGCAAGACTGCTGCCGGAATATCCATGGACGGGTATGCGAGTAGTACGCGCTAGTTTACCCAGGTTCGGGGCTCTCCGGAGAGATAACACCCCTACTCCTGCATGTTTGAGTATATCTGGTATATCTGGTACAGAGTGCTCCTGGAGCTGTATGTGAGATCAGTGCCAAGTGCATCTGATCTCGTATATATGCATATGAGCATATGTGTGTGTGGCCGCATGTGCCTGAGCATGCATGCGTGAGAGTGTGTGTGTGAGTCCATCGCCTGATGGATGGATGTGTGCATATATATAGGGAGTTGGCATGGGTGGTAGTGTCTTTGGTTGTAAGCTACCTTGGGTAGCTTACAAGCCAAGCTATGTAGGCATGGCTAGTGGCATGGTGCATGTCATGCTTGTCCCCTAGGGTACTTTATAAATCAGTACCCGAGGGACACGGTACACTGTAGATGAAATCGTGGTATGGTCGTTACGTCGGGGTCACGTCAGGCTACAGTTGACTTCGGGCAGTCGGCTGGTTGGAGCAGTCGGCAGCCAGCAGCCGGCCAGGGTGGCCAGGCAGTCGGCAGCCAGCAGCCGACCAGGGTGGCCAGGCAGTCGGCAGTCAGCAGCCGGCCTGGGTGGCCGGGCTGTCGGCAGTCAGCAGCCGGCCTGGGGGAGCAGCCAGCAGCCGACCGGGGTGGCCGGGTAGTCGGCAGTCAGCAGCCGTCCCGGGGGAGCAGTCAGCAGCCAGCAGCCAGCCGAGTAGTCGGACTGAGGGGCTTTGCTAGCCCCGATGTCTTGATTTATTGTCTCGCCGTCTTCGGGGTATCCGTGTCCAATTACTCAGACAAGGCCGGCTGCACCCCCTTGCTCCTTTATATACGGGGGCAGGGGGCACCCCATAGACAAACAATTGATTGTTTGATCTTTTAGCCATGTGTGGTGCCCCCCTCCACCATAGTCCACCTCGATAATACTGTAGCGGTTCTTAGGTGAAGCCCTCCGTCGGTAGAACATCATCATCGTCACCATGCCGTCGTGCTGACGAAACTCTCCCTCAACACTCAGCTGGATCGGAGTTCGAGGGACGTCATCAGGCTGAACGTGTGCTGAACTCGGAGGTGCCGTACATTCGGTACTTGATCGGTCGGATCGTGAAGACGTACGACTACATCAACCGAGTTGTGCTAACGCTTCCGCTTTCGGTCTATGAAGGTACGTGGACAACACTCTCCCCTCTCATTGCTATGCATCACCATGATCTTGCGTGTGCGTAGGATTTTTTTTGAAATTACTACGTTCCCTAACACTTGTGGCCGAAGGAGAAGGACAATGCTCCACTCAAGTGGAGCCATCACCAACCCAAGGCCCACACGCTTCTGAAGAACAAAGTGAAGGCCCTCAACCTCAAGAACAAGACCAAGGGCAAGGTCAATCTCAAGATGGTGTTGAAACATCAAGTGATGCCCAAGGTCAAGTTCTCTCCTCCGAGCAATTTCAAGATCAAGAACAAGCTCAAGACGACGCTCAAGATGATCAAGTGACCGCTCCTCAACTCACCCCCGAGGAGGAATTGGAGCGTCGTGCCGCCAAGATTGCTTCCAAGCTCTCCACCAAGGGTCATCTCATGAAGAATGTGCTTGGAAGCATTCAAAAGGGGGTAAGCACTCGTAGACAATTGGCAAACTATTGTGAACATCACACATTTGTCTCTTGTGTTGAACCCCTAAAGGTATATGAGGCGCTCGAAGATCTGGATTGGCTTAATGCCATGCATGAAGAACTCAACAACTTCGAGTACAACAAGGTGTGGAGATTGGTGCCAAGGCCAACGGGGAACCACAATGTCATTGGAACCAACTGGATATTTAAGAACAAGCAAGATGCTCATGGGATCATCGTTCGCAACAAGGCAAGATTGGTGGCACAAGGCTACTCCCAAGTCGAGGGTATCGACTACGGTGAAACCTTTGCTCCCATTGCTTGCCTTGAATCCATTCATTTGTTGATTGCTTATGCTTCTCATCACAACTTTAGATTGCAACAAATAGATGTTAAAAGTTCTTTTCTTAATGGTCCTATTAATGAGTTGGTATACGTCAAGCAACCCCCTGGGTTCAAGGATCCCTACTTTCCCGATCATGTGTATCAACTCGATAAGGCACTCTATGGCCTTAAACAAGCCCCACGTGCATGGTATGACCACCTTACCGAGTTGTTACAAGACCGTGGATTTGAAGTTGGGCTAATCGACCCCACTCTTTTTACTAAGAAGGTCTGACACGTCTCCAACGTATCTATAATTTTTTATTGTTCCATGCTATATTATATTTTGTTTTGGACATTATTGGGCTTTATTATACACTTTTATATTATTTTTGGGACTAACCTATTAACCAGAGGCCCAGCCCAGAATTGTTGTTTTTTTGCCTATTTCAGAGTTTCACAGAAAAAGAATATCAAACGGAGTCCAAACGGAACGAAACCTTCTGGAATATGATTTTTGGAACGAACGTAATCCAGAGGGCTTCTACATCAACACCATAGCCTCTCCCATGATGTGTGAGTAGTATACCTCAGACCTTAGGGTCCATAGTTATTAGCTAGATGGCTTCTTCTCTCTCTTTGGATCTCAATACAAAGTTCTCCATGATTCTCGTGGAGATCTATTCGATGTAATCTTCTTTTGCGGTGTGTTTGTTGAGGCCGATGAATTGTGGGTTTATGATCAAGTTTATCTATGAACAATATTTGAATCTTCTCTAAATTCTTTTATGTATGATCAGTTATCTTTGCAAGTCTCTTCGAATTATCAGTTTGGTTTGGCCTAGTAGATTGATCTTTCTTGCAATGGGAGAAGTGCTTAGCTTTGGGTTCAATCTTGCGGTGTCCTTTCCCAGTGACAGTAGGGGCAGCAAGTCAAGTATTGTATTGTTGCCATCGAGGATAACAAGATGGGGTTTATATCATATTGCATGAGTTTATCCCTCTACATCATGTCATCTTACTTAAAGCGTTACTCTGTTCCTTTGAACTTAATACTCTAGATGCATGTTGGATAGCGGTCGATGTGTGGAGTAATAGTAGTAGATGCAGGCAGGAGTCGGTCTACTTGTCGCGGACGTGATGCCTATATACATGATCATACCTAGATATTCTCATAACTATGCTCAATTCTGTCAATTGCTCAACGGTAATTTGTTTACCCACCGTAATACTTATGCTCTCGAGAGAAGCCACTAGTAAACCTATGGCCCTTGGGTCTACTTTCCATCATATTAATCTCCCATCAACAAGCTATTTCTGGCACTGTTTATTTTGCTTTCTTTACTTTGCATCTTTATCATAAAAATACCAAAAATATTATCTTATCATATCTATCAGATCTCACTTTCGTAATTGACCGTGAAGGGATTGACAACCCCTTTATTGCGTTGGTTGTGAGGATTTTATTTGTTTGTGTAGGTGTGAGGGACTCGTGCGTGGCCTCCTACTGGATTGATACCTTGGTTCTCAAAAACTGAGGGAAATACTTACGCTGCTTTCCTGCATCACCCTTTCCTCTTCAAGGGAAAACCAATGCAGTGATCAAGAGGTAGCAAGAAGGATTTCTGGCGCTGTTGCCGGGGAGTCTACGCAAAAGTCCACATACCAAGTACCCATCAGAAACCCTTATCTCCCGCATTACATTACTTGCCATTTGCATCTCATTTTCATCTCCCCCACTTCACCCTTGCCATTTTATTCGCCCTCTCTCTTTTCTGTTCGCCTCTTTTTCGCGTGCTTCTTGTTTGCTCGTGTGTTGGATTGCTTGCTTGTCACGATGGCTCAAGATAATACCAAATTGTGTGACTTTACTAATACCAACAACAATGATTTTCTTAGCACTCCGATTGCTCCTCTTACCGATACCGAATCTTGTGAAATTAATGCTGCTTTGTTGAATCTTGTCATGAAAGATCAATTCGCCAGCCTTCCTAGTGAAGATGCCGCTACCCATCTTAATAGCTTCGTTGATTTGTGTGATATGCAAAAGAAGAAAGATGTGGACAATGATATTTTTAAATTGAATCTATTTCCTTTTTCGCTTAGATATCATGCTAAAGCTTGGTTCTCGTCTTTGCCTAAAAATAGTATTGATTCTTGGTATAAGTGCAAATATGCTTTTATCTCTAAGTATTTTCCTCCCGCTAAGATCATCTCTCTTAGAAACGATATCATGAATTTTAAGCAACTTGATCATGAACATGTTGCACAAGCTTGGGAGAGGATGAAATTAATGATACGTAATTGCCCTACACATGGTTTGAATTTGTGGATGATTATACAAAATTTTTATGCTGGATTGAATTTTGCTTCTAGAAATCTTTTAGATTCAGCCGCTGGAGACACGTTTATGGAAATCACTTAAGGAGAAGCTACTAAACTCCTAGATAATATTATGGTTAATTATTCTCAATGGCACACTGAAAGATCTACTAATAAGAAAGTGCATGCGATAGAAGAAATTAATGTTTTGAGTGGAAAGATGGATGAACTTATGAAATTATTTGCTAATAGAAGTGTTTTTTCTGATCCTAATGATATGCCTTTGTCTACTTTGATTGAGAATAATAATGAATCTATGGATGTGAATTTTGTTGGTAGGAATAATTTTGGTAACAACGCGTATAGAGGAAACTTTAATCCTAGGTCGTATCCTAGTAATTCCTACAACAATTCTTATGGAAATTATAATAAGATGCCCTCTGATTTTGAATCTAATATTAAAGAATTTATTACTTCACAAAAGAGTTTCAATGCTTTGATTGAAGAAAAATTGCTTAAGATTGATGAGTTGGCTAGGAACGTTGATAGAATTTCTCTTGATGTTGATTATTTGAAACTTAGATCTATTACACCTAAGCATGATATCAATGAGTCTCTCAAAGCCATGAGATGAGTGCAAAGAAAGAACCGCTAGGATGCGTGCTAAGAAAGACTGCTTTATAAAAGCGTGTTCTTCTAGTTTCTATGAAAATAAAGATGAAGATCTAAAAGTTATTGATGTGTCCTATATTAAATCTTTGTTTTACAATATGAATCTTGGTAATGATGGGACTGAATATGATCCACCTTTACCTAGAAGGCGTTCCAAAAATTCAGAATTTTTAGATCTTGATGCAAAAATTGGTAAAAGTGGGATTGAAGAGATCAAAACCCTAGATATTAATGAACCCACTATCTTGGATTTCAAGGATTTTAATTATTACAATTGCTCTTTGATAGATTGTATTTCCTTGTTGCAATCCGTGCTAAATTCTCCACATGCTTATAGTCAAAATAAAGCCTTTACCAAACATATCGTTGATGCTTTGATGCAATCTTATGATGAAAAACTTGAGTTGGAAGTTTCTATTCCTAGAGAACTTTATGATGAGTGGGAGCATACTATTAAAATTAAAATTAAAGATCATGAATGCTATGCTTTGTGTGATTTGGGTGCTAGTGTTTCCACGATTCCAAAGACTTTGTGTGATTTGCCAGGTTTTCGTGATTTTGATGATTGCTCTTTAAACTTGCACCTTGCGGATTCCACCATTAAGAAACCTATGGGAAGAATTAATGATGTTCTTATTGTTGCAAATAGAAATTATGTGCCCGTAGATTTTATTGTTCTTGATATAGATTGCAATTCTTCATGTCCTATTATTCTTGGTAGACCTTTCCTTAGAACGATTGGTGCAATTATTGATATGAAGGAAGAGAATATTAGATTCCAATTTCCGTTAAGGAAAGGCATGGAACACTTCCATAGAAAGAAAATTAAATTACCATATGAATCTATTATGAGAGCCACTTATGGATTACCTACCAAAGATGGCAATACCTAGATCTATCTTCGCTTTTATGCCTAGCTAGGGGCGTTAAACGATAGCGCTTGTTGGGAGGCAACCCAATTTTATTTTTATTCCTTGCTTTTTTCTCCTGTTTAGTAATAATTAATTTATCTAGCATCTGTTTTGGTTGTCTTATTTGTGTTTAATTAGTGTTTGTGCCAAGTAGAACCGTTGGGAAGACTTGTGGAAAGTCCTTTTGATCTTGCTGTAAAAAACAGAAACTTTAGCTCTCACGAGAATTGCTGCCATTTTTATTTGGAAAGTGCTATTTAGTTAATTATTTTTGCATATGATTAATAAATAAATTCCTCACGTCCAGAAATTTATTTTAGAATTTTTGGGGTTCCAGAAGTTTGCGTTAGCTACAGATTACTACAGACTGTTCTGTTTTTGACAGATTCTGTTTTTCGTGTGTTGTTTGCTTATTTTGATGAATCTATGGCTAGTAAAATAGTTTATAAACAATAGAGAAGTTGTAATGCAGTAGGTTTAACACCAATATAAATAAATAATGAGTTCATTACAGTACCTTGAAGTGATGTTTTGTTTTCCTTCGCTAACGGAGCTCACGAGATTTTCTATTTTGAGTTTTGTGTTGTGAAGTTTTCAAGTTTTGGGTTAAGTTTTGATGGATTATGGAACAAGGAGCGGCCAGAGCCTAAGATTGGGGATGCCCATGGCACCCCAAGGTAAAATTCAAGGACACCCAAAAGCCTAAGCTTGGGTATGCCCCGGAAGGCATCCCCTCTTTCGTCTTCGTCTATCGGTAACTTTACTTGGAGCTATATCTTTGGAGTTATATAGTTTTTGCTCTAGTGCTTCACTTATATCTTTTAGAGAACGGTGGTGGATTTGTTTTATAGAAACTATTGTTCTCTCATGATTCACTTCGATTATTTTGGGAGTCCTACAAAAAAACATGGTAATTTGCTTTAATTATGTTAGGCATTCAAGATTAGTAAAAAAACTTATGAGTGTGTTGAATACTATGAGAAGTTTGATACTAGATAATTGTTTTGAGATATGAACATGGTGATATTAGAGTCATGCTAGTTGAGTAGTTTTGAATTTGAGAAATACTTGTGTTAAAGTTTGTGATTCCCGTAACATGCACGTATGGTGAACTGTTATGTGATGAAGTCGGAGCATGATTTATTCATTGATTGTCTTCCTTATGTGTGGCAGTCGGGGACGAGCGATGGTCTTTTCCTACCAATCTACCCCCCTAGGAGCATGCACGTAATACTTTGTTTTGATAACTAATAGATTTTTGCAATAAGTATGTGAGTTCTTTATGACTAATGTTGAGTCCATGGAATATACGCACTCTCACCCTTCCACCATTGCTAGCCTCTCTAATACCGCGCACTTTTCGCCGGTATCATATACCCACCATATACCTTCCTCAAAACAGCCACCATACCTACCTATCACGGCATTTCCATAGCCATTCCAAGATATATTGCCATGAAACTTTCCACCGTTCTGTTTACTATGACACGCTCCATCATTGTCATATTGCTTTGCATGATCATGTAGTTGACATTGTATTTGTGGCAAAGCCACCGTTCATAATTCTTTCATACACACTCTTGATTCATTGCATATCCCGATACACCGCCGGAGGCATTCACATAGAGTCGTATTTTGTTCTAAGTATTGAGTTGTAATTGTTGAGTTGTAAGTAAATAAAAGTGTGATGATCTTAATTTTTAGAGCATTGTCCCCAGTGAGGAAACGATGATGGAGACTATGATTCCCCCACAAGTCGGGATGAGACTCTGGACTAGAAAAAAAAAGAGAGAGGCCATAAAAAAAGAGAAAAGGCCTAAAAATGAGGGGAAAAGAGAGAAGGGACAATGCTACTATCCTTTTACCACACTTGTGCTTCAAAGTAGCACCATGATATTCATGATAGAGAGTCTCCTATGATATCACTTTCATATACTAGTGGGAATTTTTCATTATAGAACTTGTCTTGTATATTCCAATGACGGGCTTCCTCAAAATGCCCTAGGTCTTCGTGAGCAAGCGAGTTGGATGCACACCCACTTAGTTCCTTTTGTTGAGCTTTCATATACTTATAGCTCTAGTGCATCCGTTGCATGGCAATCCCTACTCACTCACATTGATATCTATTAATGGGCATCTCCATAGCCCGTTGATACGCCTAGTTGATGTGAGACTATCTTGTCCTTTTTGGTCTTCTCCACAACCACCATTCTATTCCACATATAGTGCTATGTCCATGGCTCACGCTCATGTACTGCGTGAAGATTGAAAAAGTTTGAGAACACCAAAAGTATGAAACAATTGCTTGGCTTGTCATCGGGGTTGTGCATGATTTAAATACTTTGTGTGGTGAAGATAGAGCATAGCCAGACTATATGATTTTGTAGGGATAACTTTCTTTGGCCATGTTATTTTGAGAAGACATAATTGCTTAGTTAGTATGCTTGAAGTATTATTGTTTTTATGTCAATATTAAACTTTTGTCTTGAATCTTTCGGATCTGAATATTCATACCACAATTAAGAGAATTACATTGAAATTATGCCAAGTAGCATTCCACATAAAAAATTCTGTTTTTATCTTTTACCTACTCGAGGACGAGCAAGAATTAAGCTTGGGGATGCTTGATACGTCTCCAACGTATCTATAATTTTTGATTGTTCCATGCTATATTATATTCTGTTTTGGACATTGTTGGGCTTTATTATACACTTTTATTTTATTTTTGGGACTAACCTATTAACCGGAGGCCCAGCCCAGAATTGCAGTTTTTTTGCCTATTTTAGAGTTTCGCAGAAAAAGAATATCAAACGGAGTCCAAACGGAATGAAACCTTTGGGAACGTGATTTTTGGAACGAACGTAATCCAGAGGACTTGGACACTACGTCAAGAAAGCTACCAGGAAGGCACGAGGTAGGGGGCGCGCCTACCCCCCCAGGCGGGCCCTCCACCATCGTGGGGCCCACGTTGCTCCACCGACGTACTTCTTCCTCCTATATATACCTACATACCCCCAAACTACCAGATAAGGAGCCAAAAACCTAATTCCACCATCGCAACCTTCTGTACCCATGAGATCCCATCTTGGGGCCTTTTCCGGAGCTCCGCTGGAGGGGCATCGATCACGGAGGGCTTCTACATCAACACCATAGCCTCTCCGATGATGTGTAAGTAGTTTACCTCAGACCTTCGGGTCCATAGTTATTAGCTAGATAGCTTCTTCTCTCTCTTTGGATCTCAATACAAAGTTCTCCATGATTCTCGTGGAGATCTATTTGATGTAATCTTCTTTTGCGGTGTGTTTGTTGAGACCGATGAATTGTGGGTTTATGATCAAGTTTATCTATGAACAATATTTGAATCTTCTCTGAATTCTTTTATGTATGATTGGTTATCTTTGCAAGTCTCTTCGAATTATCAGTTTGGTTTGGCCTACTAGATTGATCTTTCTTGCAATGGGAGAAGTGCTTAGCTTTGGGTTCAATCTTGCAGTGTCCTTTCCTAGTGACAGTAGGGGCAGCAAGGCACGTATTGTATTGTTGCCATCGAGGATAACAAGATGGGGTTTATATCATATTGCATGAGTTTATCCCTCTACATCATGTCATCTTACTTAAAGTGTTACTCGGTTCCTTTGAACTTAATACTCTAGATGCATGCTGGATAGCGATCGATGTGTGGAGTAATAGTAGTAGATGCAGGTAGGAGTCGGTCTACTTGTCGCGGACGTGATGCCTATATACATGATCATACCTAGATATTCTCATAACTATGCTCAATTTTGTCAATTGCTCAACAGTAATTTGTTTACCCACCGTAATACTTATGCTCTTGAGAGGAGCCACTAGTGAAACCTATGGCCCCGGGGTCTGTTTTCCATCATATTAATCTCACGTCAACAAGCTATTTCTGGCACTATTTATTTTTCTTTCTTTACTTTGCATCTTTATCATAAAAATACCAAAAATATTATCTTATCATATCTATCAGATCTCACTTTCGTAAGTGACCATGAAGGGATTGACAACCCCCATTATTGCGTTGGTTGCGAGGATTTTATTTGTTTGTGTAGGTGAGAGGGACTCATGCGTGGCCTCCTATTGGATTGATACCTTGGTTCTCAAAAACTGAGGGAAATACTTACGCTGCTTTACTACATCACCCTTTCCTCTTCAAGGGAAAACCAACGCAGTGCTCAAGAGGTAGCAAGGTCAAAGGGGAGTTGTTTGTGTGCAAACTATATGTTGATGATATTATCTTTGGTTCCCCTAACAAAGCTTTCAATGAGGAATTTGCTGCTCTCATGACCTCCAAGTTCAAGATGTCTTCGATGGGGGAGTTGAAGTTCTTCCTTGGCTTCGAAGTCAAACATGTTGGAAATATGCCCTAGAGGCAATAATAAAATGGTTATTATTATATTTCCTTGTTCATGATAATTGTCTATTGTTCATGCTATAATTGTGTTATCCGGAAATCGTAATACATGTGTGAATACATAGACCACAACATGTCCCTAGTGAGCCTCTAGTTGACTAGCTCGTTGATCAATAGATGGTTACGGTTTCCTGACCATGGACATTGGATGTCATTGATAACGGGATCATATCATTAGGAGAATGATGTGATGGACAAGACCCAATCCTAAGCATAGCACAAGATCGTGTAGTTCGTCTACTAAAGCTTGCATGCCTGCAGGTCGACTCTAGAGGATCCCCGGGTACCGAGCTCGAATTCGCCCTATAGTGAGTCGTATTACAATTCACTGGCCGTCGTTTTACAACGTCGTGACTGGGTGGCTATAAAGGTGCACTACGGGTATCTCCGAAAGTATCTGTTGGGTTGGCACGAATCGAGATTGGGATTTGTCACTCCGTATGATGGAGAGGTATATCTGGGCCCACTCGGTAAGACATCATCGTAATGTGACTTGCCGTAACGAGATGATGTGTTACGTGCTACCTCTTTTAGCGCTGCGTTGGTTTTCCCCAAAGAGGAAGGGATGATGCAGCAAAGTAGCGTAAGTATTTCCCTCAGTTTTTGAGAACCAAGGTATCAATCCAGTAGGAGGCTACGCGCGAGTCCCTCGTACCTGCACAAAACAAATAAATCCTCGCAACCAACGCAAATAGGGGTTGTCAATCCCTATAGGGCCACTTACGAGAGTGAGATCTGATAGATATGATAAGATAATATTTTTGGTATTTTTATGATAAAGATGCAAAGTAGAATAAAGGCAAAGTAAATAACTAAGTAGTAGGAGATTAATATGATAAAGATAGACCCGGGGCCATATGTTTCACTAGTGGCTTCTCTCGAGAGCATAAGTATTCTACGGTGGGTGAACAAATTACTGTTGAGCAATTGACAGAATTGAGCATAGTTATGAGAATATCTAGGTATGATCATGTATATAGGCATCACGTCCGAGACAAGTAGACCGACTCCTGTCTGCATCTACTACTATTACTCCACTCATCGACCGCTATCCAGCATGCATCTAGAGTATTAAGTTAAAAACAGAGTAACGCCTTAAGCAAGATGACATGATGTAGAGGTATAGACTCATGCAATATGAAGAAAACCCCATCTTGTTATCCTCGATGGCAACAATACAATACGTGCCTTGCTGCCCTTACTGTCACCGGGAAAGGACACCGCAAGATTGAACCCAAAGCTAAGCACTTCTCCCATTGCAAGAAAGATCAATCTAGTAGGCCAAACCAAACTGATAATTCGAAGAGACTTGCAAAGATAACCAATCATACATAAAAGAATTCAGAGAAGATTCAAATATTATTCATAGATAGACTTGATCATAAACCCACAATTCATCGATCTCAACAAACACACCGCAAAAATAAGATTACATCGAATAGATCTCCACAAGAGAGGGGGAGAACATTGTATTGAGATCCAAAAAGAGTGAAGAAGCCATCTAGCTACTAACTATGGACCCGTAGGTCTGAACTAAACTACTCACACTTCATCGGAGAGGCTATGGTGTTGATGTAGAAGCCCTCCGTGATCGATGCCCCCTCCGGCGGAGCTCCGGAACAGGCCCCAAGATGGGATCTCGTGGATACAGAAAGTTACGGTGGTGGAATTAGGGTTTTGGCTCCTGTTCTGATCGTTTGGGGGTACGTGGATATATATAGGAGGAAGAAGTACGTCGGTGGAGCAACGTGGGGGGCAAGCCTCCCCCTTGGCCACCGCCCCCCTCTAGATCCATATGGAGGGGGTCGGCCCCCTCTCCCTTGCCCCTATAAATAGAAGGGAGGTGGGAGGGCAGCGGCACCACATCCAAGGTCCAGCCCTCCCCCTCCCCAACACCTCCTCCTCCTCCCGCAATGCTTGGCGAAGCCCTGTCGCGGTACCACGCTGCTCCAACACCACCACGCCGTCGTGCTGCTGCTGGACGGAGTCTTCCTCAACCTCTCCCTCTATCCTTGCTGGATCGAGGCGTGGGAGACGTCATCGGGCTGCACGTGTGTTGAACGCGGAGGCGCCGTTGTTCGGCGCTTGGATCGGAATCTACCGCGATCTGAATCGCCACGAGTACGACTCCCTCATCCGCGTTCTTGTAATGCTTCCATGTCGCGATCTTCAAGGGTATGAAGATGCACTCCCCTCTCTCTCTCTCGTTGCTAGTTTCTCCATAGATTGATCTTGGTGATGCGTAGAAAATTTTAAATTTCTGCAACGATCCCCAACAAAACAAAGAGAAGGAACCTTCATAAACCAAGCCAAATACACTCAAGACATGCTCAAGAGATTCAAGCTAAGTGATGTCAAGCCGGCTTCCACTCCCATGCCCACCAAGTGCCAACTTGACATTGATCCCAATGGTAAAGCGGTGGATCAAAAGGTATATCGCTCCATGATTGGCTCCTTGCTTTACGTTTGTGCATCTTGACCGGATATCATGTTGAGTGTGGGAATTTGTGCACGGTTTCAAGCCGCACCTAAGGAAAGCCACTTTGTGGCGGTCAAGCAAATCTTTTGATATTTGGCTCATACCCCAAACTTTGGCTTATGGTACCCAAGAGGAGCAAACTTCAGGCTTGTAGGATATTCGGACTCCGATTGGGCGGGAGACAAAGTGGATAGGAAGTCCACTTCCAGAGGGTGCCAATTTCTTGGTTGCTCTTTGGGGAGTTGGTCTTCCAAGAAACAAAGTTGTGTGCCTCTCTCGTCCACCGAAGCGGAGTATGTGGCGGCCGGTAGTTGTTGTGCACAACTTCTTTGGATGAGGCAAACTCTAAAGGATTACGGTGTCATTTGTGACAAAGTGCCTCTTTGGTGTGACAATGAAAGTGCCATCAAGATTTCTCTCAACCCGGTCCAACACTTCAAGACGAAGCATATTGAGATTCGGTATCACTTCATCCGGGATCACATTAGGCGAGGGGAGATCGAGCTCAACTATGTCAACACTCATGATAACCTTGCAGATATCTTCACGAAGCCCTTGGATGAAGCAAGATTTCGCGAGTTAAGGCATGAGCTAAATATCATTTATTCGAGCAATGTTGCTTGAACCTTTCACACCCCACCATACTCAACTTGATGTCTAGTTTAGATGTAGGCATGGACATAGGGGGAGTGTTGTTCTCCCAATGAACCTTCCCTCCCCCCATTATGCATAAACTAATCAAACTCTTTTACTCTAACCATTTTTTATGGTACTTGTGCTTCAAAGATGAGTTTTGGCCATGGGCCCAAGGTTAAAATCTTCGCGGCGCCATACCTCCGGACTCAAACATAGGTGGCCTCGGCCACCGCCCTCTCTTGGAGAGGTGTGTGTTTCTCGTCCTCTTTGTGTTGTTTTTGCATGTGTGTTTTCTCTCGTTTTCTAGTCGGCTTCTTTTCTTGAGCTAAGCCGTTTTGGCCAATCATTTTGTGGCTGAGCGGTACTACCGCTGATGATCGTCAAGCAGTACTACCACCTACCCCAGCGGTACTACCGCTATGGGGCGTGCGATGGGGGGTTATGTTGGAAACGGGGGAGTTGCTTTATTCCCCCATACCCATTCGCTCCACTCGCTCGTCTTCTTCGTCGCTCCAGCGACGTCTCGCCACAGGAGGGCTTCGTCCGGCCGCCGTCTTCATGATGTCCCTCTCCAGTTCCTCCGGTGGAGTCGATCTCCATTGCGTCCTCTTGCCATGGATGCCGGTATTGCCCCCGTTCCCATTCTCTCTTTGCCTAGATCTCACATCTAGTTGTTAGGGGCAATAGGCATTGCTTTTCTTGATTTTTGGCTAAGTCGAGGCTTGAGTAGGATGGAGATTGTCGTGGGTTTGTCACGGTAGATGTCCTCGTGAAAGGACTTAGTTGTGGAGCCATCGCTACGGGTTATCTTAAAGGGGTTAAATTGGACAAGGGACACGAGGGTTTTATACTAGTTCGGCCCCTTTGATGAAGGTAAAAGCCTACGTCTAGTTGTGTTGGTATTGCTAGGGTTTCGATGACCAGGGTGCGAATCCGCTTTGCCTGGCTCTCAAGTTGTTGTCTGTTGTGTGTTGTCTTGTCCCTAAACCACTGCCGGGTCGTCCCTTTATACACATAGGTTAATGCCCACCGGTTTACAGAGTCCCGAGGCCGGATCATAAACGTGACCGGCTCGGTCTCTATTCCTTCTAACTTACAATACAAGTTACATGAAAGAGTCGGTTTACATTTACAGGCTTTAACCCGCCTTTGGGCCTTGGGCCTTCGTAAAGCGCCACCATCCTCACGTCTTTACGGTCTTCTATCTTCATAGAGTTAACCCGGTTACTCCTGGCTGGTTTACGTCCAGTAGTAATATCCCCAACATTAGGCCCCAGATTGATTTGAACAAGTTCATGTTAATCTTCAACACTTAGAAAAATTCTTGCCCTGGTATCTTTGCATGGATCTGGTAAACCGTCGTGATGTCATCCTTTAGATCCGCAGTAAACCGCCATGATGTCACCTATTCGTTGAAGCCAAAGATGCCCTTCATTAATGAGTATCCAACCATCGAGGCGACATCCTTATTAACTATCCATTTTAGGCTCCTCGATTTACGCACTTGTCTTTTATCTGTTCGCCTTATAAATAGGACCAAGGGTCATTCTCTTTTCCCCCTTTGTCTCTTTGCTTCTTCTTCCTCCTCGCGACGCCCCTACACCCGAGCGCCGCCGCCGTCGTCAAACTCTGCCTATGCCTCTCCGTTGGCCGCTGCATCAACCTGGTTGCATCAGAAAGACGCGGCGCATCACCGCTACCTCAACCGATGCGGTAAGCTTCCCCTCTTTTCTCTGTAGATCCGTTAGGGTTCATGCAGGTTCCTGTTGCTCTCTTCGTGTTCTTCGTCAACCCATAGTCAGTAGAACTTGATCTTGATATATTCGTCTATGAAACTCCTTATCTCAACCATTTGATCCAATCTTTAAGTACATCATAACTTGATCTGGACTTTTCGTGAACTGCTTCAGGACCAAGTTTTTAAGACTTAATATTTTTCCTTTTCCTGGCGTACGGTAGATCCAAAATTTCACTGCAGTCTTGTGAAACCTTTTTTTACCTTACTTAGTCATTCTTGCCTTAGATCTATATTTTTTATCACATAGACGGTTTACCCTTGTAGAGACTAATCTATTATATATCATTAGTCCCCTTGTAAACCGGCAATCCCTTTATCTCTTGTTGTCATACTCCGGTTTAATAGTACATGTATACCTCCGTTTCCGCTCATCGCTTTGTTATTCATAACTGTATTAGCCTCCGGTTTACCAATTCCACATACTTGGATTCCTTTGTCCTGTTGTACCTTATGCATCACCATGAATGAATTTTAAACTGGCATTTCTTTTCAGCTTTTCACTTGCAGTGGCCAAGCAGTTTTATTCCTGCAACTGGGCTCCCTCCCGGGTTACCGAGGAGCAACTTAATGGAATGGTCAAAATTGGTACTTTACCAAAAAAGAATGAGATCCGGTGGCGAGTTCCTGGACCAGAGAACCCTCCTACTCCCAAGCAGGGTGAAGTAGTAGTGTTTGTTGATCACATAGGCCGTGGCTTCAAACCGCCCGGATCGAAGTTTTTCCGGGATGTGCTTGCCAGTTTTCAGCTCCGCCGTCAAGATATTGGACCCAACTCGGTATCCAATATATGCAACTTCCAAGTCTTCTGTGAAGTGTACCTACAAGAAGAGCCAACTGTTGAGTTGTTCCCAGACTTCTTCCATCTGAACTGGCGCACTGAATTCGTAGACGGTCCCAATACTGAACTTGGCGGCGTCTCCATTCAGAAAAGGAAAGAAGTTGAATTTCCTCATGCTAAGCTGCATAGTCACCCCAAAGAATGGAACCAAACTTGGTTCTATTGTAAAGACACCTCCCCTGAAGATGAGAACCCTTTGCCGGGTTACCGTGCTCACCGGCTCGCCAATACTCATCCACTGCCGCAACATCTAAGTGCCCAGGAACGGGCCTCATATGCCCCTCAACTCGCCAAGCTCCGAGCCTTTATGGCCAACCGTTTATGAGGTGTAGACTTTGTCCGTTGCTGGATATCCTGGAGCATCCTGCCATTAAGTCGCCGCACCGGTTTAATGTGCGAGTATACTGGCAACGTAGAAGACTCCCAACGCCATATCAACATTCAGCTAACAGACGAAGAAGTCACGAAGTCTGTCAAAAAGATATTGAATGAATCGGAAGTTGTCTGTCGCCAAACCGGATTAAACCCCTTTTATACGAAAAACAAACCGCTTGCTGTAAGTATTGTCTTCCGCTTTACACTTGATATCGTTGTACTGTACAAGCTTTGAATATCCTCTGCCCCTATTTAAACAGGGTGATGACCCGTTCTGGAAAAGGAAGCCTCAGGAGGAAGCGGCAAAGCCTTCCCGTCCTAAAACAAAAGTCGTCAAGAAAACCTCAAAGCGGAAGGCAGCTGAACGCATCAGTATGGAACTGGATGACGACCCGGATGAAACAAAAGTTGAGGTAGAACTTGATTCACTTGGTTCACTTTTCATGCATCTCATTGGGAATGATACTTATCACGAGGACGTTGAGGGCAGCCAAGCGGACGATGCAAAGGTAATTATCCTTTCCTCCGGTTCAGACTCTCTGCCAACACAAAAAATCCATCAAGCAGTCCAGAAAGTAAGCTTTTCTCATCCTCTTGCTCACTTGGATCCAACATTTATTTTTAAGAAGCAGCAGCACGAGGCTCACCGCACAACCCGGCACAGCGGCCAAAAGGTCACTTCGACCGGTTTACCAGACACCCCGGTTCGAAAACGCCAATCTGAGGTTTCACCCACTTCTGACACTTCTTATCCCAAGGCAGGCTATTTCCGACAACCTCTTAATTCGTCCGATTCGAATTATCAGGTGACACCCCCTTCATCTTCTGGCGAGTCAACCGCAACACAACTCCCTCCTCTCATAACCGTGGTTGTGTAAGTATTTCAATACAATCCTTTGATGTTTCACACCCTTTATGCTAAATTAACCTTTGTACCTTGTTCTGTTTAGAGCCAAAGCCAGACCTAGTAAGAAGGCTCGGGTGAATAATCCGCCCGAAGACCGGGTGGTTATTGAATCAGAGCAAACTGCTGAATCGGAGGGTCCAAACCCTGAAGCTACCTTTGATGAACCACCCCCTCCAGATCACAATACCGATGAACAAGAAGAAGTTGACACTGCTATGCCTGATGATGAACCGGCAAATCCAATTCGGACTAGTGACAGATCCTCTAGTCCGATGAGAGCTACTGACACTCCATCAACTCCAGAAAAGGCTGCTGGAGACAAAGAAGACGAGGTTATCATTACTGGTACTGGTCACACCTCTCCTGGCCATCCTGTAATTTTGGCCAAACATAGTGCCAAGGAAGAGCGTGTTGCCATGGAAAAAGGCAAATGCAGCACCGATTTGTCAAGCTACGCCCATCTCAGGGCTCAAGAACTCCACTCTGGTTTTCTAAACCGTCTGCACTCAAACCGTGATTATGAAGCCGATTTGGTGAACCTGATGAAGGAGCGCTATGAGGTATTTTCATCACTTTTCCTTCCTTAAATCCAAAGTACAAGTACCAACCCAAGTAGCCCCCAAGGGCCGGTTTTTGATGGCAATCATAAACCGGGACTTTGTAATACCTTAACTCTTGCAAACTTGTCCTCCATATACCAACTGATCTTTTGAAGTAAACCAGACGTGATCATTGTATTCCTGTAGTTTTCGTCTGTGTAGTCCCCAAGGGACGGTTTATCTTTCCAAGGTGAACCGGGTCTTTCATCCATACATTCATTTGAACAGATGTACATTAGCCCCCAAGTGTCAAGGATAATGCTTGCATTGTACTTGAGACTTGCAAATAAAATTTTGATGATAGAGAAAATAGGCATTAGCCCCCAAGTGCAAAGTGCAGAACTTGTTATACACTTGGTACTTCAAATATACATATCTCATTGTTGATATATCTTGCCTTTGCAGGCCGAGCTGAGTAAAAGGGATGCTCAAACCACTGACCTTCAGGAGAACGTCAAATCTCAGCAAGCAGAGGCTTCCAAGGCCAAGGAAGAGTTGACAAATGCCTTAGCAGCCATGGAAAGGCTGAAAGAGACCTTTAACAAAGAGCGTGCAGACTGGGAGACAGAAAAGGCCGGTTTAACCAAGAAGGCCGAAGACACAGAAGCAGCCCTGAAACCGGTGGTTGAAGAACTGACCGGGTTGAAACGGAAGATTAATGCCATGACCTCTGATGTCTTTGGTAAGTATCTACACATGAAGATTTGTCCAATCCATAACATCTTATCAAAAGCCGGTTTACTAATGCTTTACCATAACAGGGACCCGCATTACTCATCTAGGATCCGATATGCGGATGAAGCTTAAAGCGGCCTATACTTTGATTGAATAGTTGTATTTTGGATCCCAGCGAGCCATTTGCACTGCAGCTTATAACAAGCCTCCGCTAACGCTGATCAAAGAGACCATCGAAAAGCTGGCTATGCTACCTGCCCGGTTGGATGAACTGAAGAGATCAGCCGCAAGGTCAGGTGCGCTGACCGTGCTAATCCGGGCTAAAGCATGGATTCCAGATCTTGAACCGGTAGACATCGGCCAAGGGTACCCCAGCATGAAGGAAGATGGCACCAACTTCAACAATGATGATCTTCGAAGGCTGACAAAGGAGATGCGGCCTATAGCAAGCAAATTGGCGGATGACACAGATCTATCTCATTTTCAACCGGTTTACGATGCTGAAGGGAAAAGGCAGCCCGCGCTGATTCATAATGTAGAAAATCTTGTGCCGCCAATCCGTAAGCATACTTACGCTCCTGACATCGACCCTTCCACCCTTATTCATGAAGAAGCCGTTTTTCAAGCCTTAACTGGAATCGATTGGTCAACGATTGATTTCCAGCAACTGGGTAGAGATGAAGAGAATGTGACCGCTCAAGATGACCCTCAATCGTCAAGCCGCCCAGAAGAAGAGTCATAAACTGGAGGCCTGTTTATCGGTTGCAGTCTGCCACTCTCTAAAACAATTATTCAATTTGGGATGTTTGAAGCGCCTTGTAATAGGATAGCGTGAACAACTTATCTGCCATGCCATCGAGCATGTTTGTTTTGCTTGTTACTTAAAACTTGCCATGCCCTTGGGAGTTATGATATGCATAGTCCAATATGGTTTTTGCTCCTGCATATAAAAACTTTGAAAGTGTCCGAGTGGTTTACCACTGTACGGGTCATAATGGCCAAAAATATATACATAACTTCGATGGATAACCAAGGTTGTAATAACCAAATATAAAATAGATGATACCTGTGATATACCTCGTTGGCTGACCAACTGTATGTATAGTAAGGGTGAAAAACACCAATCTGGAGTGTTGATGACTCCTTGCCCTCTTGCCGGTTCAAAAACCATATTGGGCTATAATAGCCATCGATTTGTTCGTATAATGCTGGTGACATCTAGTCAAAACCATACCGGAGCAACTTACTACCGGTTTAAAACTGATCATGTACTGACAACTAAGCGTTGAAAGCCACGCCGGGTTGTAAAAAACACCGGTTTATCAGAAAATATTCATAAATCCCTTATAAAAAGATTTAAAACAGCAAACACAAAAGAAATATGCAAGGCTTTTCATGGGCTGCCAGGCCCTAAATCGAGGCTTTTCATGGGCTGCCAGGCCGCTGAGTTAAACCATTTTGCAAAGCCTTTTAAGATGGACCTTAATCTTTAACCAATCACCGTTTTAACTTTGACAAGTTCAGAGTCTATGAGATTGACTTGTCAAACGTTTGATGGGTCATACCAGGTTTACCTGGACGGAGTGGCTTACTTAAAAAGGCAGGATAACCCGGGGTTTTAGATGAATACACCTGGCTTCCAAGCCTGGCTTGATAGCCTATTACAAGGATGCAAGCTCATTGTTCTTTGAGAAGCAAGGAGCCCCCAAGTAATATTTGAGCTATGCTCAGTGGTTACCGATGTTTGAGATTCTCTTTATGCAACAGACTCTCTTTGGTTCCACATAATTTCCTTTTGGCTTTAAGCCTATCAAAAGGTGTAACTATGGTGTAAATACAACCAAGCCCCCTAGCGATCTCCCTTTTTGGTTTTAAACCGATCAAGAGGTGTAGCTATGGTTCGGATATGACCAAGCCCCCTAGTGATTTCCTTCATAGTTGTGTGGCTTTATAGGCCGGGTTAATAGAACTCCTCTTTGTAAGTAGAAGCCCCATGGAACCACGCATGATGTAAAAAAACAGAGACCCCGCTTTAGCTGAGGCTCCGGTTTATTGTATAATATATACATTGTCATAAGTATGTACATAAGAAGAGCCTGTGGCTCAAGTATAGTAAGGCCGAAGAAGAGCTATATTCCACGGCCGCTGGGTCTCCTCCTTTGATTTGCGTGAGTCTTTGTGCTCTCGAACATCAATAAGGTAGTATGACCTGTTGTGCAAGTTTTTGCTGACCACAAAAGGTCCTTCCCAAGGTGGGGCTAGCTTGTGCATATCAGTTTGATCCTGGATGAGCTGGAGCACCAGATTGCCTTCTTGAAAAGTTCTGGTCTTAACCCGGTGGCTATGATAATGTCGGAGATCTTGTTGATAAATCGCCGAACGTGCTGCTGCTAAATCACGCTCTTCATCTAACAGGTCCAGCGAGTCCTGACGTGATTTCTCATTCTCCGCTTCAACATAAGCCGCCACCCGGGGCGAGTCATGACGGATGTCACTGGGAAGAACCGCCTCTGCTCCATAAACCATGAAGAAAGGTGTGTAACCTGTCGATCTGTTTGGTGTGGTGTTGATACTCCATAACACAGAAGGTAACTCCTCTACCCAACAACCCGGCGTCCTCTTTAAAGGAACCATAAGCCGGGGTTTGATACCTCTCAAAATTTCTTGATTTGCCCTCACTGCTTGACCATTAGACTGGGGGTGAGCCACTGATGCTACATCAAGCCGGATGTGATCACGTTGACAAAATTCCTCCATATCTCCTTTGGACAGATTAGTACCATTATCAGTTATAATGCTATGTGGAAAACCAAACCGGAATATCACCTTTTTAATGAATTGAACCGCCATGGCTGCATCACACTTACTGACTGGCTCTGCCTCTACCCACTTCGTAAACTTGCCAACCGCCACTAACAGGTGGGTCTTTTTGTCCTTGGATCTCTTAAAGGGTCCAACCATATCGAGCCCCCAAGTTGCAAACGGCCAAGTAATTGGAATCATCCTCAAATCCTGAGCCGGAACATGAGCGCGGCGTGCAAATTTCTGACAACCGTCACACCTTTTGACTAAATCCTCAGCATCAGTATGAACCGTCAACCAATAGAAGCCGTGACGAAAAGCCATAGCTACCAAGGATTTTGAACCGGCGTGGTGACCACAATCTCCTTCGTGGATTTCTCACAAAATCTCACAACCCTCTTGAGGAGACACACAACGCTAAATTGCTCCTGTGACGCTGTAATGATGTAACTCCCCATTGATAATGGTCATTGACTTGGATCGCCGGATTAGCTACCGAGCCAAGGTTTCATCCTCCGGTAACTCGCCGCGGTTCATGTAAGCCAAGTACGGGACTGTCCAATCCGGTATAACATGCAAAGCTGCCACCAATTGGGCCTCCGGGTCAGGAATAGCCAACTCCTCCTCTGTGGGTATCTTGACCGACGGATTATGCAGTATGTCGAGGAAGACATTAGGTGGCACCGGTTTATGCTGAGAGCCTAGACAACTCAAAGCGTCCGCCGCTTCATTCTTTCGCCGGTCTATATGGTCAACTTGATAGCCCTTGAAATGACTAGCCACTATGTCCACCTCTTGTCGATATGCAGCCATGAGTGGGTCCTTAGAATCCCAAGTGCCAGATACCTGTTGAGCCACCAGGTCCGAGTCACCGAAGCACTTAACCCGGCTTAAGTTCATCTCCTTAGCCATCCGAAGACCGTGGAGTAAGGCTCATACTCAGCTGCATTGTTAGTGCAAGGGAACATTAAGCGAAGAACATAACAAAACTTGTCACCTCGTGGAGAAGTTAATATGACTCCAGCCCCCGAGCCCTCCAATTGCCTGGACCCATCAAAGTGAATAGTCCAATAAGTGTTGTCTGGCTTTTCCTCTAGTGCCTGCAACTCTGTCCAATCATTGATGAAGTCCACGAGTGCTTGAGATTTGATCACTGTGCGAGGTGTATACTTGAGCCCGTGCGGTCCAAGCTCAATAGCCCACTTGGCAATCCGTCCAGTCGCCTCTCTGTTTTGGATGATATCTCCCAAAGGGGCTGAACTAACCACTGTGATAGGATGACCCTGAAAATAATGCTTGAGCTTCCGGCTTGCCATAAAAACTCCATACACCAGCTTCTGCCAATGCGGATACCTCTGCTTTGATTCAATAAGCACCTCACAGATATAATAAACCGGCCGTTGAACCGGATACTCCTTTCTAGCCTCCTTGCGCTCCACAACAATAGCCACACTGACGGCCCGGGCATTAGCAGCCACATATAGCAGTAAAGGCTCTTTATCGACCGGAGATGCAAGGACAGGTGGTTCAGCTAACTGTCTCTTCAAATCCTCAAACGCTTTATCAGCCACGCCGCTCTAGACAAAGTCATCCGTTTTTTTAACATCTGATATAAAGGCATAGCTTTCTCCCCAAGACGACTTATAAACCAGCTCAAAGCCGCAATCCGGTCCCTGTTAGACACCAGATTTTTTCTTCAGATTAGCCTCAATGCCCCTGTTAGACACCAGAAAACCCAAGAGCTTGCCTGCCGGAACACCAAAGACACATTTGTCCGGATTAAGCATCATCTTATAAACCCGGAGGTTGTCAAAAGTCTCTCTCAAGTCATCTATCAATATTTCCTCCTTCCTTGACTTCACCATAATATCATCCACATATGCATGAACATTGCGCCCAATCTGCTTATGAAGACAATTCTGAACACATCGCTGATAAGTCGCCTTGGCACTCTTGAGCCCAAAGGGCATGGAGACATAGCAGAAGGCTCCAAAGGGAGTTATAAAATTTGTCTTCTCCTGGTCCTTAACTGTCATTTTGATCTAATGATAACCAAAGTAAGCATCCAGAAAACACAAACGGTCACAACCCGCCGTAGCATCAATAATCTGATCAATATGACGGAGGGCAAAGGGATCTGCTGGACAAGCTTTGTTCAAATCTGTGTAGTCCACACACATATGCCAAGTGTCGTTTTTCTTAAGAACCAGCACTGGATTAGCTAACCACTCAGGGTGAAAAACCTCCACGATAAACCCTGCGGCCAACAGCCGAGCTACCTCCTCACCAATAGCCTTACGCCTTTCTTCGTTAAAGCGGCGGAGAAACTGCCTGACCGGTTTAAACTTAGGATCTATATTAAGTGTGTGCTCAGCGAGTTCCCTCGGTACACCTGGCATGTCAGAAGGCTTCCATGCAAAGATGTCCCAGTTCTCACGGATGAACTCGATGAGCGCGCTTTCCTATTTGGGATCCAGGTTAGCGCTGATGCTGAACTGCTTGGATAAATCGTCAGGAACGAAATCAACCATCTTAGTGTCTGTGGCCAATTTAAACTTCAACGTCGGATCGTGCTCCGTAGTTGGATTTTTCAAAGAAGTCATGTCTGCCGGATCAACCTTGTCTTTATAAAACTTCAGCTCTTCTGTGGCACAAACCGACTCAGCGTAAGCTGCATCACCTTCCTCACATTCCAAAGCAATCTTCTTGCTCCCATGTACTGTGATGGTCCCCTTATGACCTGGCATCTTAAGCTGCAGATAAACATAACACGGCCTCGCCATGAACTTGGCATAAGCCGGTCGTCCAAACAGGGCGTGATACAGACTCTTGATTTTCACCACCTCAAAAGTCAATGTTTCTGACCTTGAGTCATGATCATCTCCAAAAGCCACCTCTAGAGCTATTTTTCCCACTGGATATGCAGACTTACCAGGCACCACACCATGAAAAACGGTGTTTGATAGTTTAAGATTCTTATCTGTCAACCCCATACGGTGGAAGGTATCATAGTAAAGGATATTGATACTACTTACTCCATCCATAAGCACCTTGGTGAACTTATACCCCCCAACTTGAGGTGCCACCACTAAGGCCAGATGACCCGGATTATCAACCCGGGGTGGGTGATCCTCTCGACTCCATAAAATTGGTTGCTCTGACCAGCGCAAATACTGAGGCACTGCCGGTTCAACAAAGTTCATGGCCCTTTTGTGAAGCTTCTAATCACGCTTGCACAAGCTAGTGGTGAAGACATGATACTACCCACTATTCAACTGCTTCGGATTGCTCTGATAACCCGACTGCTGCTGTTGCTGATTCCCCTGATGGTTATAACCTCCCTGATTGCCCTGATTACCTTGATTGCCATGTCCGGTCTGATTGCCTTGGAATCCTGAACCGGAGCTGCCACCTCCATAACCCGGCCCATGAAAACCGCCTCCTGAACCGCCGGGCGGGCCATTGTCATATTGAAACATATTGGAATTCTTAAACTCCTGCACGATGAAACAATCCTTCCAAAGATGTGAAGCTGGCCTTTCCTTCGATCCGTGCTTGGGACAAGGTTGATTCAACAGGCGTTCCGGATTGGGGCCTGACCCTCTGCCCCTCTGGGGCTGTTTACCCTTACGTCGCTGACCGTTGTCCTGAGCATTGGTGTTAGCCACAAAGTTCAAACTGTTGTCTGCCTTGCACTTACCATTATTCCCATGACCTGCCGGATTGTGCTGCTACCCTTTGGTATTGCCGTTCTTTTTCCCCTTCCCCGGTTTGTCGTCCTTAGACTCAGGGTCCTTGGTACTATCTGAATCGACATATTTCACCAAAGCGGTCATGAGCGTTGCCATGTCGTTGCTGTGACGTTTGAGCCTTCCTAACTTCAGTTTTAATGGTAGAAACCGGTAATTGCCCTCCAACATCAAAACTGTTGTGTCCGCGTTGATGCGGTCCGACGAATGCAGGATAGCTAAAACTCGCTTCACCCAATGGGTTGTAGATTCCCCCTCCTCTTGAACACAAGCGGCCAGGTCCACAATCGACATAGGTTGCTTACAAGTATCTTTAAAATTCTGGATAAACCGGTGTTTTAACTCGGCCCATGACCCGACAGAGTTAACCGGTAAGCTCTTTAACCAAGTACGGGTTGTCCCCTCCAACATCATGGTGAAGTATTTAGCACACACCGCTTCATCCACATCCAGCATCTCCATTGCCATCTCATAACTCTCAACCCATGACTCTGGTTGCAAATCAGCGGTGTAATTGGGCCCTTTACAAGGGCCTTTAAAATCCTTGGGTAGTCGTACATTACGCAACGCGGGGGTAAGACACGGCACCCCTAAAGAACTGAAAACCACACCTGACTCCACCGAAGCGGTAGGACGAACCGGAGTAGTTTGACGAGCTGCGTGCTGAGCTGCTAACTCGGCTTCTCGACATGCCCGACCATGATCCACCACATCTTGGGCATTAACACCACCACATGCCGGGTTATGCCCTCGTGGCGAGTTACGGTGACGTGCACTGCTTGATACGGCCGTTTCATCCTCAACGCGCCTGCTGTAGCTCCGACTCGGGCGGGGGGTGGAATGAATCCTCTCGCGACTATGCGAATAAGCCTGCTGCTGGTTTAAAGCCGTTTGAAGGAGCTCTCTGGTCCGTCGTGTTTCAATCACCACTGGTGACTCGCCGTCCATTGGGAGGGCTGCCAATCGTGAAGCGGCGGCCACAATGTTATCCAACGGGTTGGAGTAATGCCCCGGAGGCATCGGAACGTACTGTGGCACAATGTTGTTCTGGCGAGGGGGGTTCATCGTGCGTGGCTGAACCGGCGCTCCTGTTCCCGGTGCCTTAGTCCAGTTTGCCACCGGATGGTTACTGGTTCCTTCTCCTGGCGTGTTGAAGAGATTTCTTGGCTCATAACCCGGCGGGAGGTGCGACCGGTATCTCCTCCTCATGACATCATCTGAGGCACTCTAATCCAGCCTAAGCCAGTAGGCCTGAGCCTCCAACTCAGCCCGTTCTGTAGCCATCCTGGCATTCTCCACTGCCAGGTCCGCTTTAGCCTGAGTTATCTGATCCTTCACCTTTGCAATCTCCGCATTGTGCTGATCTCGGGTGGCCGCATCCACTTCTGCTGCCATCAATGTTGCCAAAGCGTCGAACAAATCAGACAAAACCTGAGCCGGAGGCGGCGCGGAGCCCCCTGCTCCCGCTGGCGTCGCTGTTGCTGAACCGGAGAGCATTGCGACAGCGGTAGAAGAGTGCTGCGCTGGTTGTGTACCGGCCATGAAGATAGCGACCCGGTTTGGCAGATCGAGGGGGTCCGGAATACTATTGCCATTGGAACCTCCACTAATCTGGCCGTCCTGCAGCTGATACAGCGACTCGGTCTCTCCAGTTGAAGATTCGTCATCAGAGCAGACAACGGTTTCTCCATCAGATGCCGGTCCATCCTCAGACTCCGCTCCATGGATGACACCTACAAAAACATGCCTTGCTGCGGGCTGAACCTGGGCAGGGCTTGCACGCTGAGCCGTCTCGATGATGTCGGTGTAGGTGTCCGGCTCAGGGCCCGGTTCGCCGATCTTGCCGATGAAGACGTGAATCCCACCAAAGGGGACCCGGTACCCGTATTCGATTGAACCGGCCTCGGGACCCCATCTTGTGTCGTCGATGTAGAGCTTGCCGCGACGACTCTTCGTCATCCAGCCCATAGAGTATCCCTTGAGTCCTTCGAAGCTGCCCTTCAGGAACTCGAAACCATCATGAGATAGCCCCACGGTGGGCGCCAACTGTCGTGGGTTTGTCACGGCAGATGTCCTCATGAAAGGACTTAGTCCTGGAGCCATCGCTACGGGTTAGCTTAAAGGGCTTAAACCGGACAAGGGACACGAGGGTTTTATACTAGTTCGGCCCCTTCGATGAAGGTAAAAGCCTACGTCTAGTTGTGTTGGTATTGCTAGGGTTTTGATGACCAGGGAGCGAATCCGCTTTGCCTGGCTCTCGAGTTGTTGTCTGTTGCCTGTTATCTTGTCCCTAAACCGCTGCCGGGTCGTCCCTTTATATACATAGGTTAACGCCCGCCGATTTACAGAGTCCCGAGGCCGGATCATAAACGTGACCGGCTCGGTCTCTATTCCTTCTAACTTACAATACAAGTTACATGAAAGAGTCAGTTTACATTTACAGGCTTTAACCCACCTTTGGGCGTTGGGCCTTCGTAAAGCGCCACCATCCTCACGTCTTTATGGTCTTCTATCTTCATAGAGTTAACCCGGTTACTCCTGGCCGGTTTACGTCCAGTAGTAATATCCCCAATAGAGATGGCATCTAGGCCTTTTGGATTGATGTTTGGTAGGTTTATTTTTGAATTTGGCATCCCCGGTAGTGCCGGATCTGTCCACGGTAGTAGGGTGATAACCCACAAGTATAGGGGATCGCAACAATTTTCGAGGGTAGAGTATTCAACCCAAATTTATTGATTCGACACAAGGGGAGCCAAAGAATATTCTCAAGTATTAGCAGCTGAGTTGTCAATTCAACCACACCTAGATAACTTAATATCTGCAGCAAAGTATTTAGTAGCAAAGTAATATGATAGTAGTGGTAACGGTGGTAAAAGGTAATGGTAGCAAAAGTAATATTTTTGGTATTTTGTAGTGATGATAACAATAGCAACGGAGAAGTAAATAAGCGAAGAACAATATATGGAAAGCTCGTAGGCAATGGATCGGTGATAGAGAATTATGCCGGATGTGGTTCCTCATGTAACAGTCATAACATAGGGTGACACAGAACTAGCTCCAATTCATCAATGTAATGTAGGCATGTATTCCGAATATAGTCATACGTGCTTATGGAAAAGAACTTGCATGCCATCTTTTGTCCTACCCTTCGGTGGCAGACCAAAGCATTAACACATAGTGAATACATGAACTCCTCAAACTACGGTCATCACCGGGTGTGGTCCCGATTATTGTCACTTCGGGGTTGCCGGATCATAGCACATAGTAGGTGACTATAGACTTGCAAGATAGGATCAAGAACTCACATATATTCATGAAAACATAATAGGTTCATATCTGAAATCATGGCAATCGGGCCCTAGTGTCAAGCATTAAGCATAGCAAAGTCATAGGAACATCAATCTCAGAACATAGTGGATACTAGGCATCAAACCCTAACAAAACTAACTCGATTACATGATAAATCTCATCCAACCCATCACCGTCTAGCAAGCCTACGATCGAATTACTCACGCACGGCGGTGAGCATCATGAAATTGGTGATGGAGGATGGTTGATGATGACGACGTCGACGGATTCCCCTCTCCGGAGCCCGGAACGGACTCCGGATCAGCCCTCCCGAGAGAGTTTACGGCTTGGTGGCGGCTCCGTATCGTAAAACGCGATGAATCTTTCTCCCTGGTTTTTTTCTCCCCGAACACGAATATATGGAGTTGGAGTTGAGGTCGGTGGAGCTCCAGGGGACCCACGAGGCAGGGGGCGCGCCCAGCCCCGAACGGACTCCGGATCAGCCCTCCCGAGAGAGTTTACGGCTTGGCGGCGGCTCCATATCATAAAACACGATGAATCTTTCTCCCTGGTTTTTTTCTCCCCGAACACGAATATATGGAGTTGGAGTTGAGGTTGGTGGAGCTCCAGGGGACCCACGAGGCAGGGGGCGCGCCCAGGGGGCAGGCACGCCCCCCACCCTCGTGGCTAGGGTGTGGGCCCCCTGGCCTTGATTCTTTTGCCAGTATTTTTTTATTTCCAAAAATAATCTCCGTGGAGTTTCAGGTCATTCCGAGAACTTTTGTTTCTGCACATAAATAACACCATGGCAATTCTGCTGAAAACAACGTGAGTCCGGGTTAGTTCCATTCAAATCATGCAAGTTAGAGTCCAAAACAAGGGCAAAAGTGTTTGGAAAAGTAGATATGATGGAGACGTATCAACTCCCCCAAGCTTAAACCTTTGCTTGTCCTCAAGCAATTCAGTTGACAAACTGAAAGTGATAAAGAAAAACTTTTACAAACTCTGTTTGCTCTTGTTGTTGTAAATATGTAAAGCTAGCATTCAAGTTTTCAGCAAAGATTATGAACTAACCACATTCACAATAACACTTAGGTCTCATGTTTACTCATATCAACGGCAAAATCAACTAGCGAGCAATAATAATAAATCTCAAATGACAACACTTTCTCAAAACAATCATGATATGATATGATATAACAGGATGGTATCTCGCTAGCCCTTTCTGAGACCGCAAAACATAAATGTAGAGCACCTTTAAAGATCAAGGACTAACTAGACATTGTAATTCATGGTAAAAGAGATCCAGTCAAGTCATACTCAATGTAAACTAACATTAATGAATGCAAATGACAGCGGTGCTCTCCAACTGGTGCTTTTTAATAAGAGGGTGATGACTCAACATAAAAGTAAATAGATAGGCCCTTCGCAGAGGGAAGCAGGGATTTGTAGAGGTGCCAGAGCTCGATTTTAAAGCAGAGATAAATAATATTTTGAGCGGCATACTTTCGTTGTCAACATAACAACCAAGAGATGGCGATATCTTCCATGCTACACACATTATAGGCGGTTCCCAAACAGAATGGTAAATTTTGTACCCCTCTCCACCAACAAGCATCAATCCATGGCTAGCTCGAAACAATGAGTGCCTCCAACTAACAACAGTCCCAGGGGGATTTTTGTTTGCAATTATTTTGATTTGATTTGCATAAAGCATGGGACTGGGCATCCCGGTGACCAGCCATTTTCTCGTGAATGAGGAGCGGAGTCCACTCCTCTTGAGAATAACCCGCCTAACATGGTAGATACGGACAACCCTAGTTGATACTTGTGCTATTCGAGCATACAAAACAGAATTTCATTTGAAGGTTTAGAGTTTAGCACATACAAATTTACTTGGAACGGCAGGTAGATACCGTATATAGGTAGGTATGGTGGATTCATATGGAATAACTTTGGGGTTTATGGGATTGGATGCACAAGCAGTATTCCCACTTAGTACAGGTGAAGGCTAGAAAAAGACTGGGAAGCGACCAGCTAGGGAGCGGCAACAGTCATGAACATGCATTAAAATTAATCAACACCGAATGCAAGCATGAGTAGGATATAATGCACCATGAACATAAATATCGTAGAGGCTATGTTGATTTTGTTTCAACTACATGAGTGAAAATGTGCCAAGTCAAGCCACTCGAATCGTTCAAAAGAGGATACCACCCTATCATACCACATCACAACCATTTTAATAGCATGTTGGCACGCAAGGTAAACCATTATAAGCTCCTAGCTAATTAAGCATGTCATAAGCAACTATAATCTCTAATTGTCATTGCAAACATGTTTATTCATAATAGGCTGAATCAGGAACGATGAACTAATCATATTTACAAAAACAAGAGAGGTCGAGGTCATACCAGCTTCTCCCATTTCAATCAGTCCATCATATATCGTCATAATTGCCTTTCACTTGCACGACCGAATGATGTGAATAATAATAACAGTGTGCGTGCATTGGACTAAGCTGGAATCTGCTAGCATTCAATAAATAGGAGAAGACAAGGCAATACTGGGCTCTTGGTTAAATCAACAATACTGCATATAGGAGTCATTTCAACAATTTAACCATGGTCTCCTCCTATCGACCCCCAAAGAAAAGAAATAAAATAAAATTATTTACACGGGAAAGCTCCCAACAAGCAAAATAAGAAAGGGAAATCTTTTTGAGTTTTATTTTTAGTTATTACTATTACAACAAGAAAAATAAAATAGCTAAAAGCTACTACCGATTTTTTTGTTTTTCTTAAGGTTTATCAAACACACAAGAAGAAAGCATAAAAAGGAAATAAAATAGCATGGATATTACAATGAAAAAGTATGAGCACCGACATCTAGCAATGAGTGTGTGAACATAAATGTAATGTCGATGGGAAATACGTACTCCCCCAAGCTTAGGCTTTTGGCCTAAGTTGGTCTATTGCCACGAATGGCCTGGCGGATATCCAAAGTTGTAACTGGGGTCGTACTGTGATGGATACTCAGATTGCCACTGGCTGGCAATCACCTCCGGATCCCACTGGTAATCAGACTGTCGTGGAGGATCAAATTGTGGTTCCGGCTCTGGCTCTGCAGCTGATGTAGGGTTCTGGTAGGCGTGAATGGCCTCCAACGGAACAAGGTGCTTGCCTGTAGATAAATCAAACAAGGAAGGAGCAGGTAGGGTAATAGTCTCATGATGATGTTTATCCAAGAACAATTTGTATTTAAGCTCCCTTTCCCTATTTTCTTTACAATAAAATCATGCGCTACCATACTCTTATAATCTAAATAAACAGTAGGCAGCATTTTTTCTTCTTTTTCATACTGCCTAACATGTATGTTATAGTATGCAACAAGGCGTGAAGCATAGACACCTCCAGAGATGGGGCCCTTTGTACGGTTCAGACTTAACCGTTTGGCAATAATACCGCGCATACTAATAGAGTCGTCACAGAATAAATCATGGAACAAAATAATAATATCAGGAACACTAAGGTTTCCATAGTTTCCGTGACCAATTAAGCAACGACTAGCAAATATTGCAAAGTAGCGTAAAACAGGAAAATGTATGCTAGTGATTCTTGCATCGGAAACCTTCCTTGTTTCCCCTACAGTAATAGTGTCAATAAACCCGTCCACATCTTTAAGATGTGGTTCCTCTAAGCTACCCTCGAAAGGTATTTTGCAAACCCTGCAAAATTCATATAGTGACATCTTCTTAACCACATCATATAAATGAAACTCTACTGAAGGAGGTGATTCCTTAGGATAATAGTAGAAGTTTTGCATAAAAGTATTGGTGAGTAAGAGATACTATTCGTGTTGGTCACGGAGGAAGTCGGTGAGGCCTGCATTCTTAGCCAATTCATAAAAATCATCATAAATCCCGGCTGCTCTCAAGAAATCACTGGAAGGCCATTCACACGGGCGAACCTCCGCGGTGCGAGGCAGATTATATTTGGGCCTCTCTGCTTCTTCATTTTGCTTTTCCTTCGAGCTTCGGCTCGATGAGCCCCTCAAAAATCTCTTCATTATTTTCTGAAAAATTCTGAAATTTTTAGTAACTTTAAATAAAAGTAAATCAAACTCAACAAAATTGATAGCAAGTACTCCTACAAGTGCCTGGAGCCTATATCATGCATTAGAACCACTTGAAACCATACAAATTTGACATGCAAGCTCAATAACATGGTCACCTAGGCAACACAAATTTGCAATGAATAAAGCACTAGAACAAAAACTAATTGGACCAATGGAGGAGTCACATACCAAGGAACAATCCCCCCAAAGCAGTTTTGTGAGGGGTGATTTGAGCATGGAGATCGAAAATCGCAGCAAAATGAGCTAGAACTCGTGCTTGAGCTGGCTGGTGATTTTTTTGGGAGGAAGAAGAAGTGTGTGGGTGCAGGAATAAGTGGAGGGGAGCCACCATGGGCCCACGAGGCAGGGGGCGTGCCCTGTAGGGGTGGGAGCGCCCTGGACCCTCGTGCCCAGGTGCTTGCTCCCCCTGCTGTGTTCTCAGTGCCAGATATTCTCAAATATTCAAAAAAAACATATTTAAATTTCAGGGCATTTGGAGAACTATTATTTTCGGGGTATTTTTTTATTGCATGGATAATTCAGAAAACAGACAGAAATTACTATTTTTTCTTTATTTAATATAAATAACAGAAAGTAAAAAGAGGGTACAGAGAGTTGGTTTTTATAAATTCATCCATCTCATGCTCATCGAAAGGAATCCACTAACAAGGTTGATCAGGTATTGTTAACAAACTCATTCCGAATAACATGGAACCTGAGAATTTTCGAATAACACTAGGTCACCTCAACGGGGATATGCACATCCCCAACAATAAGAATATCGTATTTCTTCTTGATAGTAGGAAGAGGAAATTCAAAACCTCCAATAGTGATTGTTGAAATTTTTCCAATGGAATTTATATTATGGACTTGAGGTTGTTTCCTCGGAAAGTGTACCGTATGCTCATTACCATTAACATGAAAAGTGACAATTCCTTTGGTGCAATCAATAACAGCCCCTGCAGTATTCAAAAAGGGTCTTCCAAGAACAATAGACATACTATCGTCCTCGGGAATATCGAGAATAACAAAGTCCGTTAAAATAGTAACGTTTGCAACCACAACAGGCACATCCTCATGAATACCGAAAGGTATAGTAGTTGATTTATCAGCCATTTGCAAAGATATTTCAGTAGGTGTCAACTTATTTAAATCAAGTCTACGATATAAAGAGAGAGGCATAACACTAACACTGGCTCCAAGATCACATAAAGCAGTTTTAACATAGTTTCTTTCAATGGAGCATGGTATAGTTGGTACTCCGGGATCTCCAAGTTTCTTTGGTATTCCTCCCTTAAAAGTGTAATTAGCAAGCATGGTGGAAATTTCAGCTTCCAGTATCTTTCTTTTATTAGTAACAATATCTTTCAAGTACTTAGCATAAGGATTCATTTTAAGCATATCAGTCAAATGCATACGCAAAAAGATAGGTCTAATCATTTTAGCAAAGCGCTCAAAATCCTCATCATCCTTTTTCTTGGATGGCTTAGGAGGAAAAGGCATGGGTTTCTGAACCCAAGGTTCTCCTTCCTTACCGTGTTTTCTAGCAACAAAGTCTCTTTTATCATAACATTGATTCCTTGATTGTGGGTTATCAAGATCAACAGCAGGTTCAGCTTCTACATCATTATTATTGCTAGGTTGAGCATCAACATGAACATTATCATTAACATTATCACTAGTTTCCTGTTCATTACCAGATTGTGTTTCAGCATCAGAAGAAGAGATATCATCGGGATTCTCAGGTGTGTCAATAACAGGTTCACTAGAAGCATGCAAAGTCCTATCATTTTTCTTTTTCTTCCTCTTAGAAGGACTAGGTCCATCAATATCATTTCTCTGAGAATCTTGCTCAATTCTCTTAGGATGGCCCTCAGGATACAAAGGTTCCTGAGTCATTTTACCACCTCTAGTCATAACTCTAACAACATTATCATTTTTCTTACTATTTAATTCATTGAGCAAATCATTCTGAGCTTTAAGTACTTGTTCTACTTGAGTGGTAACCATAGAAGCATGTTTGCTAATGAGTTTAAGTTCACCTTTAACTCTAGGCATATAATCACCCAAGTGTTCAATCATATAAGCATTTTGTTTCAATTGTCTACCAAAATAAGCATTGAAGTCTTCTTGCTTAACCATAAAGTTATCAAACTCATCCAAACATTGGCTAGCAAACTTAGTAGGAGGGATTTCAGCTCTATCACATCTATAGAGAGAATTTACCTTTACTACCTGTGTCAGGTTATCAAGACCATGTGTTTCTTCAATAGGTGATGGATTAAAACCATATATTTCTTCAACAGGCGGTAAATTAAGACCATGTATTTCTTTAATATGAGGTAAATTCTTAACATCTTCAGCTTTAATACCCTTTTCTTTCATGGATTTCTTTGCCTCTTGCATATGTTCAAGACTGAGAAATAGAACACCCCTTTTCTTCGAAGTTGGTTTAGGAATAGGCTCAGGAGTTGGCTCAGGAGCTGGCTCAGGAAGTGTCCAATTATTTTCATTTGTCAACATATTATTCAATAGAATTTCAGCTTCATCTGGTGTTCTTTCCCTGAAAACAGGACCGGCACAACTATCCAGGTGGTCTCTGGAAGCATCGGTTAGTCCATTATAAAAGATATAAAGTATTTCATTTTTCTTAAGAGGATCATCAGGCAAAGCATTAAGTAATTGGAGAAGCCTCCCCCAAGCTTGTGGGAGACTCTCTTCTTCAATTTGCACAAAATTATATATATATATATCCCTTAAGGCAGCTTGTTTCTTATGAGCAGGGAAATATTTAACAGAGAAGTAATAAATCATATCCTAGGGACTACACACACAACCAGGATCAAGAGAATTAAACCATATCTTAGCATCACCCTTTAATGAGAATGGAAATATTTTAAGGATATAAAAGTAGTGAGTTCTCCCATCATTAGTGAACAGGGTGGCTATATCATTTAATTTAGTAAGATGTGCCACAACAGTTTCAGATTCATAGCCATAAAAAGGATCATATTCAACCAAAGTAATTATATCAGTATCAATAGAGAATTCATAATCCTTATCAGTAAGAAAGATAGGTGAAATAGCATAAGCAGGATCATATTTCATTCTAGCATTCAGAGTTTTTTGTTTAAGCTTAGCTAATAATTTCTTAAGATCACTTCTATCATTGCATGCAAGAAAGTCTCTTTTAGTTTCTTCATCCATAACAGAGCCCTTAGGCACAACAGGCAATTCATATTTATTAGGAGAGCCTTCATCATCACTTTCATCAATATTATCAGTTTCAATAATTTCATTCTCTCTAGCCCTAGCAAGTTGTTCATCAAGAAATTCACCAAGTGGCACAGTAGTATCAAGCATAGAAGTAGTTTCATCATAAGTATCATGCATAGCAGAAGTGGCATCATCAATAATATGCGACATATTAGAATTAATAGCAGAAGCAGGTTTAGGTGTCGCAAGCTTACTCAAAACAGAAGGTGAATCAAGTGCAGAGCTAGATGGCAGTTCCTACCTCCCCTCGTAGTTGAGGGATAAATTTTTGTTTTCACATTTCAAGTTCTTCATAGTGACCAGCATATATAAATCCCAAGTGACTCAAAGAATAGAGCTATGCTCCCCGGCAATGGTGCCAGAAAATAGTCTTGATAACCCACAAGTATAGGGGATCACAACAGTTTTCGAGGGTAGAGTATTCAACCCAAATTTATTGATTCGACACAAGGGGAGCCAAAGAATATTCTCAAGTATTAGCAGCTGAGTTGTCAATTCAACCACACCTAGATAACTTAACATCTACAGCAAAGTATTTAGTAGCAAAGTAATATGATAGTAGTGGTAACGGTGGTAAAAGGTAATGGTAGCAAAAGTAATATTTTTGGTATTTTGTAGTGATGATAACAATAGCAACGGAAAAGTAAATAAGCGAAGAACAATATATGGAAAGCTCGTAGGCAATGGATCGGTGATAGAGAATTATGCCGGATGTGGTTCATCATGTAACAGTCATAACATAGGGTGACACAGAACTAGCTCCAATTCATCAATTTAATGTAGGCATGTATTCCGAATATAGTCATACGTGCTTATGGAAAAGAACTTGCATGACATCTTTTCTCCTACCCTCCCGTGGCAGCGGGGTCCTATTGGAAACTAAGGGATATTAAGGCCTCCTTTCAATAGAGTACCGGACCAAAGCATTAACACATAGTGAATACATGAACTCCTCAAACTACGGTCATCACCGGGAGTGGTCCCGATTATTTTCACTTCGGGGTTGTCGGATCATAACACATAGTAGGTGACTATATACATGCAAGATAAGATCAAGAACTCACATATATTCATGAAAACATAATAGGTTTAGATCTGAAATCATGGCACTCGGGCCCTAGTGACAAGCATTAAGCATAGCAAAGTCATAGCAACATCAATCTCAGAACATAGTGGATACTAGGGATCAAACCCTAACAAAACTAACTCGATTACATGATAAATCTCATCCAACCCATCATCGTCCAGCAAGCCTATGATGGAATTACTCACGCACGGCGGTGAGCATCATGAAATTGGTGATGCAGGATGGTTGATGATGACGACAACGACGGATTCCCCTCTTCGGAGCCCCGAACGGACTCCAGATTAGACCTCCTGAGAGAGTTTAGGGCTTGGCGGCGGCTCCGTATCCTAAAACACGATGAATCTTTCTCCCTGGGTTTTTTCTCCCCGGACACGAATATATGGAGTTGGAGTTGAGGTCGGTGGAGCTCCAGGGGGGCCATGAGGCAGCGGGCGCGCCCCCACCCTCGTGGCTAGGGTGTGGGCCCCTGGCCTTGATTCTTTCGCCATTATTTTTTATTATTTCCAAAAATAATCTCCGTGGAGTTTCAGGTCATTCCGAGAACTTTTGTTTCTACACATAAATAACACCATGGCAATTCTGCTGAAAACAGCGCCAGTCCGGGTTAGTTCCATTCAAATCATGCAAGTTAGAGTCCAAAACAAGGGCAAAAGTGTTTGGAAAAGTAGATACGATGGAGACGTATCATAGGGAACCGCTGTTCCCCATCTAGAGCGGTACTACCGCTCATCTTGCACGGTACTACCGCTCAAGCGGTACTGCCGCGGTTGGGTCGTGGTACTACCGTTGGATGCCCAATTCCATCATTTTGTACCACTTTTTGATCCATGTTGTCTTGTTTGGAGGCTTATGCTCTTTCTTTCGTGTTGTTTCTTCTGCTCGTGTGTTTGGTTCCAGGTGATGAACATCCTAAGCAGCAAGTCCGCCGTGTGAACCCCGGACGTGCAACGTCCAAGCGCTACCGCACCTTTGAGACAACGGCGACCTCATCAAGTGTTCCGACAAGTGTTCCGCCTCAAATGAAGAAGATGAGTGCGTCCAAGCCCAAGCCAAGGTCCAAGTCTATGACAGGGATGTCTGCCAAGGAATTCTGGGAGAAGCATCGGCGCAACCCCTATGAGGTCGCTCAAGAACCTGCTTTGGTCAATCGGCCGTTCTGGAACCGTTTTCAGTATGCCATCTACTTTGATGTGATCAAAGCCAAGAAGAATCTTTTTGTTGATGTTCTCTCCATCGACGCTGCCTTTATGGAGAAGGATCATGACTACTTTGGGGAGGCTCTTCAGATGTGCTCTCAGTTGAACATCCTCAGGATCATGCAATTCAACAAGGATTTTGATGCAGATTTGGTGGCTCGGTTTTATGCCACCGTCCATCTTGGGACAGATGAGGACAGAACTTTGACTTGGATGATAAATGGCAGGCTGCTTACTGTCAAGTGGAATGCCTTCATGGAGCTTCTTGAAGTTGAGGATCAAGGTCTAGCGAACTCAGTTGGCTTTCGTCCTCACCGCAATGCAACTTCCACTCACAAGCAATCTCTCTGGCCATACTGTACCTTGAAGATTAACCCAGTGACTCATAAGGAGACCTAAGAGCTGCCAGCATTTCTGGATATTCTCCATCACATCTTCAGGGAGACCCTCTTCCCTCGCATTGGCAACTTGGATATGGTACACTCTTTTCTTGTGGACATGCTTCTTTTCTGTCAACATGAGAAGGAAGAAAACACTGGAGACTCTTTGGATATCTCTCATGTCATGTGGTCTGAGTTGGTTTCCGCCATCTCTGAGCGCAAGTGTCCTATCTATGGACCGTTTATCATGTTGCTCATTGAGAAGGCCTGGGAGCGTGTGTATCCTAGGGTGGTGCTGGAGACTTGGGATCTAGTTTCTCATGAGATCAAGCGTCTGAGGAAGAAGGAGAACTGGGGCACCACAGCTCCGAGTTCTGGCATTCCGCTGGAGCTGCTGACATGGAGACCGAGGCTGATGCGGATGATGACAATGACTATGAGCCATCTGGAGCAGAGCCCTCTTGGGCAAAGAAGCTCAAGCGCAAGATGAAGAAACTCTTCTGCATGGAGTCTCACGGTCAGTACATGACTCATGTGGCTGAGAAGCAGGCCAGGAGTCGTCACAAGGAGCTCATGCGTCAGTTGGGTGCGACCGTTGCCAGCGGTTCTGAGGGCAAGATCACTGATGAGGAGGAGTGGATTCAGCAGCACTGTCCGTGGACCGATTCAGACACCGAGCAGTTTCCGACCGATGACGGCGGTGCAAACGATCCTGCTGGGATATGATGTTCGATATCCTCAGTTGGCTATCACCTGGAGCCGTAGCAACACTCTTTGCCTTTTTGGTGTCTCGATGCCAAAGGGGGAGAGAGTTTAGGGATTTATGTCGTTGCCGAGTTGCGAGTGTGTCCTTGTGGTTTGTTGTGTCGTTGCTTTCTCTCGTCGTTTGCTTTGTTTGGTTTTGTGCCCGTGAGACCTAGTTCTAGTCATATGGTGTGAGTCATATGCTACCTTATCCTTATTATCTATGTCTATCAAGTTCTTTGGTAATTTGTGAGTTGCATGCTTTTCCTGTTATATACCCTGCTTTCTCGTACCCACCTGCTTAGGTTGTTGGACTATAAGATATAGGGGGAGTGTTGATCCTAATGTGTGTGCCTTGCATTCCAAAGGCACTACTAATTAGGTGCACACATTCAGGGGGAGCTCGTCTATATTTTGTAGTTCTAAGTATCTTTACTTTTATGTCCTTTCTTTGTGCAATTCCCTGGTTGTCATCAATCCACCAAAAGGGGGAGATTGTTAAGGCATATCTCTCTCGATGTAGTTTTGGTGATTGATGACAACATGTTTGCGGACTAATCGTGTGCTTTGAGCGTTTCAGAGATTCATCCTTTGACACGAGATGATTCGTTCCCCTCACAGTTTTAATCAACACGGTGTAGCTCTTTCGTTTCTGTTTTGGCGGACTTGTTTCGTAGGAGTCACTGTACTATCAAGAGGGGGTCCGCTTTGGTAAGGCTAGGGTGGAATCAACACGTACACATCCTTTTCACACCCTCTGAGCCTTCCCGCTTCGATGGAGGTTTCATTCCCCTTTTTATGAGTATGATTTGGTCCCAGCAGTAGTACTGTGGTGCCCAGCGGTAGTACCGCCTGTGGGTCCTCAGCCGTAGTACTGCTGCGGTATCGGGCTCCTACCGCGTCGACTCGAGGGGGTCGCCTCTCGTGTCGGATTGTGCGGCACTAAGCAGCGGTAGTAGAAGCGGTAGTACCGCTCGAGAGCAGTAGTACCGCCCTACCACCGCGGCAGTACCGCACTGGGTCTGACTCCTGCTCATACGCTAGCCCTCCTAGACTGCATGGCAGTACCGCGAGGGGGAGCGGTAGTACCGCTGGTCTCAGCGGTAGTACCGCTGCCCCCTGCGGTAGTACCGCCCTCTGCGGGGCTATTTTGGGGGGTAACGGTTGGATTGTTCCCCCCTCTTTAAAAGGGGGTCTTCTTCTCCAAAGTTGACTTACCTCTTCCCCCCAAAGCTCCATTATTGCTCCAAGCTCCATTTTCGCGTGATCTCTCCCTAGCCAATCAAACTTGTTGATTTGCTCGGGATTGGTTGAGAAGGCCCCGATCTACACTTCCACCAAGAGAAATTTGATTCCCCCACTAATCCCTGGCGGATCTTGTTACTCTTGGGTGTTTGAGCACCCTAGACGGTTGAGGTCATGACGGAGCCATAGTCCATTGTGGTGAAGCTTCGTGGTGTCATTGGGAGCCTCCAATTAAGTTGTGGAGATTGCCCCAACCTTGCTTGTAAAGGTTCGGTCGCCGCCTCCAAGGGCACCAATAGTGGAATCATGGCATCTCGCATTGTGTGAGGGCGTGAGGAGAATACGGTGGCCCTAGTGGCTTCTCGGGGAGCATTGTGCCTCCACACCGCTCCAACAGAGATGTACTTCCCCTCAAAGGGAAGGAACTTCGGTAACACATCCTCATCTTCACCGGCTCCACTCTTGGTTATTTCGTACCTTTACTTGTGCAAGCTTATATTGCGTTGCATCTCTTGCTTGCTTGTGTGCTTGTTGTTGTGGCATCATATAGGTTGCTCACCTAGTTACATATCTAGACAACCTACTTTGATGCAAACTTTAAATTGATAAAGAAAAGGCTAAAAATTGTTAGTTGCCTATTCACCCCCCTCTAGTCAACTATATCGATCCTTTCACTAAGACTATGAGATTATGCAACTCCCAAATACCGGAGGAACACCTTGTGTGCTATGAAACGTCACAACGTAACTGGGTGATTATAAAGATGCTCTAAAGGTGTCTCCAATGGTGTTTTTTGAGTTGGCATAGATCGAGATTAGGATCTGTCACTCCGTGTATCGGAGAGGTATCTCTGGGCCCTCTTCGTAATGCACATCACTATGAGCCTTGCAAGCAATGTAACTAATGTTGGGAACGTAGCATGTAATTTCAAAAATTTCCTATGCTCACGCAAGATCTATCTAGGATATGCATAGCAACGAGAGGGGAGAGTGTGTCTACGTACTCTCGTAGACCGAAAGCGGAAGCATTTTACAACGCGGTTGATGTAGTCGTACACCTTCACGATCCGTCCCGATCAATTACTGAACATACAGCACCTCCGTGTTCAGCACATGTTCAGATGACGTCCTCGCCTTCTTCATCCAGCAAGACGGGCGAAGTAGTAGATGAGTTCCGGCAGCACGACAGCGTGGTGACGGTGTTGGTGAAGAACAATCTCCGCAGGGCTTCGCCTAAGCCCTACGAAAACTTTGACGGGGGATAAACTAGAGGGTATGGGGTTGTCGGCACACGGCTTGGTGTTTCTTGACATGTCTTTGGTGCTAGCCCTGCCCCTCTATTTATATGTTGAGCCTTGGGGTCGAAACTTGGAGCAAAAGCCTCCTCAAAGTCGGTTTTGCCCGAAAGGCAAGAGTCCCACTCGAACTCTAGGACCAAACGCCACAATCCTTGGCGTGTGGCCCAGACGCCATGGGCCTCGATGTCTGGCCCTGGGCCAGACGCCTGGGTCTCCGCCGTTTGGCCTCTGACCTCCGCAAAACTATCTTTTGCACCGACCTATAGCCGCATGGGCCTGACCCCTTGGCCTAACCATATCATCCAATATATGAATCTTTACCACCGGACCATTCCGGAGCTCCTCGTCATGTCCGTGATCTCATCCAGGACTCCTAACAACATTCGGTGATCAACATACATAACTTATATAATACTATATCGTCAACGAACGTTTAAGCGTGCGGACCCTACGGGTTCGATAACTATGTAGACATGACCGAGACACCTCTCTGGTCAATAACCAATAGCGGAACCTGGATGCCCATATTGGCTCCTACATATTCTACGAAGATCTTTATCGGTCGAACCGCATAACAACACATATTGTTCCCTTTGTCATCGGTATGTTACTTGCCCGAGATTCGATCGTCGGTATCCTCATACCTGGTTCAATGTCGTTACCGGCAAGTCTCTTTACTTGTTCCGTAATGCATCATCCCGCAACTAACTCATTAGTCATATTGCTTGCAAGGCTTTATAGTGATGATCATTACCAAGAGGGCCCAGAGATACCTCTCCGATACACGGAGTGACAAATCCTAATTTCGATCTATGCCAACTCAACAAACACCATCAGAGACACCTGTAGAGCATCTTTATAATCACCCAGTTACGTTGTGACGTTTGATAGCACACTAAGTGTTCCTCTGGTATTCGGGAGTTGCATAATCTCATAGTCATAGGAACATGTATAAGTCATGAAGAAAGCAATAGCAATAAACTAAATGATCATTATGCTAAGATAACGGATGGGTATTGTCTATCACATCATTCTCCTAATGATGTGATCCCGTTCATCTAATGACAACACATGTCTATGGTCAGGAAACTTAACCATCTTTGATTAACAAGCTAGTCTAGTAGAGGCATACTAGGGACACTTTGTTTTGTCTATGTATTCACACATGTATCAAGTTTCCGGTTAATACAATTCTAGCATGAATAATAAACATTTATCATGATATAAGGAAATATAAATAACAACTTTATTATTACCTCTAGGGCATATTTCCTTCAACTAATGAGTTAGTCACAAGATTATGCATTACGAAACGAGTAAAGAGACTTGCCGGTAACGAGATTGAACTAGGTACGATGATTCCGACGATCGAATCTCGGGCAAGTAACATGCCGATGACAAAGGGAACAACGTATGTTGTTGTGCGGTTTGACCGATAAAGATCTTCGTAGAATGTGTAGGAACAAATATGAGCATCCAGGTTCCGCTATTGGTTATTGACCGGAGATGTGTCTCCGTCATGTCTACATAGTTCTCGAACCCGTAGGGTCCACACGCTTAACGTTCGATGACGATATGTATTATGAGTTATGTGATTTGATGTACTGAAGGTTGTTCGGAGTCCTGGATGAGATCACAGATATGAAGAGGAGTCTCGAAATGGTCGAGACATAAAGATTGATATATTGGAAGGTTATATTCGGACACCTGAATGGTTCCGAAGTGTATCGGGTATTTTCCGGAGTACCGGGAGGTTACCGAAACCCCCTGGGGGATTAATGGGCCATAATGGGCCTGAGTGGAGAAGAGAGAGGGCCGGCTAGAGGTGGCTCCCCCTTGCCTAGTCCGAATTGGACAAGGGGAAGGGGGGCGCCCCCCTCCTTCCTTCTATTCTCTCCTCTTTCCCTTCTTCTCCTTCTTGGACTAGGAAAGGGGAAAACCTACTCCTACTAGGAGTAGGATTCGTCCCCCCTTGGCGCGCCCCTTGTGGCCGGCCGGCCTCCTCCTCCCCTCCTTTATATACGGGGGAGGGGCACCCCATAGAAAACACAAGTTGATCTTTAGTCGTGTGCGGTGCCCCCCCTCCACAGTTTTTCACCTCGGTCATATTGTCGTAGTGCTTAGGCGAAGCCCTGTGTCGGTAACTTCATCATCACCGTCAACACGCTGTCGTGCTGACGGAACTCACCCTCAGCCTCAGCTGGATCAAGAGTACGAGGGACGTCACCGAGCTGGACGTGTGCATATGGCGAGGTGCCGTGCATTCGGTACTTGATCGGTTGGATCACGAAGACGTTCGACTACATCAACCGCGTTACGTAAGCTTCCGCTTTCGGTCTACGAGGGTACGTAGACACACTCTCCCTCTCATTGTTATGCATCTCCTAGATAGATCTTGCGTGATCGTAGGAATTTTTTTGAAATACTGCGTTCCCCAACAGCTGACGTGTCCTCCAACGCCACCACTACATTTTAGCAATGGCGCCATATTAGTGGCGTCGTGTGTCTATGCCAGCAAGGCCATTTTTGGCACGCCATATCTAGGCTTTTCTCCACTAGTGTACTTGGCGCCCGACACGGATGTCTTGGACATCTCCGACGACGAGCGTTTAGCTAGTGTGATATGCATCTAGGGGATAAAATATGAGGTACTCGGATGCATAGCACCAAGTATGAGGTTTGACCGGTCAGTGCCCACGGACGCGCCCAGTCGCATCCACCGACGTTTGAGTGGCCGGATTTGGTGTATGCGACTGTAAATGCTCTCACCTCCACCCTCCTTAAGTGAATGGATTCGGTAACAACAACACATAAGTGAGAAGTCTCTTTCTCATCATAGCGTTGTCAACCTCGGGCCACTTTTTCTTTATCTGCACAAGTTTAGCGGCATCCAAACGATCGCCGCACCAGGATGGGGCAGATCCACTCCGGTGTCGTCATTGATGCGTCAAAGCCGACGCCATGGTGTGCGAGAGACACATAGTAGATGGTGCCGGTGTTTGCAGAGGCAACGACAAGAACAACATCGGTGGCAATGGATACACACGTAGTCATGGCGGCGGCCTCAGCTGGTCATTGCGGCGGGGCAGCGGCCCTGGGCGACCGCAAGAAGGAGATAAAGAGGCACATTGAGGCATCTGCAAGCGAGTCAGCGCATTTGCATGCATGATGGTGAAGGTAATTGTTTTGCACCCATTGATAGCGCAAAGGGGATTTTTGTCTTGTGTGAGGGCAACGACCATCGCATGAGGAGGCTCAAGGCGCTGACAACAAAGTCAGACGCTGATGCGCAAGGGGTGGACTGGCGGCTCCCTGCTGGCATCTAACACCGAGGCAGTGACCCCAACGTTATTGTGGATGATGCAGTATGACTCGTGTTAGTGTGGATTGGCAGCAGCCAGATCCGTGTCGAGACATAGACACACAGCTGACGCCTGTGAGCGGTGTAAGGTGTGAAGACTCTCCACCAATTTGCTAGTGCCTTTTAGCCCTAAGATGGAGTACTGGTGGAGGCGACTGTCGAACGATTTATCATGTAGATATTGATTGAAAAACCATTTCATGTCCAGGATGCGCCTCTTGTCGTCATCTTTATTGGTCGGGCTCAATAGCGACAAACTTGCGTCATTACTTTTCTAAAGGGTTGTCTACTTTGTTGTTGTACTAGACTTCATCAGTTGGTCTTGCAAGATAAAAATCCTTGTCCAGGTCGTTTCTGCCTGACATGGTGACAGTGATGCAATGGTGTTATCCTTTCTTGAAGGTGTTGCTACAAAAGAAATCGATTTAGTCATAGGTGTGAGTTTCATATCATGTAATGGTTTGACCGTATTTGTCTTCGCTCTATACTTTGATTAATAATTAATAAAAGTGGTTGTGTACATTGCAATGCACAGAGGGCGGAAATATTATTCTTCATTTTGAAAAAAATGTTTGTTTGGGTGGTTCTATTTGAAGTTTAATGGGTAGCCATTGTTGGGTTTCGTAGTAATTTCAAAAAATTTCCTACGCACACGCAAAATCATGTGATGCATAGCAACGAGGGGAGAGTGTGATCTACATACCTAGTAGATCGACAACGGAAGCGTTTGGTTGATGTAGTCGTACGTCTTCACGATCCAACCGATCAAGTACCGAAACTACGGCACCTCCGAGTTCGAGCACACGTTCAGCTCGATGACGATCCCCGGACTCCGATCCAGCAAAGTGTCGGGGAAGAGTTCCGTCAGCACGACGGCGTGGTGACGATCTTGATGCACTACAGCAGCAGGGCTTCGCCTAAACTCCGCTACAGTATTATCGAGGACTATGGTGGCTGGGGGCGCCGCACACGGCTAAGGAATAGATCACGTGGATCAACTTGTGTGTTTCTGGGGTGTCTCTGCCTCAGTATATAAAGGACTAGAGGGGGGAGGCTGGCCGGCCAAGGGTGGCACGCCAGGAGAGTCCTACTCCCTCTGGGAGTAGGATTCCCCCCCCCCCAATCCTAGTTGGAATAGGATTCGCGGAGGGGGGAAAAGAGAGAGAGGGGCCGGCCCTCTCCTTGTCCAATTCGGACCAAGGGAGGGGAGGGGCGCGCGGCCCATGTAGGGCTGCCTCTTCTCTTTTCCACTAAGGCCCATCATGGCCCATTTAGCTCCCGGGGGGTTCCGGTAACCTTCCCGGTACTCCGGTAAAATCCCGATTTCACCCGGAACACTTCCGATATCCAAACATAGGCTTCCAATATATCAATCTTTATGTCTCGACCATTTCGAGACTCCTCGTCATGTCCGTGATCACATCCGGGACTCCGAACAACCTTCGGTACATCAAAATGCATAAACTCATAATATAACTGTCATCGTAACCTTAAGCGTGCGGACCCTACGGGTTCGAGAACAATGTAGACATGACCGAGACACGTCTCCGGTCAATAACCAATAGCGGGACCTGGATGCCCATATTGGCTCCTACATATTCTACGAAGATCTTTATCGGTCAGACCGCATAACAACATACGTTGTTCCCTTTGTCATCGGTATGTTACTTGCCCGAGATTCGATCGTCGGTATCCAATACCTAGTTCAATCTCGTTACCGGCAAGTCTCTTTACTCGTTCTGTAATACATCATCCCGCAACTAACTCATTAGTTGCAATGCTTGCAAGGCTTAAGTGATGTGCATTACCGAGAGGGCCCAGAGATACCTCTCCGACAATCGGAGTGACAAAACCTAATCTCGAAATACGCCAACCCAACATGTACCTTTGGAGACACCTGTAGTACTCCTTTATAATCACCCAGTTACGTTGTGTGACGTTTGGTAGTACCCAAAGTGTTCCTCCGGTAAACGGGAGTTGCATAATCTCATAGTTATAGGAACATGTATAAGTCATGAAGAAAGCAATAGCAACATACTAAACGATCGGGTGCTAAGCTAATGGAATGGGTCATGTCAATCAGATCATTCTCTTAATGATGTGATCCCGTTAATCAAATAACAACTCATTGTTCATGGTTAGGAAACATAACCATCTTTGATTAACGAGCTAGTCAAGTAGAGGCATACTAGTGACACTTTGTTTGTCTATGTATTCACACATGTATTATGTTTCCGGTTAATACAATTCTAGCATGAATAATAAACATTTATCATGATATAAGGAAATAAATAATAACTTTATTATTGCCTCTAGGGCATATTTCCTTCAGTCTCCCACTTGCACTAGAGTCAATAATCTAGATTACACCATAATGATTCTAGGAGGTGGTAGCGTGCCTGCCCGCCGTCGTGCCTTGGTGAAGCGCGAGAGGGAGTCTGCCTGAGCCCCGGAGGTAGCTCGAGTCTTCCCTGCAGGCCGGTGTGAGGCGAGCTGCGCCTGATTTGCTCTTTCTTTTCCTTTTTCCTGTGTAAAAAGACAGTAGCATGGAGCCCCGCGGGGGCGTGTTTGGGTTATTGCTGTTAATCATCGCTTTGCTTCCGTTATCGTGCCTTCCGGCTATGTGTCCGCGCGTGGATAGTTCCCGGCCCCAGCCGTGGGGAGGCGACCGACCCAGGCCCTGTGTTTGTGTCGCGGTGCCCGTGGGGCACGAACTGGAGGGGTGCTCCTGTAATGGACCCAGGTCGCAAAACCTTTGAATGACTAGGACAGGAACACTCGCGAGGGCGCTCGGCTGCCCCCCTCGCGAGGCCTTGCATAAGAGAAATAGAGGCAGGAGAGTGAAAAGTCGAAGAACCACAAGCCAAGGACGGCAACAGCTTCAATAAAACTTCGAATGAGAATGAACAAGCCAACTGCGGAAAGCAAATGAAAAAGCCGCGTCCGGCACCTAATCTAGTCTTCGACGTCTTCTCACCAGCGCGGAGCTAAGTGCTGCCACTGGGCGTGGGAGGGAGCCCCAGGGCCTGAGGCCGGCGCTCCTGAGACTCCGGGGCGTGTACAGCCCCAACTCATTATTACGTGAGAGTGTCACGAGCGGCGAGCTTCACAGGCGTTGGCCTTCTTCACAGGCTCCGGGCCTTTCTTGGGGGAAGCAGGCTTCACGGGCATTTGCCCTCTTCACAGGCTCTGGGCCTTTTCCAAAATGCGAAAGCTTCATAGGCATTCTCCTTCTTCACAGGCTCTGGGCCTTTTCCAAAACGCGACAGCTTCACAGGCATTCGCCTTCTTCACAGGCTCTGGGCCTTTTCCGAAACGCGACAGCTTCACAGGCATTCGCCTTCTTCACAGGCTCTGGGCCTTTTCCAAAACGCGACAGCTTCACAGGAATTTGCCTTCTTCACAGGCTCTGGGCCCTTTCCAAAACGTGACGGCTTCACAGGCATGCACCTTCTTCACAGGCTCTAGGCCTTTTCCAAAACGCGACAGCTTCACAGGCATTCGCCTTATTCACAGGCTCTGGGCCTTTTTAGGGGTAGAACCTCCGGAGGTGCTGGATGTTCCATGCGTTCTGGACCGGCACCCCCTCCTGAGTCTCCAAGCACGCGGAGCCGGGCCTGGAAACATGAACAACCTTGAACGGGCCCTCCCACATGGGAGAGAGCTTGTGCAGTCCCTCCCTGGAGAGAACCCGCCTGAGCACGAGGTCTCCTCCCTCGAGAGTTCTGGGGCGGATGTTGCGGCAGTGATATCGTCGCAGCGCTTGTTGGTACCTCGCCGCTCGCAGCGCGGCTTCTCAGCGATGTTCCTCCCCCAGCACGAGGTCCATCCCCCGCATGGCGTCCTGCTGCGCCTCGTCGAACGCCAGGACCCGCGCGGAGCGACATCTGACCTCGTGAGGGAGGACCGCTTCGGTTCCGTAGACCAGGAAGAACGGGGTCTCTCCAGTCGGCTTGGTCGCGGTTGTGCGGATGGACCACAACACGGACTGAAGCTCGTCGAACCAACCTCTGCCGCAGGCCTCCAACTTCTTCTTGAACGTCCTGGTCTTGAGGCCCCTCAGGACCTCTGCGTTGGCTCGCTCGGCCTGGCCGTTGCTTCGGGGGTGCGCCACCGAAGCGTAGCATATCTACGTTCCAAGGTTAGCACAGTATGTTTTGAAGAGGTTACTGGTGAACTGCGAACCATTGTCTGTGATGATGCGGTTCGGCACCCCGAACCGGCTTACGATGCCCCTGATGAACTTGACCACGGAACCCGCGGGGATGGTGCAGACGACCTCTACTTCATCCCACTTGGTGAACTTGTCCACAACGACGTAGAGGTAGCGGTAGCCCCCTGGCGCCCGAGGAAACAGGCCCAGGATGTCCAGCCCCCATACTGCGAATGGCCACGAAAGGGGTATAGTCTATAGGCCTCCTGCCGGCTGATGGATCTGCTTGGCGTGGAACTGGCAGGCCTCACAAGCTTTCACCAGTTCGACGACGTCATTGAGTGCGGTGGGCCAATAAAACCCACTGCGGAACAACTTGCCGACGAGGGTCCGTGATGATGAATGATGTCCACAGTTTCCGCCATGTATATCTTCCAGCAGTTCCTTTCCTTGCTCCCTAGAGATGCAGCGCAGGGATACATCGTTTGGTCACTTCCGGTAGAGCTCTCCATCCTTAATGCAGTATGCCGTGGCCTGCCGTGCCACACGCTCCGCTTCCTCCTCCTTCTCTGGCAGGGTCCCTTGTGTTAAGTAACTCCGGAGCTCCGTGATCCAGCACCCCTCCTGAGGTTCCATCGTCAGGAGCAGGCATGCTCCTGAGGCCGGGCCACAGACCGGGGCTCCTGAGGCAGGTGGCTGGGGGAGCTCCTCCCGAGGCTGAGCCGTGTTTGACAATGACGGCAGGGCTGAGGGATTGAAGAGCCGCAACTCGAAGACGCCAGGCTCCTGAGGTAACCGCCTGGATGCCCGTTTGGCGATGTCATCGGCCTCCTGATTGGTGCCACGGGGCACATGCTGCAACTCCAACCCCCAGAACTGCTTCTCCATCCTGCGGACCTCCGCGAGGTAGGCTTCCATCTGCTCATATTTCGGATCGTACACCTTGTTGGAGAAATTGACAAGGAGCTGCGAATCGCCCTTGATGGTGAGGCGTTTCACCCCCAGGGCAGCTGCGGCCTTCAAGCCCGCTATTAAACCTTCATGCTCCGCTATGTTGTTGGAGACCTTTTCACCTTGCTGGAAACAGAGCTGTACAACGTAGTAGAGCTTGTCCTGAGTGGGCGATATAAGCACCGCCCCAGCCCCAGCGCCATGCCTGGAGAACGCCCCATCGAAGTACATGACCCAGCCTTTTGGCGCCTCGCTTCCCGGGGAGAGGGACCGATCCTCGTCGGCCTTGAGGCCTGGTGCCTCCATCCATTCTGCCACAAAATCCGCTAATGCTGCTCCCTTGATGACTCTGGTCATGCTGAATTCGAGCTGAAATGCTTGCGGTTCTATGTTCCACTCAGCGACCCTTCCAGCTGAGTTAGGGCTCCTGAGCACTCTCTCCAGGGGGTATGATGAGACGACCTTGATGGGGTGACCCTAAAAATAGTGCCGCAGCTTGCGCGAGGCCACCAGTAGCGCGAGGAGGAGCTTCTGAGGCATGGGGTACCGTGCCCTCGCGTCCCGCAACACCGTGCTCACGAAGTACACTGGGTGCTCAACGAGGTTGGGTGCGTCAGTGCTGGTGGCGCCCTCCGGAGACCATGGCGCCTCCTGAGGTGATGAGGCCTCCTGAGGCTGGCCATCTGGGAGAGGGGCCTCTTCCGCCTCCGGTGCACTCCTCTGCGGCGGTTGATCCTCCTCAGCCGCGGTGGCGGTTTCTGTGGGCCTTACTTGTTCTTGTTTTGCCTTGTCCCAGGCTGCTGCTATGGTTTTGATTCGATGCTCCTCCCTAACCGCCACCAGGGCTGCGCTGGCGGAGTAGGGAGTGGCGGCGAGGTAAAGCACCAGGGGCTCTTGAGGGCGCGGAGCCACCATGACCGGAGGGCTGGTCAGGTATCTCTTGAGATCCTGGAACGCCTTGTCGGCCTCTTCAGTCCATTCAAAGGGCCCCTTTTTCTTCATTAGCTGGAAGAAAGGCAGCGCTCGCTCCCCCAACTTGGAGATGAAGCGCCCTAGCGCGGTCACGCGTCTAGTGAGCTTCTGCATTTCTCTGAGGGTCTTTGGCGGGCTCATGTCCTTGACCGCCTTGACCTTTTCCGGGTTAGCCTCGATGCCTCGGTGGGACATGAGGAAACCCAAGAGCTTGCCCGAGGGGACTCCGAACACACACTTCTTTGGGTTGAGCCGCAGGTTCACTGCGTTGAGGCTCGCGAAGGTTTCCTCCAGGTCTTGTATCAGGGTCCTGGCCTCCCGAGACTTCACCACAATGTCATCGACGTAAGCCTCAACATTCTTCCCGAGCTGCGGGCCCAAGGTGATGTGCATCAGCCGCTGAAAGGTCGCCCCTGCGTTACGTAGCCCGAATGGCATGCATGTGTAGCAGTACACCCCACACGGGGTTAGGAAGGCTATCTTTTCGACGTCTTCTACCGCCATCTTGATCAGGTGATACCCAGAGAAGGCATCCAAGAAGCATAGCAGGTCGCATTCTGTGGTGGAATCGACGATCTGGTCGATGCGGGGGAGCGGAAACGGATCTTGCAGGCATGCCTTGTTGAGGTTGGTGAAGTCGACACACATGCGCTCCTTCCCTCCCTTCTTTGGCACAACGACAGGGTTGGCCAACCAATCCGGGTATCGAACCTCGCGAATGACCCCAACGGCTTCTAGTTTGTGGGTCTCTTGGACGATGAAGGCCTGCTTTTCTGTAGACTGCCGCCTTGCCTTCTGCTTCACAGGGCGCACGTTGGGGCACACGTTGAGGTGATGCTCGATTATGCTCCTAGGGATCCCCGCCAACTGGTCAGGCTCCCAAGCAAATACCTTCTTGTTTGCGTGCAGGAACCTGACTAGGGCCTCCTCCTGCTCGGGCTCGAGGTTGGCGCCTATGGTGAAAGTGGCGTTGGTGGACCCGTCCTCATCGACGGGTATCTGCTTGGTTTCTGCCTTGTCTTGGGTGAACAACTGTTTCTTCTTGGCGGGTGCAGCCCCCTTGGGCTCGGGGGTCTCCGAGTCGGCGGGCTGTGCCGACGCCGCCGTCTTGAAGGCGAGCTTGAGCACTCGCAGCGCGTCTCTGGTGTCCCCGTGCATGGTGAGGACACCGCTGCTCCCGGGCATCTTCATGAGGTTGTACGCCGGGTGCGTCGCGGCCATGAACTGGGCCAGTGCTGGGTAGCCAAGGATGGCGTTGTAGGGGAGGCCGATGGGGGCGATGTCGAAGTCGACCAGCTCCGTGCGGAAGTTGTTGTAGGTGCCGAAGGTTACTGGGAGCCGGATCTGTCCCAAGGAGCTGGATGATCCGCCCCCAACGCCTGAGAAGGGTCGGCTAGGTTGCAGCCATTCCAGGGGTATGCAGAGGAGGTTGAAGGCCTCAACCGAGAGCATGCTGAGGCCCGCACCGCCATCGATGAGATTTCTGGTGACGGCCACCTGGCAGATGGTGGGGGTGCACAGCATGCGGAGTGCACCCGAGCAGGCCGAGTTGGAGGGGTGGTCCTCCAAGCTGAAGGTCAGGCCGGCCTTGGGCGCCGCCCAGTCCGGGAGAGCCCCCTGCCGCGTGGAAGCGGCGCTGACACGGCGGATGAACGGCTTGATGTGGTGACTTGCAGGCGGTGCCTGTGAGCCGCCCAGGAGGGCCGCGACGACCGGGGGTGTTGGTGTAGCGTGGTGGGCGGGGAAGAGGCTGCGGAGCTCTTCCCAAGAGGCCACGGAGGCTGTCGGCAGGTGGAGCAGCCATGCGCGCGGAGCGCCGGTGAGGGCCATGGGGAGCCAGTTGGCCATGACCCTATCGTCACCTCCAGCTTCGAGGATGGCCTCCTCGTACGCCCGCAAGAAGGCCAGCGGATCAGTCGCGCTACCGTAGCGCGGCGGCGTCGTTGGCTTGAACTTGTCCGGCCACCGTACCCATTGCAGGGCTGGGGCCAGGGCTCGGAGCCCCCTGCCCCCCGTGCTGGCGCCGGCGGCCGGAGCGGGCTACGCGCTACTCATCGCGAGGCAGGTCGTGGCGGTGGCGGAAGGGAAAACTCCGGTGCACACCTACCTGGCGCGCCAAATGTCGGATTTCAGGTTCCGGCAGACCCTTGAGGTTCGAACACTGGGGTGCGCGTGGAGATTTCGCCTTCTACCTACCTGCACCCCTCCGCCTCGCTAAGATCTAAGCTATGGAAAGAACAACACAAGAGACACAGGGTTTATACTGGTTCGGGCCACCATTGTGGTGTAATACCCTACTCCAGTGTGTGGTGTGGTGGATTGCCTCTTGGGCTGATGATGATGAGCAATACAAGGAAGAACAGCCTCGCGAGGGTCAGTTCTTGGCTGGGGGGATGAACTGCTAGGAGGAGTTCAGTCACCCTTCTCTCTCTCTTTCTTCTCGATTCTCTCTCTGATTTCGATCCGATCTCCTCTACCCTGTGGGTGGCTAGTCCTATTTATAGGCAAAGGCCCTGGGCCTCTTCCCAAATATTGAGCGGGAAGGGCGCCAACAATTGGCCATTTTAAAGGGGAACATCTGGCACACTTATCCTGACTAAAGTTGGTCCTCGCCTGCCAAAGGCTCTGGCAGTGACGCTGGCTTGGGCTCCGCAATGACTTCCTTCCTGCCGTTGGGCCGGTCTTGGTCTCGTTGCACCGAAACGGGTGCCTTTGCTTGATGCTCTCGCCTACGCTTGCTCCCTTTGCACCAAAGAGGAAAGGAGGACACTGCGCGGGCTGGCGCCCACCTGGCACCCTTGGTCATCATGGCTTGCGTCACGGGCACCTTGTGAAGTACCCCGCCTTGATCTCTCTGCCTCCTCGCGAGCCAGCCTGATGAGGCCGTGCCTGAGGAAGCTCCGTGTCGTCCGCCCCATGAGGCTTGACCCCTCGCGAGGGTCTTGGCTCTGTGTTGATGAAGATGGGCCGTGCTGGGCCCCTCCTCGAGCCACGCCGCAGGCCGCAGGCAGGCAAGTCTGGGGACCCCCGTTCCCAGAACGCCGACAAACACCCATGGAGTCTTGGTGCTGATCATGTTTTTCTCGTGGAAGAGGCTTAGTCAACGGGTCTGCAACATTCAGATCCGTATGTATGTTGGAAATTTCTATGTCTCCCACCTGGACAAAATCCCAGATGGAATTGAAGCATCTCTTGATGTACTTAGTTCTCTTGTGAAATCTGGATTCCTTTGTCAAGGCAATTGCACCAGTATTGTCACAAAAGATTTTCATTGGACCCAATATACTAAGTATTACACCTAGATCGGATATGAATTCTTTCATCCAGACCCCTTCATTTGCTGCTTCCGAAGCAGCTATGTACTCCGCTTCACACGTAGATCCCGCCACAATGCTTTGTTTAGAACTGCACCAACTGACAGCTCCACCATTCAATGTAAACACGTATCTGGCTTGCGATTTAGAATCGTCCAGATCAGTGTCAAAGCTTGCATCAACGTAACCATTTATGATGAGCTCTTTGTCACCTCCATAAATGAGGAACATATCCTTAGTCCTTTTCATGTATTTCAGGATGTTCTTGACCGAGTGATCCACTCCTCCACTCCTGGATTACTTTGGTACCTCCCTGCTAGACTTATAGCAAGGCACACATCAGATCTGGTACATAGCATGGCATACTTTATAGAACCTATGGCTGAGGCATAGGGAATGACTTTCATTCTCTTTCTATCTTCTGCCGTGGTCGGGCATTGAGTCTTACTCAACTTCACACCTTGTAACACAGGCAAGAACCCTTTCTTTGCTTGATCCATTTTGAACTTCTTCAAAATTTTGTCAAGGTATGTTGTTTGTGAAAGTCCAATTAAGCGTTTTGATCTATCTCTATAGATCTTAATGCCTAATATGTAAGCAGCTTCACCGAGGTCTTTCATTGAAAAACTCTTATTCAAGTATCCCTTTATGCTATCCAGAAATTCTATATCATTTCCAATTAATAATATGTCATCCACATATAATATCAGAAATGCTACAGAGCTCCCACTCACTTTCTTGTAAATACAGGCTTCTCCAAAAGTCTGTATAAAACCAAATGCTTTGATCACACTATCAAAACATTTATTCCAACTCCGAGAGGCTTGCACCTGTCCATAAATGGATCGCTGGAGCTTGCACACTTTGTTAGCTCCCTTTGGATCGACAAAACCTTCTGGTTGCATCATATACAACTCTTCTTCCAGAAATCCATTCAGGAATGCAGTTTTGACATCCATCTGCCAAATTTCATAATCATAAAATGCGGCAATTGCTAACATGATTCGGACAGACTTAAGCATCGCTACGGGTGAGAAGGTCTCATCGTAGTCAATCCCTTGAACTTGCCGAAAACCTTTTGCGACAAGTCGAGCTTTGTAGACAGTAATATTACCGTCAGCGTCAATCTTCTTCTTGAAGATCCATTTATTCTCAATTGCTTGCCGATCATCGGGCAAGTCAACCAATGTCCATACTTTGTTCTCATACATGGATCCCATCTCAGATTTCATGGCTTCAAGCCACTTTGCGGAATCTGGGCTCACCATTGCTTCTTCATAGTTCGTAGGTTCATCATGATCTAGCATCATGACTTCCAGAATGGGATTACCGTACCACTCTGGCGCGGATCTTACTCTGGTTGATCTACGAGGATCAGTAGTATCTTGTTCTGAAGTTTCATGATCATTATCATTGAGTTCCTCACTAACTGGTGTAGGTGTCACAGAAACAATTTTCTGTGATGTACTACTTTCCAATAAGGGAGCAGGTACAGTTACCTCGTCAAGTTCTACTTTCCTCCCACTCACTTCTTTCGAGAGAAACTCCTTCTCCAGAAAGTTTCCGAATTTAGCAACAAAAGTCTTGCCTTCGGATCTATGATAGAAGGTGTATCCAATAGTTTCCTTTGGATATCCTATGAAGACACATTTCTCCGATTTGGGTTCGAGCTTATCAGGTTGAAGCTTTTTCACATAAGCATCGCAGCCCCAAACTTTCAGAAACGACAACTTTGGTTTCTTGCCAAACCACAGTTCATAAGGCGTCGTCTCAACGGATTTTGATGGTGCCCTATTTAATGTGAATGCGGCCGTCTCTAGAGCGTATCCCCAAAACGATAGCGGTAAATCAGTAAGAGACATCATAGATCGCACCATATCCAGTAAAGTACGATTACGACGTTCGGACACACCATTACACTGAGGTGTTCCGGGTGGCGTGAGTTGCGAAACTATTCCACAATTTTTCAAATGTACACCAAACTCGTAACTCAAATATTCTCCTCCACGATCAGATCGTAGAAACTTTATTTTCTTGTTACGATGATTTTCAACTTCACTCTGAAATTCCTTGAACTTTTCAAATGTTTTAGACTTATGTTTCATTAAGTAGATATACCCATATCTGCTTAAATCATCTGTGAAGGTGAGAAAATAACGATATCCGCCACGAGCCTCAATATTCATCGGACCACATACATCTGTATGTATGATTTCCAACAAATCTGTTGCTCTCTCCATAGTACCGGAGAACGGTGTTTTGGTCATCTTGCCCATGAGGCACGGTTCGCAAGTACCAAGTGATTCATAATCAAGTGGTTCCAAAAGTCCATCAGAATGGAGTTTCTTCATGCGCTTTACACCGATATGACCTAAACGGCAGTGCCACAAATAAGTTGCACTCTCATTATCAACTCTGCATCTTTTGGCTTCAATATTATGAATATGTGTGTTACTACTATCGAGATTCAACAAGAATAGACCACTCTTCAAGGGTGCATGACCATAAAAGATATTATTCATATAAATAGAACAACCATTGTTCTCTGATTTAAATGAATAACCGTTTCGCATCAAACAAGATCCAGATATAATGTTCATGCTTAACGCTGGCACCAAATAACAATTATTTAGGTCTAATACTAATCCCGAAGGTAGATGTAGAGGTAGCGTGCCGACTGCGATCACATCGACTTTGGAACCGTTTCCCACGCGCATCGTCACCTCGTCCTTAACCAATCTTCGCTTGATCCGTAGTCCCTGTTTCGAGTTGCAAATATTAGCAACAGAACCAGTATCAAATACCCAGGTGCTACTGCGAGCATTAGTAAGGTACACATCAATAACATGTATATCACATATACCTTTGTTCACCTTGCCATCCTTCCTATCCGCCAAATACTTGGGGCAGTTTCGCTTCCAGTGACTAGTCTGCTTGCAATAGAAGCACTCAGCTTCAGGCTTAGGTCCAGGTTTGGGTTTCTTCTCTTGAGTAGCAACTTGCTTGCCGTTCTTTTTGAAGTTCCCCTTCTTCTTCCCTTTGCCCTTTTTCTTGAAACTAGTGGTCTTGTTGACCATCAACACTTGATGCTCCTTCTTGATTTCTACCTCCGCAGCTTTCAGCATCGTGAAGAGCTCGGGGATAGTCTTGTTCATCCCTTGCATATTATAGTTCATCACGAAGCTCTTGTAGCTTGGTGGCAGTGATTGAAGAATTCTGTCAATGACGCAATCATCTGGAAGATTAACTCCCAATTGAATCAAGTGATTATTATACCCAGACATTTTGAGTATATGCTCACTGACAGAACTGTTCTCCTCCATCTTGTAGCTATAGAACTTATTGGAGACTTCATATCTCTCAATCCGGGCATTTGCTTGAAATATTAACTTCAACTCCTGGAACATCTCATATGCTCCATGACGTTCAAAACGTCGTTGAAGTCCCGATTCTAAGCCGTAAAGCATGGCACACTGAACTATCGAGTAGTCATCAGCTTTGCTCTGCCAGACGTTCATAACATCCGGCGTTGCTCCTGCAGCAGGCCTGGCACCCAGCGGTGCTTCCAGGACGTAATTCTTCTGTGCAGCAATGAGGATAATCCTCAAGTTACGGACCCAGTCCGTGTAATTGCTACCATCATCTTTCAACTTTGCTTTCTCAAGGAACGCATTAAAATTCAACGGAACAACAGCACGAGCCATCTATCTACAATCAAACATAAACAAGCAAGATACTAATCAGGTACTAAGTTTCATGATAAATTTAAGTTCAGTTAATCAAATTAATTAAAGAACTCCCACTTAGATAGACATCCCTCTAATCCTCTAAGTGATTACGTGATCCAAATCAACTAAACCATAACCGATCATCACGTGAGATGGAGTAGTTTTCAATGGTGAACATCGTTATGTTGATCATATCTACTATATGATTCACGCTCGACCTTTTGGTCTCCGTGTTCCGAGGCCATATTTGTATATGCTTGGATCGTCAAGTATAACCTGAGTATTCCGCGTGTGCAACTGTTTTGCACCCGTTGTATTTGAACGTAGAACCTATCACACCCGATCATCACGTGATGTCTCAGCACGAAGAACTTTCGCAACGGTGCATACTCAGGGAGAACACTTCTTGATAATTTAGTGAGAGATCATCTTATAATGCTACCGTCAATCAAAGCAAGATAAGATGCATAAAAGGATAAACATCACATGCAATCAATATAATTGATATGATATGGCCATCATCTTGTGCTTGTGATCTCCATCTCCGAAGCACCATCGTGATCACCATCGTCACCGGCGTGACACCTTGATCTCCATCGTAGCATCGTTGTCGTCTTGCCAAGCTTGTGCTTCTACGACTATCGCTACCGCTTAGTGATAAAAGTAAAGCATTACATCGCGATTGCATTGCATACAATAAAACGACAAACATAAGGCTCCTGCCAGTTGCCGATAACTCGGTTACAAAACATGATCATCTCATACAATAAAATTCAGCATCATGTCTTGACCATATCACATCACAACATGCCCTGCAAAAATAAGTTAGACGTCCTCTACTTTGTTGTTGCAAGTTTTACGTGGCTGCTACGGGCTTAAGCAAGAACCAATATTACCTACGCATCAAAACCACAACGATAGTTTGTCAATTTGACTTCGTTTTAACCTTCGCAAGGACCGGGCGTAGCCATACTCGGTTCAACTAAAGTTGGAGAGACAGTCGCCCGCAAGCCACCTATGTGCAAAGCACGTCGGGGGAACCGGTCTCGCGTAAGCGTACGCATAATGTTAGTCCGGGTCGTCTCGTACAACAATGCCGCCGAACCAAAGTATGACATGCTGGTAGGCAGTATGACTTATATTGCCCACAACTCATTTGTGTTCTACTCGTGCATATAATATCAACATAAATAACCTAGGCTCTGATACCACTGTTGAGTTTCGTAGTAATTTCAAAAAATTTCCTACGCACACGCAAGATCATGTGATGCATAGCAACGAGGGAGAGTGTGATCTACATACCCAGTAGATCGACAACGGAAGCGTTTGGTTGATGTAGTCGTACGTCTTCACGATCCAACCGATCAAGCACCGAAACTACGACACCTCCGAGTTCGAGCACACGTTCAGCTCGATGACGATCCCCGGACTCCAATCCAGCAAAGTGTCGGGGAAGAGTTCCGTCAGCACGACGGCGTGGTGACGATCTTGATGCACTACAGCAGCAGGGCTTCGCCTAAACTCCGCTACAGTATTATCGAGGACTATGGTGGCTGGGGGCGCCGCACACGGCTAAGGAATAGATCACGTGGATCAACTTGTGTGTTTCTGGAGTGTCTCTGCCTCAGTATATAAAGGACTAGAGGGGGGAGGCTGGCCGGCCAAGGGTGGCGCGCCAGGAGAGTCCTACTCCCTCTGGGAGTAGGATTCCCCCCCCCCAATCCTAGTTGGAATAGGATTCGCGGAGGGGGGAAAGAGAGAGGGGGGCCGGCCACCTCTCCTTGTCCTAATAGGACTAGGGGAGGGAGGGAGGCGCGCAGCCCATCTTGGGCAGCCCCTTCTCTTTTCCACTAAGGCCCACGAAGGCCCATATAGCTCCCGGGGGGGTTCCGGTAACCTCCCGGTACTCCGGTAAAACCCCGATTTCACCCGGAACACTTCCGATATCCAAACATAGGCTTCCAATATATCAATCTTTATGTCTCGACCATTTCGAGACTCCTCGTCATGTCCGTGATCACATCCGGGACTCCGAACAACCTTCGGTACATCAAAATGCATAAACTCATAATAAAACTGTCATCGTAACCTTAAGCGAGCGGACCCTACGGGTTCGAGAACAATGTAGACATGACCGAGACACGTCTTCGGTCAATAACCAATAGCAGCACCTGGATGCCCATATTGGCTCCTACATATTCTACGAAGATCTTTATCGGTCAGACCGCATAACAACATACGTTGTTCCCTTTGTCATCGGTATGTTACTTGCCCGAGATTCGATCGTCAGTATTCCAATACCTAGTTCAATCTCGTTACCGGCAAGTCTCTTTACTCGTTCTGTAATACATCATCCCGCAACTAACTCATTTAGTTGCGATGCTTGCAAGGCTTAAGTGATGTGCATTACCGAGAGGGCCCAGAGATACCTCTCCGACAATCGGAGTGACAAAACCTAATCTCGAAATACGCCAACCCAACATGTTCCTTTGGAGACACCTGTAGTACTCCTTTATAATCACCCAGTTACGTTGTGACGTTTGGTAGTACCCAAAGTGTTCCTCCGGTAAACGGGAGTTGCATAATCTCATAGTTATAGGAACATGTATAAGTCATGAAGAAAGCAATAGCAACATACTAAACGATCGGGTGCTAAGCTAATGGAATGGGTCATGTCAATCAGATCATTCTCTTAATGATGTGATCCCGTTAATCAAATAACAACTCATTGTTCATGGTTAGGAAACATAACCATCTTTGATTAACGAGCTAGTCAAGTAGAGGCATACTAGTGACACTTTGATTAACCATCTTTTTGGGTTTTTCTTTTTTCAAAAGTTTTCCAGGATTGCATACAAATTGTTCACAAAAAAAGAAAACATTCATGAAATTTGATAAAGTAATCATGAAATTTGGAAAATTACCTAGTTTTCCAAAACGTCCACATTTTTTCATTTAAAAATCATTTTTTAAATAATGTATTTAGCTGTCTTATTGAAAACAAAGCAAAAAATGACAAAAATGGAATAATTCACAAATCACTACAAAATCCGGTAGAAACAATAATTCTAACCCTACAAAGGACACATCAATGGGCAACATAAGGGCATGGCCAATGCATAGTCCCAGGGTGATGTCTCATATGCCATGTAGGATCGGACGACAGAAAAGATAGGTTCGGATAGGGAAGCGGGATCCTCTGCAGGAGGCGGGCGCTTGGAGAGAAAAAATATGGTCCGATGCATAAAGTTGGGAAAGTTGAGGTAAAGAGTAGAAATGCATGTGTAGTGAAAATCACTTTCTATTTTTTGATGAGGCAAACTAATAATAGCTTGCATTGGGGAAAACAAATCAACATAGATGCTTCAAATTACTTTTTATCATGGGACATTTATATTCATATGCCATCATTGTACATGCCCTAACGGAGCCGCTGAATATCCAGTCACATTATGCGGCAGCACAACAGGAGGACTTTCTTCCCCGAAAAAAAGCACAAAAAAAAACAGGAGGACTTTCTCATGATCTCATCTGCGGTCCTCTTCCTGAACCGCTAAGGCTATATGTCGCCCGTACTGATTCATAATAGGAATTGCCTGCAGGTAACAGGAGTAGAGTGGCCCATTTCTGCGCGCATAGGCTCACTCGGCTCGTAGCGGTCGTGGCAGGTTCGGTTTACTACTTTTCCCTTTTCCATTTTTTATTTTGTCACCGTTTTTAAAAAAAATCATTTTGCTTTGGACTCTTTGTTTTCTCATTGGTTTTTTGGTTTTCCTTTCTTTCTTTGTTATACCTTGTTTTTCTTTTGATTCTTTCTACTTTTCTTTTGTTCTCTTTGTTTTTTTGCTTTTCTTTCTTTCTTTGTCGTTTTTATTAGTATTCTTGTTAATGTTCCTCCTTTTGAACACATGTCTACATTTTCCATACATATTATGCATTTTTTAGTATATATCAGGAACAGTTTTAAACATGTTTTAGATATATGATTAATAATTTTATAATATATTGTTTGATGTCTACTTTTTTTTCATACATGTTGTACATTTTTCGTATACATATACATTATTTTATAAATGTTTCACAATTCTAAAATACATTTTAATTTTTTTTACAAATTATGCTCTGAACATTTTTTCAAATACATGCTAAACATTCTTTCAATACACATTCAAACATTCTTTTAGTGATAATGTTTCTTGAACTATGCAAACTTTTCTTTATATTGTGCACTGAGTTTTATGAAAATATCATGAACACATTTTTTGAAACTTGTGAACTTTTTTTAATGTAACTAGACCTTTTTTACTTACATGATTTTTTTAATGTATACTTTTTTTTATTCACACAATTATTTTTCTTCCATACATATGATTAGAATTTTCTATCTTTTTTATTCACATTGTACATTTTTCGTATACATGAAACACATTTTTCTTTACACGGTTAACATTTTCCAAATGCAATATTAATATATGTATCTATTTGTAATATTTATATTTAGAATATTTTTTAGTAGAAACAAACTGAAATATAAATAAAAAATAAAAACAAAAATGTGAATAGAAAATAGAAGAATAAAATGAAACAAAAAAGGTAACATGACGTCCGAGTCGAGCCGTGGTGCATAGCCGTCCCTTCTTGAACGCCCCTCGACCATCCGCTGCGACAAACTAGTGGGGGTGCACTCACGACACATATGCAACATGATAAAATCGGTGGAGAGATCCCCTATTCTGCATGTTGGGCGTTGAATAAAAGCGTAAGCGGTCACATGGACACACTTGGGCGGGGCACAAATTGCTGGTTTGCCCCCTTTTTCATTTCACATGTAGTACTAAACAATTTTTAGTTTCGTTTTTAAACTTAAAAAAAGTAATTTTCTACTAAAGTGATAAATGTTCACACTGTGTGCATATATGTAAATGAATAGTAAGAAATAAAATTCCATTTTTTCTAAAAAATCATGAGTTTTAAGAATGTTCACGAAATTCTAAAAGATTCACAAAATTTAATATTTCTTTCGCTTACTTTAATAAACGTTAAATAATTTAGAAAATGTTGATGAATTCAAAAAAAATCATGATGGTCCTTTTAATTTTGTAGCAAAGTATACAAAATGTCTACAAATTTAAAAAGTCACAAAGTTTGAAATTATTCATGGAATGAAAATAAGGTACATGTAAAAAAAAAGGAAGAAAAAACCAAAAGGAAGAAAAAAAGTAAAAAGCTACTACCTCCGTCTAGGTGAATAAGTCATTCGCGTAGTTCTAGATCATCGAGTTGAGGAATTAAATATGTATTATATGTCATAAAAAGTGTATCACTAGATTTGTACACGAATGTAGTTTCTAAATATATATTTTTTGTCACATATAGTACATATCTAGTTAGTTAAATCATCGATCTAAACTATGCGAATGACTTATTCACCGAGACGGAGGTAGTAGTCAAAAAAGATTTAGCGCCCGGTGCAGCCGTGCAGGGTGCGCGTAGCTCATAGTATAGCGAAGTTTTGTTTACTTCTTGCAGTAGGCCGCTATATTCGACTGGGTACTTTCATGATCGTCTAATGATCCCTGCGAACTTTGCAAATGAATAAACTTGGAGCGATGTTTCCGGCCGAAAAGAAAAACCCGATGAAAGAAGGCACATTGGGCAAATTGGGCTTTACGGGCCTGTGGTTGGTATTAGTGTGTTAATGGCCCAACAATTATTAGTTTCCGTTCCTTATCCCAAAAGGATTCCCTAAAATTTGTCTAAAAAAAGGATTCCCTAAAAAAATCTCAAAAGGAGAAGGAAACGGCGACAGGATACAAACGGGGGTATTTCAACTGTTCCCGAGTGGTTCGGCCTCCGCACCCACCTCTCTCTCGCCAGTCAGGGGCAGCGACGACGACGAGGAGCGGCGCCTTTGGCGGTGTCCCGGCGACGGTCCTACCGCCGTCCTCCTGCTCCGAGCGTGACTTCACGTCCCCTGCCGAGGTCACGGCCAGCCTCCGGGCGGCGCCAGGCCAGGCGTGGGTGCGCCGCCGCCGGATCTGACCTCGCTAGGGTAGGGAAGGCATTCCAAGGCACAAGGTTCGCTCGCTGGTGGAGGTACGCCGGCTCGCCGTGGCCGTGAGCGCGTCCTCACGTGTCTGTCGCGGCGGGTGGCGGAGGGCGTTCGGGGAGCGGACCGCAGATGAGATCAAAGAGCTCCCCTTGCCGTCGTTTGATTTGAGTAGGTAACCTCACCTTCTTACCCGCAAAAAGATTACGACTTTCCCCCTTCTTACATGCGGAAAGGATAAAAATCGATAATTTAGGTTGCCTTCCTGTGACTGTGAGCATCGTTTTGATGAATTCTCCGTATTTTGTTACCAATTTCTCCAGTTCTGTAGCTCCAGTTTCTTGTAAAGATCTGAAATTTCAATGCGTCATGCAATCAGCCCACTCATTTTAGTGTAACTGATAAGAAATTCTTGCTGTGCAGCTCACACAGGTTGCGTGCCATTTCTTTTTCCCGAAACAGGTTATTCCGGGGAGTTAGATTCCACTGCTGATTTTTTGTAATAAAAGAGCTCTTTCACGAGCTAGCGTTTCAGAAGGATGCTTCAAGCTTCCCCTCAGTCCCCAATAATGATGAGCGGCGTCTCGTTTGTTGTCTCGCGGGATGTCTGTCGCCGCCGCCTAAGGTACCCTATGATTGCCAACTTGTGTTCTTTGATCAATCAGTCCGAGTAGTTTGTTATCAGTGATGCCACCCTTTCTTTGCAGTCATTCCCATGAAATGGAGGTGCAGCCAGAAGCCGTCAGGGACTGGTCCGAGCTGCCTCTTGATGTGCTTGCTTCAGTCTTTACCAAACTCGGCGCAGTTGATATTCTCATGGGTGCAGGCCTTGTGTGCCACTCATGGCTCGGGGCGGCAAAAGTACCTAGTTTATGGCGATATGTCGACATGGAGCACCATGATGTCTTGCGAGGGAAGAAGAAAAAGAGCCACGATGTCTTGTGTGCAATGGCAAAAGCCGCCGTGGACCGCTCCAATGGGGAGCTCGAGGTGTTCGCAGGGAGCGAGTTTGTTACTGATCAGCTTCTCAACTATATTGCAGAAAGGTACTCTTGTTTTAGTAGAATATTTGTGTCTAAGTTCCAAATCAGACCACACAAACTAGTTGTTTCGTTCTTCTTTCAAGCTAAAATTGGGTGGCCTCTTAATTTATTGGGTACTGCTCACTGATTCGTTAACGGGTGTAGTGAAACTAGTTCACATAGATGAGATTCGTGCAGGGATTTCTGAGTGAATGTAGTCAAACTAGTGGTTTGTATAGATGAGGTCAAAACACATACATGAGTACTTGATGTTTAGCTGTTGTAATCACATTATTTGCTCTCCATGCCTAGTTTTATACAGGAAATTATAAAGCCAAGAGTTGTAGCCTGTAGGTAGATCATCTCTACTATCTTATAAATTGGAGTTAGTGGCAGTGGTGGTGAGTTCACTCCCCCACTCCATCCCAATCTCCCTCATCCATCTAGAACCCATCAGACCTCTCCAATTGGAAGGGGAAAAACCATATCTTGAAATAGTGCCCCCCACCACTGCAGTTTTCACAAGTGCAATGTTGGCTGCTTGGTTGAGTTTCTTTTTCGCAGCATTCCACGGGCATTGGTTGTTATCTACTACTAACCCAATAAAACTAAATTATTATTTTTTATTCTGTAGCAACGCTCGGGCGTTACACTAGTTGCCAAAAAAGAACAAGTTGAATCTCGTTATGCCCTAATGCTACAACAGTGTTATGATCTCCTTCTCTTTTTTTCGCAGATCACCCTCCCTTAAGAGCCTCAGCCTTGACTACTGCAATGTCTCCAACGAAGCATTCACTGAGCTGATAATCAAGCTTCCTCTGCTCGAAGAACTTCTCATTTCCCTATGTCCATTTGTTGATGGCGACGCATATGAGGTCACCAGCAGAGCATGTGCGCAGCTGAAGCGTCTCATGTTGCGGCAAGGGTCGTATGGGGGTACAAGAGATGGGGCACTTGGAATCGAGATGATGCACGAGCTGCGATACCTTACTCTCGTCGGTTGCAATATCACGACAGAGGAGCTGGTTGCCATCATCGATGGCTGCCCTCACATGGAGCGCCTCTGCGTGCGCGACTGTTGCAACATCGTTGTGGATGGAACCCTGCGAGCGAAGTGTTCAAGGATCAAGACGCTGATTCTCCCCCCTTTGCAGCATTTGCAGCAGTTGTACTCCCGTTACTGTTTTCACCCTGATGATAGCCTTTTCACGGACAAGTTTGACGATTGGAGATCTTCCTAAATGTGATGATTTGTCTCCAACGGCTATCAATCTATCTATATATTGGTCTAGCATGGCTACTTTTGTCATTTGGGATATGGCATGAAGGGTTCAGGTGGGTATTCACATTGGTAATCTATGATATTGATACTGCAGACCAAATGCAGAGGTAAACTCTGGTTTGTGGTGTTCTAAGAAGTTCCCAAGCTCGCGCATACAGTGTTGATCCCTTGGTCACCAGCTACGTCAAGGTTGTGCTCTGCATCCAGCACAGCACGCACATCACCATCACCATCACCATCAACAATGCCATGGCGCGCCCCTCCTGCTGCATGCAGTTGCCACATATCATTTCTTCTGAGCCTTCCTGGTTCCTGTTCGATTGGTGGAGCATTTTGGACTAGAAGCAGTTCTTCGTAAATTTACTGTACCGCTTTAAGATTACCAGGGGCATGATTCTTCTTGATGTGTAAGCTATGATTGTTTGTGATCATTTGGAGATGTGATTGTATGCCGGTAAAAACTAACGGGTTGGATGTTGAAGAACAGGGGAGGAGATTGTATGGGTTGAGAATACAGAGTCAAGAATTCTAGAATTTGTTGGTGCTGAGTATCTGATCATCATATAAAGCCTTTACCCATCTGTTGTTTCACAAAGCGACAGTAGTGTGACTGCAACGAGCAGAGTTTCAGTTGCAATCTGAAGTCTTCTACAAACTCTGCCTTGTCGACATTCGACTGTGAGAGGTAGATATTTTCTTTAATTCTTGTCCTACATGATCAATACCGTTGTTACTTAGAATTTTTTTGATTCACCTGTTGTGACCTAGAAATGAGCAGATACCAAAGTATAATCATTAGTTCAGTTCATTCTTAGGGTTGATTATAATTCTTAGAGAATATTACGTTAAAATTTTCTTCTAAAATTCAGATCTCAGGTAGTTCTTCAACAATTTCAACTTTATAAATTTTTTCTTTCAGCTGATGCCACAGTAACAGGCGTAGTAAATATAAAATCCGATATGCAGTAGAAATATTAGGATAACAAGCTACTTCTCTGTCAAACTAAAAAATCTCCATACCATAAGTTGCCTTATCAACCATAAACAAAAACTAATTAACTTCAAAATCCTTCTCAATCTTGGTTCTAAGATAATCAATTTCATCAAATTGCTTCTTCTTGGGAGTACGAGGCTTTACTGGAAATGATGGCTCAACATCTATTTTAGTTGCGATTTCTTTAGCAATGATCACACTAGAATCAAACCCTTCATTTCTGTAAGTGTCAAAGTAATTCCTCATACCTTCTATTTGTATCATGGGGACTCAACACACATGGATGGTGATTGCAACTTCATGCTCACCGAATCAACAACAAATAGAATGCCATGGCAAATGACCATACCAAGTATAAACTCATAGCTGCCAATCACTTCATCACCCCTATCCTTGGGTACGGTACCACTATCTTCACTTAACTCAGGCAAAGTTGATCTTAGCTTAGGAGCTTGAACTCTAATTGCTTTGACACTTCTAATCCGACTGTCCAAACGAGTATTGTTCAAAGATTTCACAGGTAAATCGTCCAAATGGATCACCAAAACTTTTCATCTTTTGGTAGAACCAGAAAATAATACATATATTCGTTATATAATTCTAAAAAAGGAAACATATTTACCATAAAAATTTAGCCATATCACAAAAGTGAGATTAAGATCGTAGCAAGCACATAACACATACAAAGATCTTGAATTTATTTCAATTAACCGACATTGCACCCCCCCCCCCAAATGTCATCTATTACGGTAGAAGGACTTCATAGATAGAATGGACTAATACCATGAAAAGTCCCAAAGTAGATGGTGTCAACCACTTTTAAAACCCAAGTACTCAATTTTTTTCCTATCAAACATATGAACACATCAAACCAACATACTCATTTGTTCTTGGTGACTCACATCCGGATTACAAATCTAGGATAATAGAGAAATATCTGTCCACTTTAAAAATCTTGATAATAAAATTTGTAACGTCAACAACCATAAGAAAAATCAACTCATTTTGAATTTTGTGGCTAAGATAATGATAATGAATCTCTTTGTTTGAATACATCTAAGATGCTCTTGCATTACCAAGTAAAATTCTGCAATCATCTCCACACAAGCTACGGAATTATCATTGGAGTCATCATAAAGTTGCTCACTTGATCCTTTAAAAGCCGAATTGCGCTTATATGATTTTTTTTCACAATGACCACTATTCTTAATAAAACTTGCCTTATGAATTCATTCTCCTTTCCTGTTGTAGCTGTTTGTCAATTGTTTCATGCTTGCTCATTCTAATTCTCAGTTCATTCAAAGAGTTCATGTTGGTAATATGCTTGACACTAGCGTCATGTTCTTTCGGTTATGTTTCCAATTACTATCCATCATGCCCCAATGAACTCTTGCGTTTGTCAGAACTGAAAAGCTTAAAACAAAAAAAAAACACTTTATTGGCGTGTTTCAAATATACTAACCTTTTTCTATCACACATATCTCCATTGCTCAATTTTCTAGAGTAATAGCTATACGGAAACTGTCTTCGATTTCCATCCAAAGGACACTGTATTTTCTTCTTCCTTTAAAAGCCGAATTGCGCTTATATGATTTTTTTTCACAATGACCACTATTTTTAATAAAACTTGCCTTATGAATTCATTCTCCTTTCCTGTTGTAGCTGTTTGTCAATTGTTTCATGCTTGCTCATTCTAATTCTCAGTTCATTCAAAGAGTTCATGTTGGTAATATGCTTGACACTAGCGTCATGTTCTTTTGGTTATGTCTCCAATTACTATCCATCATGCCCCAATGAACTCTTGCGTTTGTCAGAACTGAAAAGCTTAAAACAAAAAAAACACTTTATTGGCGTGTTTCAAATAAACTAACCTTTTTCTATCACACATATCTCCATTGCTCAATTTTCTAGAGTAATAGCTATACGGAAACTGTCTTCGATTTCCATCCAAAGGACACTGTATTTTCTTCTTCCACTTTAGGCCCCCTCTCCAGTCTTTTCTCTTCCATTTTAGGTGGAGGCAAACGAGCTGAACAAGGGACCTAAAATGGAAGAACATTTTGAATATTCTTTGGATGGAAATTCAAGACATTTTTCGTATAGCCATTCTTACTATAGAAAAATGAGCAATGAAGAGGTGTGTGTGTGATAGAAAATGGTTATTTTATTCAAAACACGCCAATAAAGTGTTTTTGTCGTTGTAAGCTTTTCAATTATGAAGTGCAAGAGTTCATTGGGGCATGATGGATTTAGTGATCAGAGGCATACTGATGAGACACTGAAAGAACATGAGGATAGTGTCAAGCATATTGATAATATGAACTCTTGGAATAAAACGAGAACTAGACTAAGCAAGCATGAAACAATTGACAAAAGTCACAACGGCAAATCACAAAGGAGACGGAACACATAAGGCAAGTTTTATTCAGAATAGTTGTCATTGTGGAATTTCTTGGTAATCGCAGTTTGACTTTTAGAGGATCAAACGAGCAACTTTATGATGATTCCAATGGTAATGTCTTAGCTTGTGTGGAGATGATTGTAGAAGCAAAGAGATTCATTATCATTATCTCTACTCTTATAAAGAGACTTGGTGATGATGGTATGCCTGCTATCCTACAATATATACCGTCTGATCTATATCTGACGGATAGAAAACAAACTATGGCAATTTTGCAAAAAGGTATCCGCACCTCTCTTCACATTTGCATATAAGGCCTTCCTTGTTCATCCTTATCTCCCACAACCTCATTGTTGAGCAATTAAAAAAGGAAGCCTCTGGAACAATCTGGCATGGCGGCAGCTGTCGGCGGCGTCCATCCCCATGCCTCCATTCAGTCCGACCACCTACCAGCACCGCAGCCCACTCCTCACCTTATCTCTCCTCTTTCTCGTCTCCCCCATTCCGCTCAGTCTGAGTTGTTGGGACACGGATGGCGTTGTCAACGTGCTTGCGGAGGTCAGAGTCGGAGAGGGTCTGCGTCAGCGGTGTATGTGCTGAGTTATGTAAACCTGCAGATGTCGTTAGTTTTTACACGTGAGATTACTCCCGCATGGGTCAATCACAACAGTTTTTGTAAAATAAATGCATCTTGGTCTGTGCAATGCATGGACATCTTGCTAGTCTTAGACATAAATGCATCTTGGTCCGTGCAATGCATGGGCATCTTGCATGGGCATGTGCATGGGCATCTTTCTCTTATGGTTGTCGTCGTTGCAAATTCTATATCAAGATTGCCAAAGTGGCCAAATATTTCTTTGTTATCCTAGATTGTACCCTGGATGTGAGTCACCAAGAAGAAATATTTTTTACTTTTACTATGTATTGCAAGCAACAACCCCAGTCTTTTATCAAAAATGAAAACAAAGGAGCAGAGTCCAAAACGTACCTGGTTAGGGGGAGGAATATACAAAAGAGAGAACCTACCCATGGAAGTGAAGCAGTCCAGCTTAAAAACCTTAGATTTACATTTAATTCCATGAGTTTGTTGGTTCGATGTGTCAATATATCTGATGGAAAAATAAAAATCAAGGAGTACTTTCTTGCTTTTTTTTATAGTGGGTGACACATCTGGTTTTGGACCTGATAATACCAATGCCATGGCACTCCCCTTCCGCTGCATGCGGTTGCCACAAATCATTTCTTCTGAGCCTCCCTCGTCCCTGTTACGATTGGTAGAGCATTTTGGACTAAGAAGCAGTTCATAGTAAATTTACTGTACTGCTTTAAGATTAGTATAGAAGCATGGTTCTTCTCCTTGTGCAAGCTATGATTGCTTGTGATCATCTAGAGATGTGGTTGCATGCCAATAAAAACTAACGGTTTGGATACTGAATTGTATGGGCTGAGAATACAGAGTCAAGAATTCTACAGTTCGTCAGTGTTGAGTATTTTGATCATCATGTAAAGCATTTGCCTCGTTTATAAAAAATAAATATATAAAGCCTTTGCCTTTGCAATCTTGGCCCACCAGTTGTTTCACAAAGCTGCAACAGTGTGACTGCGAGGAGAGTTTCAGTTGCAATCTGAAGGCGACTGCGTTAGCGACACCACTATTTTTGCGCTGTCGCAGTGGGGGCTGCGGGCCTGCGGCAAGCGCCATGCCGACAGACCATGCGGATCTTAGTATAGAAGGTGCTTCTGCAAAATCTGGCTTGTAGACATTCGACAGCGAGAGGTAGATATTTTCTTTAATTCTTGTCCTACATGACTAATGTCATTGCTACTTGCTCCCTCGGAGGGAGTATATATTTGTGACCTACAAATGACCAGATACCAAAGCATGATCACTAGTCCATTTCATTCTTAGGGTTGATTATAATTAGGCTAAAGAACTTTGTGGCGTGGCTTAGTGGCACAGGCAAAGAGCAAAAGCACATCATTTGAACTATAGAACACACATCTCATCGCACATGTATGCTGTTATTATCTCGCCATTTGAACCATAGCACACGTACTCTGTCAACCTTCCAGAACTTAAATTTGTGGCCTTTCACTCATAAATATAATGATAAAAAAAAAGGGCCACTCCATCTTCGTCGGCAAGCTTTATAAAAACCACACCATTCGTTATCAAAAGCACAACTCTGAAATTGGTGTGGTCCAATACACCCTTGACAACACGCTCCTTTAGTACATGTGGCTACCAGGTATCCGTATTTGAAGAACTACGTATTCACTACTACAAATCCGATCACTATTGACCCCTCATCGCAGACCGACCACTGACCACGTGTCATTGATAAGGGTCATCACTGACCGCCAACAAAGTGGCGTCAGTGATGACTGTCGAGGGGCTAATCTATCCACTCATCACAGACCGGCTAATTTTAAGTCGGTCAAAGATAATTGATTAATGAGTATACCTAACCCTTATTCATCACTGGTTGTTTGCTATGTGAGATGTTTATAGTGGTTGGTCAATGATGTATGTTTTTTTTTTGTGTATCACTTCAGACTTAGGCGTCCCAAATTCATTTGATCACCCGCTTTGCCTCCTCTCCCTCGATAAAGTGACCCACTAGCTGGCCCGACGCTGATTCACCTCCTCGCCGTTATAAATTCCCACTGGCACCCTTCACAAAGCCAAGGTCTTTCCTGCTGCAACCCATTTTTCGCAAACCTCACATGAATCAGGCCCAAAAATGCCATGGTGAGGCTCCTCCCGACCAATCGTTTCACGTACTCATTCCAGCACCTCCCGACCGTCATAGTGTCGTACGATTCCTCGAGCTGGACGAATGAGGTGAGGAGGCTTTCGGTTGGAGCTCGTCGGAGGAGGAGGTGCATGGCGACGATGTCGTGGTTCCCCTCCAACCATGGGAGGAGGAGCGATACCTCGCCGTCGAGAAGGCCGATGATGAGTCCATCACCCCCCTTCTAGCCGACCCGCGCGTGGTGGAGGAGCACCTCCCTGCCGATGTGCAACTCTCCGCCGACGATGGAATGCCGGTGCCGAAGAAGCCCAGGGGAACCCAAGATGGTGAGGCATCAGGCTCCGGAACCGCACCGATCGTGCATGACATCTCCTCTGACGAGGAGGATTAGCATTATGTCTCATTAGCTGCTTTTAGCCTATCTATAATTAATGTTGTTGCAACTTTAGTACGATGTTTAGTTATGAAGTGTTATGTATAATTACTCACTCTTATGTTTGTAATGAATTTTCATCTGATGATTTTTCTATCTTAAATACTTTATATTTTTGTTTGACTACAGAGTTAAATTGCTCGTTTGTTTGATGAGTTAGCATTAACAGAGAAGTTAGTACCCCCTCTGTTTTTATTTACTCTGTATATTAGCTCTGACCTAAGTCAATAAAATTTGAACAAGATTGTAGAAAACAATCTAAACTTTCACATTAACAAATATATATATATATATATATATATATGTATATGTATGTATGTATGTATGTATGTATTCAATGATGATTCTAATGGTATTTTTTTGTATAAACCTGGTCAAAATTTACAAAGTTTGAACAAAACTAATATGCGAAGTAAATAAAATAGAGGGAGTGTCTTTTTAGAAGGGCATGAAGAAAAATTGATCTACCAAGACAATGTGTATACCATCATAAAATATAGAACAGTAATCAGTATGATGAAGTCGATCCGATTGATTAGAGACAACAAAACATAGTATTTCAAAGTGGTTTGGGTTGACATGGTGGCTCGGGGCGTACATGAAGAACCCACTCAAACGTCCTATGTGTATAAGTAGTAGTATCATGTAACAGAATTGCAACTTCGATTGCTAGTTATGCGCTCTACTTGAACATAAGCGCGGTCTCGTGTTTGAGGTTTTTCTTTCCAATATTTTCTTCCTCCTATTGGAAGGTTGACATTTGGGCCCACTAGGTTTAAGCCTACGAAATGCTTGGTCAACATAGTGAAAGTGCTAATGGCACTTAAGCTATATTTTGGTGTGATGACAATGTGGTAAGTTGAACTAATATCGGTTGCTAAAGTTTATCTCAGGTTATTGGTTCTAAGCGCCCGCGATGGAGATGTACGACCCCCATTTCAAAAAGGACAAAGGCGTGGTCTTTCGACGCTTCGAAGGTTTAGTTTTGGTTTGCTTCGAGTCGTAGGAAAGATCGCACTATTAAGAGGGGTCTGTGTGGACAAATGTTGTGTGGAATGTCTTTGCCGAGCCTTACTCTCTTACCCTTCCCACTCCAACCACCTCATATGAACCTAGTGTGTGTGCTGTGGTACTCAGAAAGTTGCAACAGTAAGTTACTGGGTACCCCGTGCGCACGAGGTCTTTTGACCCCCGTGCGCACAAGGTCTTTTGACCCCCGTGCGCACGGGGTACTGCATAACTCTCTGGATACCCCGTGCGCACGGGGTCTTTTGACCCCCGTGCGCACAGGGTGGTGCGATTGTCTCTGGATACCCCGTGCGCACGGGGCTGACTTAGCTCGTGTGCACGGGGTCCAACGGGCAGAAATCCCCACCCTCACATGAACACTATAGAAAGGCCTTTCTTCCTCCTCCAACCTTCAACCCTATGTCTTGTTGAGCTCCACCATTGCTACACCCCATTTTGCTCAATACTCTCAATCCCTCCACCCAAACTTGTTGAAACTTTGGGGATTTGGAGAGCAAGACCCGATCTACAACTTGACCAAACCAAATCGCGTTCCCCGCAACATTTCTTCCCCATTGACTTGTTACTCTTGGAGCTTGGGCTCCTAGGCGGTTAGAGGTTCATCCGGAAGCTTCCTTGCTTGTGGTGTGCTCCGGAGAAGTTTGTAAAGGTGTGGTGGTCGCCTTCAAGACCAACCCCGAGTGGTTCGAGGCTCATCCGTTGGGGGTGACTCGAAGGAGAATACGGTGAGCCTTTGGTGGCATTCCGCAAGCTTTGGCTCCGGCACCGCTCCAAACGGAGATTAGCTCTTCCCCAAGGAAGAGTGAACTTCGGGTTAAAATCCGCGTCCTCGTCTCACTTGTGGTTAATCCTTTCCCGCACCTTTCTTAGTTGTTGTATGCTTGTTGGCTTGCTAAGTAGTTTGTTGCCTAGCTTTTCTTCTTGGAGCTTGCTTGTCATATAGGTTGCATTCACCTAGTTGCATATCTAGTGAACTCTTTTATCCACTAAGCCTTAAAATCTACAAGAAAGATTAAAATTTGTAGTCTCCTATTCACCCCCCTCTAGTCGACCGTATCGATCCTTTCACATAGTCAACTACTAAGAATCATTAGAAGGGAAATGTATGATATCCTAGGAATAAGTTGCCCGAAAAATGGTTTGGGGGCAAGTTGATTTTCGTAGCCATAAAATTGAAAAGGACAGGGTCAAGTTCTTCCTTCATCTGGTCATCTTTTTCCTATAACCGCCACATCCAACCCAGGACGGTCCGCCTGATGCCGTCGCCAACGACCGACGACGCTCCCAAACGACCGTGGCAAATTGCTATTTTGACCACTGTCAACCTCTTACTAGCCTTCACGAGAGACGACGCAAACTGTGTCATCTTCGACTACGGCTCGTTACCGACCGAATTGGTGCCACTTCCTGGTCAATGCGCACTTAAGTAGCACCCCACCTCGTCTTTGATTTTGGGGATGAGGATTGGCTCACGGATCCTCTAGCCCCCTTTCGGACATGGACATGACCCTAGAGAATACTACGTAGATGGACAGTGCCCTAGAGCAGCAGATCTGGGCCCACACTCCCGCGCCCGCCGTCGCGGACGAATGGGCGGCGGTGCTTCGAAATGGCTGTGGCAAATTGCTATTTTTACCAAACCGAACTGTCTACCTCCGATTAGGCTCCACGACGTGAGCTGTGTCCTCTCTGGCTGCGGCTCGTTACCGATCGAATTGGTGCCATGTCCTCGTTAATGGCAAACCCAGAGGAGCACCCATCGTCTTCAATTTTTTTGGGGGGTGGGGGGTGGGGGTGAGGAGGAGCAGCCCGCGGATCCTCTGCCCTCCTTTTGGGATTAGGTGGATGTGTCCCTGGAGGAGGCCACGTAGATGGACCCCGCCCTTGAGTAGTAGATTTGGGCCCCCGCGCTTATGCCTGTTGTCGCGGACGAATAGCTGGTGATACGTCTCCAACGTATCTATAATTTTTGATTGCTTCATGCTATTATATTATCTATTTTGAATGTTAATGGGCTTTATTTTACACTTTTATATCATTTTTGGGACTAACCTACTAACCGATGCCCAACCCAAATTGCTGTTTTTTGCCTATTTTAGAGTTTCACCGAAAAGGAATATCAAACGGAGTCCAAACGGAATGAAACCTTCGTGTCGTGGATATAGGACACGGGTATCCTCATGGAGGTAGGCCGCGGCCCATCATGGGAGGTGGCCCAGCAGGCCGACTTAAACAGTTTGAATAAGACCTGGATTCCTATCTGTCGTGTAATAGAAAAGAGACTAGTCCTAATCCTACTAGGACTCTACATGTAAGCCAGCCCCTTCAACTTATATAAGGAGGGACAAGGCTCCCCAAGGAAAAAAGGTTTATACAGACAAATCAATAGCTTTTGAGATAGAGGTAGCGAAACCTCACCCTTGTAACCGTGAGCATCATCAATATCAATGAAGCATGATGTAGGATTTTACCTCCACCGTGAGGGGCCGAACCTGGGTAAAACATCGCGTCTCTCATCCCGCTCAACCCCTTTCAAGCTACCACATAGATGCGTTGGCCTCGCGACTAAGTCCTGACACTAAGGACATCTGCCGTGACAATTCCATGACAGTTGGCGCCCACCGTGGGGCCAGCGCATGGTGGATTTGAGTTCTTGAAGGGCAACTTCGAAGGGCTCAAGGGATACGCTGTGGGCCGGATGACCAAGAGTCGTCGCGGCAAGCTCTACATCGACGATGAAGGCTGGGGCCCCGAGGCCGGCTCAATCGAGTACGGGTACCGGGTCCCCTTCGGCGGAATTCATGTCTTCATCGGCCAGATCGGCAAGTCGGGCCCTAAGCCGGACGTCCACCCCAACCTCGTCGAAACGGCTCAGCGCGCGAGGACCACCCGTGTTCAATCTGTCGTGAAGCATGCTTTCGTAGGCTGCGTCCACGAGGGTGAATACTCTGAAGGATCGGTGGATGGCGATGAGACGGCCGTCTGTTCTGACGCTACATCATCAACGGGCGAGACGGACTCTTTGTATCAGTTGCAGGATGGCATGCTCGGGGGCTGTTCCGATGGCAGCAGTATTCCGGACCCCCTTGAGCCGCCGAATTGGGCCGGAGTCTTCATGGCAGGAACACAGCCCGAGCAGAACTCCACAGCAGCAGCAGCAACAACTACCGGGTCGGCCGCAACCGGGTCAGGAGACCCTGTGCGCCCCCGGCTCAGATTCTAATGGACCTCATGGATAAACTGATGACTCTGTTGACTGCCGTGGTAGAGTCGGCGGATAAAGCCCAGCATGAAGCAGAGGTGGCACGCGTACGTGAAGAGATGGTACAAGCTAAAGAAAATTTAGCAGCAGAGGAGGTCGGGATGGCAGCGGAGCGGGCGTCTTTGGACGTTCGTGCTCAACAGCTTCAAGCGGAGACTTTCCGGCTCTCGGTGGATCTGAATGCATCAAACGAGGTCATGCGAAGAAGGCATCAGAAAACTCAGTCACGTCTACCTCTGATGCTCGATCCTAGGAACCTTTTTCATACACCCGGGGCTGGGGCAAGCAACCCGCCAGAGGCAAATCGATTCACGACGCCCGGAGCACCGGTTCAACCACGCGCCATGGAACCACCTTGTGTACATACCGCTCCGCCTCATTATGTACCAACACCGCCGGGTCACTTCTGCAATCCCTTGGAAAACCTCATTGTAGCGTCGACTCGTTTGGCGGCTCTCCCGATGATAGGCGACTCGCCGGCGGCAATCGAAACGCGAAGGGTGAGAGAACTTCTTCAAACAGCTCTGGCACAGCAGGATGCGTACTCCTACAGTCGAGACAGGATCCATTCAACTCCTCGCTCGAGTCGGAGCCCAAGCTACAGTAGGCATATGGACTCAGCTGACATGTCAAGCAATGCTCAACGCCGCAACCGGCCTCACAGGCATGAGTCGGTACAGGCTGGAGCCCTTAACTTGGCGGATCAGGAGAGGATCCGGCAAGAGGCTGAGCGAGCGGTTCAACTGGCAGCGGAGCATGCGGCTCATCAGACTTTTCCAGCTTATCCAGCAACCTCGGTTGAGGCAGGAGTGGCCACAAGAACCGCAGGTGTCCCTTGCCTGGTGCCGGCCATACATAATGAGCGTTTGTCAAAGGACTTCAAGGGGCCTCGTAAGGTGCCTAATTACACGGCCGACTTGTAGCCTGGGGCTTGGATTGAGAGTTATGAGATGGCTATGGAGTTGTTGGAGGTCAGCGACGCGGCAATGGCCAAGTATTTCACTATGATGTTGGATGGAACAGCTCGTACTTGGTTGAAGGGGTTGCCACCCAATTCTATCGTCTCATGGGCGGAGTTGAAGGCCCGGTTCATTCAGAACTTCAAAGACACATGTAAACAACCTATGTCGATTGTGGACCTGACTAATTGTAAACAAGAGGACGGTGAATCTACAACCCATTGGGTGCGCCGGGTCAAGGAGATAATACATTCATATGATAGGATGGATGCCGGCTCAGTAGTCTTGATGTTGGAGAAAAACTGCCGTTTTGAACCTCTGAAGCAGAAGTTGGGGCGGCTCAAGCGTGAATGCAATGACATGGGCCAGTTGATGGCGGCTCTCTTCAAGTATGTTGATTCTGATAGTACCAAGGACCCGGTGTCTGAAGAAGAAAAGACAAGGAAGGGAAAGAAGAACGACAACGGCAAGGGTCACCAGCATAACCCGGCAAATCAAGGAGGTAATAAACGTAAGGCTGATGAATTTGTCGCTAACACCAATGTGCAGGGCGGCAATCAACGGCGCAAGGGCAGGCAACCCCCTCGGTCGGGCGGGTCAGGTCCCACCCTTGAGCAACTATTGAATGAACCTTGTCCAAGACACGACACCCGGGAGAATCCAGCCACCCACCTGTGGAAGGATTGTACAATCATGAAGGCGTTTAAAAATTCAAATGCATTTGATGAAGGTCACGGCCCAGGCGGCGGCTCAGGTGGGGGTGGTTTCCATGGCCCGGGCGCCGGTTCAGGTGGAGGGGGATTTCATGGTCAGGGCCATCCAGGTAACCAGGGAGGTTATAATCCACAACCCGGCCAAGGTAATCAGCAGCAACAGTCCGGATATCAGAGCAACCCAAAACAGTTAAATAGTGGGCAATACCATGTGTTCACCACTAGCTTATGTAAGAGGGACTATGGAGGAGTTTTGTCAACGTGAGCATATTTGGCTTGATGTTTCTTCTGTAGCCCATCCTCAATCCAATGGTCAAGTTGAGAGAGCAAATCAGGAAATCTTAAAAGGTCTCAAGCCCCGCCTTATGGTTCCCTTGCAGCGAACGACGGGTTGTTGGGTAGAGGAATTACCCTCGGTGATGTGGAGTATCAACACCACACCTAATAGGTCTACAGGTTACACACCTTTCTTCATGGTGTATGGAGCAGAAGCAGTGTTGCCTAGTGACATCCGTCATGACTCGCCCGTGTGGCGGCTTATGTTGAAGCTAATAATGAACAAGCCAGACAGGATGCACTTGACTTGTTAGATGAGGAAAGAGACTTAGCAGCGGCTCGATCAGCAATTTATCAACAGGACCTGCGCCGTTATCACAGCCGCCGGGTTAAGTCCAGGACTTTTCAAGAAGGCGACCTGGTGCTCCGGCTCATCCAGGATCTGTCAGATGCACACAAGTTATCCCCACCTCGGGAAGGACCCTTTGTGGTCAGCAAGAACTTAAACAACAGGTCATATTACCTCATTGACGTTCGAGAGCACAAAGACTCACGTAAGTTGGAAGAGGAGACCCGTCGGTCGTGGAACATTGCTCAACTTCGGCCATACTACACCTGAGCCACCGGCTCTCATCATGTACATGCTTTAACGTTGTATATACTATGATAAGTAATAAAGCAGGACCATCGTTCTCTTTTCTTTTAAAGATTACACATCTTTGTTGTTTTTTACTATTTTCAAATGACTGTTAAGGAGCTGATCATATTTGAATCAAGTCTAACCTTTTTGGTCCAACTTATGATCGTATTCGAATCTAGCTGCAACTATCATGGTCACTTAGGAGCTTCCTGTTCAAACATAGGTCGTATTCGAACCAAAGAGAACATAGCTGTCGTAACCCTTTTGATCGGCTCAAAGCCAAATTCACTAGGGGGCTTCTTGATCGTATCCGAATCACAGCTTAACCCCTTTTGGGCCCGATTTGGATCGTATTTGAATCAGGGTCGTTAAAAACCTCTCAAGGTCATTTGGGGGCTTCCTGTTCAAACATAGGTCGTATTCGAACCAAAGAGAACATAGCTGTCGGTACCCTCTTGATCGGCGCAACGCCAAAGCCACTGGGGGCTATATGGTCGTATTCGAACCTTAGCTTAACCCCTTTGGTCCGGTTTACTGATCGTATTTGAATCAGAAACCCCCAACCTTTAATTACAAGGTTAATTTTGTTTACCAGCTGTTTTTGCTTTATTGGTTTTTTGTTGTCTCAATTTCACAAATAATCAGCATGGTCTTTTCACCGGCTGGACTCTTTGACAACAAGCCGCCAGGGCATGATAATCATTCTGTATTCAGAAGCATTGACTTCTCAAAAAGACTGGATTATCAACTTCATCGCTCGGGTCATTTAAGCCGGTGGTTCGGAGATCAAAGGTACATGTATGGCTATTGTTTACGAACAGTTTCCTTCTGTATTAATCAAAGGTTATTTCAGCCATGTTCCCTTTTTTACATCCGGTTCTGTTTTCTATTATGATAAAAATATTGGCCATAGACTGGGTATTCTAACCCGTTTGGTATTAAGCCGCCAAGCCAGTTTTTTCCTTTTTATCTACAGGAACGGAATTGAAGTATTGCAGTGACAACCATAAATATGATGCATATATTAACATCAGAAAGTACAGAGTAACACACGGTGTCTTATGCGCGATGGCATAGGCAGAATACGTAGTGTTTTCAAAACTAATCTATTACAAGGCTTTTACAAGCCCATGAAGATGGTCATCACTCCTCCCTCGCTGGTTCACCGTCCTCTGTTGATTGAAAGCTGGGTTTTGACCAATCGAAACCGTTCACGGCAATAAATTCTGCTTCTTCGTCAATCAGGCCGGCCGGATCAACTTCCGGAGCAAATGTATGTTCACGAACAGGCGGGATTAAATCTGTCACCTTGTACGAGGGAGTTGCCATCTCCTTATTTTCCACATCAAAACCCGGCTGATATTTGTCGATATTGGTTTCATCTCCAAGAATAGTCGCCTGAGGTCAAACTCCGCGCACGCAAGCCATGAAGTCGTCTTGTTCAAAGGGAGATCTGTCTTCCTTCACGGTAGGATACCCTCTGGCTACATCCGCCGGGTCTAGATCTGGCACCCAAGCCTTGGAGCGGCTCAGGGCAGTCAAAGCTCCGGCTCTGGCACAGGAGTGCTTCACTTCTTGGAACCTGGCGGGCAATATTGATAGCTTCTTTAAAACATCGCTGAGCCGGTTGGGTCCTTGATTGGCAGGAGAGATAGCTGCGAGTGCTCGTTGTGCGCCAATGTACAACTGCTCTACTAATGTATAGACCGCCTTCAACTTAATCACGTGGTCTTGACTCAAATTCTTGCTTCGAGGGCCTGTATATGTTTTGAACACGAAGGGTCAGCCAGCAGCTTGCAGTCCGGGTCAAAAGAAGGTAAAAAAGTCAGTACAGATGGCTTACCAAAGATGGCGGACACCATTTGTGACACCCGGTTCTTTAAACTGGCCAGCTCAGTCGTAACCTCTTCAAGGGCTCCTTCAGCCTTCTCGGCACGTTGTGTCAGAAGCGTCTTTTCTTCAGCCCAAGTTTTCTTCTTGGCAATAAAGCTGGTTTTTAATTTTTCCGTCTCAGAGAGACTTACTTGCAGTTTGGAGTCAGCAGACTTGATTTCTGCCTCCTGATCCGCCAGCCGGGTCTTCGCATCAGTTAATTGCGAGCTCAGTTCAGATAAGGCATTCTGGAAAACATACCCAGATGAGTCAAGATTTTAGTTAAGGTTCAAAAGTCAAGATTCAAAGTCTCAAGTACTTTGCATTGCAAAACCACTTGACACTTGGGGGCTAATGTATGCCAAAACAATTTCTTATGACTCTAAAACATACTTTAAGTCCCAAGTATTTTACAAAGTAACAACACTTGGCACTTGGGGGCTAATGCATGCTATTCAGCAAGTTTCTCAAGGTTAATCCGGATTACAAATGTTTTTTGGGTACGGTACAAGACAATTATGAAAATTCAAAGTATCGGCTCATTTATGGTCAAGTGAACCGGCCCTTGGGGACTACGGATGAAGCTTTGTTCTATTTTATTGAACTCCAGGAAAATCTAAAAGGTAAAAGTCTTAGCCTATATTATAAAGTCTGCAGATCATTCCGGTTCTCTCATAATCTGAAGACTTGGGGGCTGGCGGAATATAAGTAAGCTGGAAGAACATACCTCATATTTCAGCTGCAACTGCTTGACCATTTCGATCTCTGAGTCACGGCTGGAGTGCACATGGCTGAGATAACCGGATAATATGTCGTTGGCATTCAGATGGTCATAGTGTGAAATATCAAAACACACTTTCTGTTTCTCCAACGCCTCTTGTTTCATCGTGTGACGAGCCAACACGGTGGGATTTCCCGGCTCAACAAAGCGGTTCCCGGTGATCAGAACGTCTTGCGCAGACGGTGATGGCGGGTTGGCCGAGCTGGATGGTCCGGTTGCAGAAGGATTCACGGTGGTATCATCAACTGACGACTCAGGAGGATTTACTTCATCATTGACAGGCGGGTCTTTTGGAGCTTCAGTTAATGGAGGGGAAGGTGGCCTTGCCGGTTCAGGTGCAAGGACTTCCGGGTCTTCCACCGGCTTAGTTACCTTGGCCTTCTTAGACTTAGCTTGACCACTAAGAGAAATATTATATGACTGTCAGTATGAAGAGACAGTTTGAAAAACACGGAAGAAAGAGGATTTTTCCTTACCCAGAGGCAGTCTTGAAGGCCGGAAATTGGGTCTGAGACGAGTCGCCAGAAAAGCAAGACACCTCCTACAAAGATAAGACAAAGTAAGTAATGCAAGGGAGGAGATCCATTAACAGAAAGTCAAAGACAAAGAAATAAACCTCATTTTGGCATTTTTGAGGAGTCTGTTGAAGAATGGCAGGCGGTTCATCATCATTCCGGGTCTGACGACGGCTTTCATGTTGCTGCTTTTTCAAAAGAAAATGAGGATCCAAATAAGCCAAAGGGTGGGAAAACCTTACTTTCCGGGTTACGACTCGAAGTTTCTGTCTTGGCAAATCGGCTGAGTCGGAGGAAATAGTTACCTCTTCTTCCACGGCTTGACTGGCCCCTGTGTCGTCCTGGCAAAGATCAGTGTTAATAATATTGTTAAAAAGTTGGCCAAGGGAGTCAAGGGCTACCTCCGACTCAGAAGTATCATCAAGCTTCATCAGATCCTCAGCGGTACTTTTATTCTTCTTGGATCGCCGGGTCGTTTTCTTGGTGTTGATAGCAGCGGCTCTAGCCTTCTTGGCGGCTTCGTGGTCGTACTTGACTTTCCAGAAGTCAGATTTGGCCTGCATATGAATAAACAAAGACGAAAGATCAGACAGGTACTTAACACGACTGGGGAAAATACAAAGGAGGTGAGAGAATTTTTACCTCTAGCGCCGGGTTAAGTTTGCAGAAGGGGTTTAACCCGACCTTACTGCAGTCTTCATATTTTCGGTTTACCAGAAGGGTTGACATTGCAACAATATCCTCTTCGGGTAATTGGATGGAGCTGTGACGAAGAGAATCATTTGGGCCTCCGCCATATTCACACATCAGTTTTGATCGGCGGCTTAGAGGGATAACCCGCCATGCGACCCAACAGCGGGTCAAGTCAACTCCAGTTAAGCCGTTCCCTAATAAGGCGTTAATCCTTTTGATTGATGGGATTAGCTTCTTGCGTTCGGCAGCAGTAAGCTTGTCAGGGAGCACGAATTTGGAGTCAAGACGCTCGACGCGATAACCCGGCAGTGGCTTCTCGTCTGCTGGTGAAGTGTCTTGACAATAGAACCAAGTCTGGTTCCAGTCTTTTGGATGACTCGGCAAGACTATAAGGGGGAAGACAGCACCTTGTTGACGCTGAATGGAGATGCCTCCAAGCTCCAAGCTAAGGTCGTTGGTGCACTCGTTCTGCCGGTTCAGATAAAAATACTCTCTAAAGAGTTCCACGGTCGGCTCTTCCTGAAGGTACACCTCACAGAGCACTTGGAAGTTGCAGATATTGGATATGGAATTGGGCCCGATATCTTGACGGTGGAGTTTGAAAAAATGAAGGACATCTCTGAAGAACTTTGAGTTGGGCGGTGAAAAGCCACGGTTCATGTGGTCAGTAAAGACAATAACTTCACCATCTCTTGGATTGGGCCGTTCTTCGTCCGGGTCAGGTGCACGGTAAGACATGACATTTTTTCCTGGCAAAAATCCTATGGAGAAGAACTCCTTCAAACGTTCCTCATTTACGGTTGAGGGAACCTAGTTGCAGACAGTCGGCGCCTTGGACGGCATGGTGTTCAAAAACGTACTGGAAGGGAAATGACATGCCGGTTCAATTCAATAAATATGGTGAAAGTAAAAGATGATACATGGGAGTAATGGTGGCTTAATTAAGGGCTAATGTCATATAAGGAAAAGCAAGCCGGCACAGTAAGCCACCATGACTACAGACATTTGAGAAATACCGGCGGCAGAATTGGTTAAGTATGGAGACAAACAGGTTTCTTAACTTCTGGATATTACTATGGATCAAATGGCCGTTCAAAATGAAAAACTTCCTAGACCTAAAAATATAGCCCAGATAAGTTCATCAGCTCTAAGAAGATATCCGTGCAAAGGAAAGGGATCTGCTAACATCTAAAATGGGTGTAAAACCACTACCGTATGAACTAGGTGTTCCTTTTTGATCAAGAGAGGTTGTGGAAGAGGAACTACCAGAAAGGTTCATGATGAACAGTGAAGAACACCGATGAACTCGCAAACCCTAATGCAGATCTAAAAGTTTGAGAAGACAAGAACTTACGGATGCGGATCTGTTGTGGAGGGTCGTCGCCGTTTCTCTGGACAGTTCAGGGTGATGCAGCGGCCGAGCTTGAGGACGACGATGAGCGCTGCGGCGGCGGTGGAGCTCGAGCGACAGGAGGGTTGCAAGAGGAAGAAGAGAGAAGAATGAGAAAAGGCCGGGGCGTGCCTATTTATAAGGAAAGAAGCGAATAGGCGGGCGCGAAAATCGAGGAAGACCCAAATAATGGTTATCCAACTAAACGGACGCCTCGATTCTCGGGAGGCATTAAAAATGAAGATCCGTTGAGAGATGATGTCATAAAAGTTTCTTGTGTTTTCAAGAGATGACGTCATGGCGGGTTACAAAAACCTCTGCGAAGATAAGAAGATGGATTTTGTCTAAGTGTTGAAGATTGACAAAGAACAAAGTTCAAAGTCAACCTGGGGCCTAATGTTGGGGATATAACTATCAGTTATGACCCGCCCAGGAGGGGCCGGGTCAGCCCCAATGGCAGGTCACAAAGGAAGCCCAGTAAACATTCAAGGCGATGGTTTGTTAAATCTTATAGAAGGCCTAAAGGCCTAGAGGCGGCTTAAGGCCCGACATTGTAAACCGCCGTATATAAGGAAAGACTTGTAAAGAAAGGCATGTAAAAGAAGTCACCGAGCCGGACACGATTTATGAGCCAGCCGGGACTCTGTAGGCCACCATGCGTCAACCCGTGTATATAAGGGGATGACCCGGTGGCGGCTTAGGGCAAGAAATAAGAGATCGATAACCAAGCCGGCGAACTAGCCTCTTGGTAATCGAAACCCCAACAATACCAACACAACTAGACGTAGGCTTTTACCTTCATCTTAAGGGGCCAAACTAGTATAAAACCTCTCGTGTCCTTTCTCCCGATTAACCCCTTTAAGCTTCCTAGTTGTGATGGCCCTACGACTAAGTCCTCTTGCTAGGACATCTGCCGTGACAATTCCACGACAGTTGGTGCCCACCGTGATTTTCTCAACGAACCTGATCCAGGAGACTTGGAGTGGGCGTCATGAAACAATCGAGGAGGCCACGAGGCAGGGGGCGCGCCTACCCCCCGGGCACGCCCTCCACCCTCGTGGGCCCCTCGTTGCTCTACCGACGTACTTATTCCTACTATATATATCCACGTACCCCCAAACATCCAGGAGCGCCACGAAAACCTAATTCCACCACTGCAACCTTCTGTACCCGAGAGATCCCATCTTGGGGCCTTTTCTGGAGCTCCGCCGGAGGAGGCATTGATCACAGAGGGCCTCTACATCAACTCCTTGGCCTCTCCGGTGATGTGTGAGTAGTCTACTTCAGACCTTCCGGTCCATAACTAGTAGCTAGACGGCTTCTTCTCTCTCTCTTTGGATCTGAATACAAAGTTCTCCTCGATTCTCTTGGAGATCTATTTGATGTAACTCTTCTTTTTGCGGTGTGTTTGTCGAGATCCGATGAATTATGGGTTTATGGTCAAGTTTATCTATGAACAATATTTGAATCTCCTCTGAATTCTTTTATGTATGATTGGTTTATCTTTGCAAGTCTCTTCGAATTATCAGTTTGGTTTGGCCTACTAGATTGATCTTTCTTGCAATGGGAGAAGTGCTTAGCTTTGGGTTCAATCTTGCGGTGCTCGATCCCAGTGACAGAAAGGGAAATGACATGTATTGTATTGTTGCATCGAGGATAAAAATATGAGGTTTATATCATATTGCATGAGTTTATCCCTCTACATCATGTCATCTTACTTAAAGCATTACCCTGTTCTTATGAACTTAATACTCTAGATGCATGCTGGATAGCGGTCGATATGTGGAGTAATCTCTACTATTAAAGAAGAATCGAACGTCGTGATGGTTCGACCTCAAACCCGCACCAAGAAAATCGCTCGTACGATCCCACCTCCGTCCCTGGCTGTGGCAGTCTCGTAAAAAATCACACCTATCGAAACGCATGACGCGTCTTCATGGTTCGACCCCCTTTCCCATGCCACGATCCATCCACGTACGTAACATCTCAAAGAAAATACGAGCCGGTTGGAACCCACGAACCCAACGCACGACTCCACTCTCCACACAACTGTTCGCTCCTCCCCATCCTGAACTCTTTCCCTCCACCGGCACACGCTTGCCGCCGCCCCACCTCCACCTCCGATTCTCCCTCACCCCATCACGCCCTCTCCCTCTCCCTACACCCGCCGCTTCTCCTTCGTGACGTGTGGCCCAGCCACCGCTCGCCACCTCTCCCTCTGCTGCGGCCGACGGGGCCACGCTCCCATGCGCACTGCGCAATGCAAGTCCACCGGGCCGGAGGGGTTCAAGGAGGAGCTGTGCAGGCCACTGGAGCTTCTCCTCGGGGATCTCTGGCGGTGGGCGAAGGACCACCCGGATCTCCCCGCGCTGGTGGAGGTGGTAATGGACCTCGACCACACCCGCTCGCCCTCTTCCCTTCAGCCGACTTCCTCCTCTCCCACCGCCTCCCTCATAATCCCTTGGCACCGACACGATCGCATATTGGGTCCTTGTTCTCTGCAAACATGAGCAGTTCTCGGTGCACCCAAGCGGCGCTGCCGACCGCAGCCTTCAATGCCTCTAGTGGACGTTGCCGCGCTCAGCTTCGGGGAGAGCGGTCGCATCCCACCGCCACATCGGCTCCGGGCGAAAGCCACGCTGCCGGATCCCCCCACGCACCACCTCCTGCAGGTCTTCGTCCGTTAGGGGCCTTCATGCTTCCGCTGCTCCACTTGTTGCACAGACGCATCGGCTCAGGTTAGCACCTGTGTTGTGTCAGGCTTGAATAGGGTCTGCAAGATCCTCGGGGTGGAGGTTTTCCTTTCGAATTGCAAAGCGCGGTCCGGTAAGGATTCTGATGTGTATCATCTTCAATCTATTGGAGATAACACTTATTATGCCCAAAATTTTACTATAGAACTAATGATTAACTCCAGCTGGTTATACTAGCAAACTAACGCCATACAAACGCCAGCTCCCTTTATTACAGTCTGCACCTCTCCAAGAATGAAATTAACTTGTGTGTTCTTAAATCCTTCTGGAAATTATTTGCATAAAACATTGTAATTTACCATTTGGATGAAAGAAGGGGACAAAAATAGTGAAATGTCCCCTTTAGATGAGCCCATTATTAGCCCTACAACTTGTGTACCTTGAGTGAATCAGGATTCACGAGGTTTACCATTAGAGTTTTTATCTATATAGCAAAGAGCTCTATATCCCACATACATTGTGCATTCACACACCACTACATCCTGGATCTACTTATTCTTCTTTTCTCCTACAATCCTATTTAGAGCATTTACCTTTTAGGTTAAATACAAGGCATTTGTGTGGTCCAGGATTGTATCACAGGAGAACTATACATAGTAGTTTGTCAAGAAAATCTCATAGTTTTTGTTTTGTACGATTTTGTGAGCCATTTTAGCTATTTAGAGCTATCACATCTCTGTCAATTAATTTTGTTCTGCTCAGATGTGAAACTGCACATATTTAAAAATGTATCCAACATGAGACACTGGATATTGAGACCACCATGTGTTGTTACTTATTCTTTATGAACATGTACTAAATTTCTATTTTTTACAGATATTGGTTGCATATTTCAGTGGAATGGATATGTGTGCCAATTTGCATATTTTTAAATTTCTTTTATCTTCAACTTTGGAACATACATGGTCACTTGAATAGATATTAAGGAAGATATAGCAGAGAAGGAGCTGGCATCTTCATGCCCTTCCAACTGGTGGTTAGTTCTTTACAATTTTATCCCTCAATCGAGATTCAAGTTCTCAATCATTGTAGCGTACTTGCTGGCTTCTAGCTGCAATTTCATGGTGGTAGATACTGAATGTAGATTTTAAATTGTACAGACTGATTTAGAGTAGTTGACCTCTCGTGTTCTGAAGCCTTTTGCTGTATGCTTCCATTTTGAAAGAATTGAAGCAATTGTTCCATGGAGTGAAATAACACTTTCATCCTCAAACAACAGGTGTCTCATTAAGTTTCTTATTCACCAATTGAAACATGTGTGAGTAATAGCACAACTAAAGTTGCTGGACACATTATTATAAAATGATAGGCTGGATTATCGTTTGTATGCATTCTACAAGGATTATTTCCTGTGGAATTAAAATTAGTTATCTATTTTTTAAGGATACTATTTGTGAAATTTTATCTGGCCAACTCTTTTTGTTAGGAAATGGAAGCGAGACTGTTGTATTTTCCCCTTGTAAACCAGCGATATGGGAGGACACCATTATTACAAATTTGAAGTCTGACTGTGTGTTATTGGCAAGATACCTACGTGGATGATATCGACAAGCTCGATGGCCACAATGAACCAGATGTTGTCGACTACATGGAGGACATCTATAAGTACTACAAGACAGCACTGGTAACTACAATCTTCCTCTTCAGCATGTCTGTTGAAGCGACACACAACTGTACTTTCAGTCTTAAGATGAAATACGAGCACATAGCCAACATCACTTAATTACTGTGCAATGGAACTTATGCTGACACAAGACAATATTTCTGTGATACCTCACTAATCTAAACTAAAGACTAACTAATTCGGAAATGAAGTAGACATGTTTCAAGTCCTTTTCAAGTCAAAGTGTTTAGTTTAGGTTGATGTACAGTGAACAAGAGTAGCATTGAGTAGCACACTTTTGCTTTCTAAAACTAGGGATACACATGCTCAGATTCTCATGCAACCATCCAATACCATTTAGATGTTCTTGGCTCTTCCTGTAGACTTCAATACTTCATAGTGGATGTGTTTAGTTTCTTGGTTTCTTTTTCTCCTTTTCGCTGAATCTACCAAATTATCCTATGGCTAGAATTGTTTTTAGAACTTAATCTTCTAATTTTTTCCATGTGTTGCAATCTGTCCAAGGTTTTCTCATGAAACCATCTGATTTGTTTCTTGCGCCTTCCATTTTTGTGTTTTCCTTACCCATCAGTTCATTTGATTCTGTATGACTGATATCAATTGCCTGATAAACTTTTGAATTTCTGGCGTTATCAAGGCAATGTCATTTTTCTGTATAATGACTTTCTTTTACAATTTATTTTGTAAGCACAGATTTCTTACCGAAAGATATTCTTCATATGCCCACTAACTGAAACGAGCTTAGTCGCTTTCGACATTTTTTATTCCATGAAGAATACATAGTGTATTTCTTTCTTTCCTGCTGTCTCAGAGGAAGAAGAAAATCTCTGAATTACGTATGTGTTTGAGCTATGAGGGACGCCTGTTATGTCATTTATTCTCTTACAGGACATCTTAGCAGCTTAGCTTCTTGAAGTTATATTTGTAAAAAGTTTCATTTCGTGTAGGATTTTCAAGAGTGAGTTGTTTTCTGTGGCTAGAAAAAGAAACAATTGCAGTGAGATACTTGTATAATTCATTTGATGGCTCTTCTTTTCCTCAGGCTATTCTTTTCCGCAGGTTCTTATTGATCTCTTCTTTGCATGAGCTTCTGAACATACATCTAAAGCTTCTAAGAAGCAAATTCTATACTCTAGCAATGACTTGCTTTCTGGTGTTTTCGTGGGAGACAATTTTCAGAAGCCAGGTTGTGCTGGACATAGGTAAACCTGCTCATCTCATTTAACTTATATTCTTGTGAACTATCATAATATCCTCCTGATGCTTCATGTTATGTTTACACATGCCACTTTATGACAATGTGAAGATATACTACGCCAAGGAGCTAAAAAAGGCTCTGGTTTTATGAGTGCTCAGGCTCTGGTCTGACTTGTACAACAAATTTCAAGACTGGTCGCATGAGCTGAGCCAGAGCAAGAAACAAAGCAGTTCTTGAAAGTGCGTTATATCGACTAGAGGGGGGGTGAATAGGCGATTTTTATGAACGTCTTCAATACGTGAGAGTTATGAAGACAAACAGTGAAGATTATACCTATTACTATGCAGCGGAAGTTGGATTACACGAGGCCAGCCATGGTCATGTATTCAATAGAGTGAAAGCGCAATGACAAACAGCTTCAGTGTAATAAGGATCAGGTAGGAAGAAGTTATGAAGCCGAACAGATCATACATTCATGTTGTGAAGACAAAAGATAAAGCAAGCATGCAATGGCTTCACAATGAATAACTGTAAGTGAAAGGAAGTGAAGATGAAACCAGTGACACATTGAAGACAATGATTTGTTGAACCAGTTCCAGTTGCCGTGACAACTGTACGTCTGGTTGGAGCGGCTAGGTATTTAAACCAAAGGACACACAGTCCCGGACACCCAGTCAAGGACACTTAGTCCAAGACACCCAGTCCTCACCGTTTTCTCCTTGAGCTAAGGTCACACAGACCTCGCCCAATCACTCAGGTAAGTCTTCAAGGTAGACTCCCAAACCTTCACAGACTTCGTTCACTGGCAATCCACAATTTCTCTTGGATGCTCAGAACGCGACGCCTAACCATCTGGAGGATGCACAGTCCTCAAGTGTAATAAGTCTTCAAATCACACAGACACGAAGACTTAAGTGATGCCCAATTTACTCTGGCTCTGGGTGGTTAGGGCTTTTCTCCTCACTAGGAATTTTTCTTTCAAAGGCTTCGAGGTGGGTTGCTCTCAAATGACAAAAGCCGTGCGCTGAAATCTGAGCAGCCCACAGTTTATGGTTGTGGGGGTGGACTATTTATAGCCACTTGGCAGCCCGACCTGATCTGTCCGAAATGACCCTGGGTCACTAAGGAACTGACACGTGTACCAACGGTCAAATTTTGAACTCACACGACAACTTTACTTGGGCTGCAAGTAAAGCTGACTTGTCTGACTCTGGACAAGATTTTCTCTCAAAGTCTTCGCTCGAAGACATAGGATTTGAATTAGGCATCACTACAGTCATTCTGACTGGTTCTTTTGGACCCCACTTAACAGTACGGTGATTCCTATGACACTACATAAATGAAATAAAACTACGAAGGATCTAAGTCTTCGAGTTCAATAAGCTTCATAGGGAGTCTTCTCATGTCATTGTCTTCAATATGAATATCTTCATAAACCACCATTGTCTTCAATGTCTTGGTACATTTTTAGGGGTCATCTCTGGTAATAAAACCGAATCAATGAGAGACTTCTACCTGTGTTTGCCTGCAATTCTCACAAACACGTTAGTCCCTCAACTAGGTTTGTCGTCAATACTCCAAAACCAACTAGGGGTGGCACTAGATGCACTTACAGTTCTTCTGTGAACTGAGGGAGCATTTGACATGTATCATGTATGTCTACACACACGTTTAGATGGAGTGTACTTATGTTCTAGGGCAAAATTATTTGTGCCTTATTTGATATCAAAGAAATCATTGGCATGTTTGTATGCTTCATTTATTATGTTTAAGCCATATTTACTAAACTTTTCTAGAGTCATTCCCATAGCACTGACAATGAATTCTAGAAGTTATGGAGTTAATGTTATTCATAAGCTATTTTTCATTTAACTTGATTCAGAACTTCAATTATGATACTGAGACTCCAAGCACAAAATATAAATGACACAATTAAGATTCATGCTTCTGTGTCCCGATATTTGTAATAAATAATAACGCTAACTGCTCTTCTATAAATGGTTCAAATTTATGATACCCTCTTTTTCGAATTGGTTATATTATCGATTTCTCATACAACTAAAAACCTATTTTATTACTTGTGCGATGTTTTCACGGGCCCATTCACTATACAACTTCAAATCTATGTAAAGCATCACATGTGTTTCCAATAGAATCTATTTATTACTTCTGTGGTGTTTTCATGGGCCCATTCTCTATACATCTTCAAATCTATGTAAAGCATCACATGTGATTTCAATAGTAATCTACTCCCTCTGTCCCACAATATAGGACATTTTTACAAATTATGTTAGTTTGCAAAATGTCTTATATTATGGGACAGAGGGAGCATTTATTAGTAGTGTGATGTTTTTATGGGTTGAACCACATTAAGCCATCGAAGGTTTGCCCCGTCTTTAGTACAAGGTAAAACAAGTGGCGAAGTTGTTGTCACTTAGGAATGGAAATCATGTGCAATCAAGTTGGACACATATTTCTGATTTAGAACAACTGTCTAATGTGTGTTTATATGTCTTTTTATCATCCCGTTGCAACGCACGGGCATTCAACTAGTAGTAGTAGATGCAGAATCGTTTCCGTCTACTTGTCACGGACGTGATGCCTACATACATGATCATGCCTAGATATTCTCATAATTATTCGCTTTTCTATCAATTGCTCGACAGTAATTCGTTTACCCACCGTAATACTTATGCTCTTGAGAGAAGCCACTAGTGAAACCTATGGCCCCCGGGTCTATCTTCCATCATATTAATCTTTCAACACTTAGCTATTTCTATTGCCATTTATTTTACTTTGCATCTTTATTTCTCTTTATCATAAAAATACCAAAAATATTATCTTATCATATCTACCAGATCTCACTCTCGTAAGTGACCGTGAAGGGATTGACAACCCCTTTATCGCGTTGGTTGTGAGGTTCTTATTTGTTTGTGTAGGTGCGTGGGACTCGAGCGTGATCTCCTACTGGATTGATACCTTGGTTCTCAAAAACTGAGGGAAATACTTACGCTACTTTACTGCATCACCCTTTCCTCTTCAAGGGAAAACCAACGCAGTGCTCAAGAGGTAGCAAGAAGGATTTCTGGTGCCGTTGCCGGGGAGATTCGCGCCAAGTCAAGTCAAGATTTGACTCCCGACAATGAGCCATTTCTGGCGCCGTTGCCGAGGAGTCTACTCACAAGTCAAGACATACCAAGTACCCATCACAAACTATTATCCCTCGCATTACATTATTTGCCATTTGCCTCTCGTTTTCCTCTCCCCCACTTCACCCTTGCCTTTTTATTCGCCTTCTCTTTTTCATTCGTCGCTTTCTTGCTTGCCTTGTCGTTATGGCTAGTCCTCTATCTTCTCCGTTGTCTCTCGAGAATGAAGTTCTTAATTTTAAGCAAAGGGAGTGAGAAAATCTAAAAGACGCTTGGTATAGAATTTGCAATGCTCAAAATAGATCTACCAGGAAGCAATCTACTTCCGTTCTTCTCCGCAATTTTTATGTAGGCACTACTCCTTAGTACATATATATTCTTGATACCATTACCGGAGGAAATTTCTTGGGTAGCCATACTTTTGATTCTTATAATGCTATGATAGATTTGTTTGGCTCACCACCTCTTTTGGTTAATGGAACTATGTTAACTTTGGAACATGTGATGCAAAGGCCTGAAATTATTGAGAATAAAGTTGCTACTATAGAGTTGATTGAGAATTTGGATAAAAAGATCCACAACCAAATTACCCAATATGGATCTAAGGTGGGAGTTACTCTGAAAAGTTTTAAGGAAAAAGAACCCATAGTTAATGAAAGAATAGATCAAGATTCTACTAGAATCGATAAAGTTGAGGGAATTATCACCAACTTGGGGTCCGCCTTTTCTTACGTTAAAAATACTCCAAATCCTGCTACCAAAATTGGCAGGCTTGTTTATGTTCCTAAAAATAAGGGTGAATCCTCTAGTAAGGAAACTGCGGATTTAAAATCAATAAGTGTTCATCCCAATCTTTTTGCTATCATTAAGGAACCATTTGCTACAAATGATTTTCTTGATTTTGTGCCTAGGAGTTGATAATTAATAAAAAGAAAGAAACTCCTAGGAGTTATAGGTGTCTTATTGAAGAATTGCCCACCAAAGATGGCAATACCTAGATCTATCCTTGCTTTTATGCCTAGCTAGGGGCGTTAAACGATAACGCTTGTTGGGAGGCAACCCAATTTTATTTTTATTCCTTGAGTTTTGCTCCTGTTTAGTAATAAATAATTTATCTAGCCTCTGTTTTGATTGTGTTTTTTGTGTTTAATTAGTGCTTGTGCCAAGTAGAACCGTTGGGAAGACTTGGGGAAAGTCTTTTTGATCTTACTGCAAAAAACAGAAACTTTAGCGCTCACGAGAATTGCTGCCATTTTTATTTGGAAAGTGATATTTAGTTAATTATTTTTGCAGATGATTAATAGATAAATTCTTCACGTCCAGAAATTTATTTTAGAATTTTTTGGGTTCAGAAGTGGTCGAAACCTACAGATTACTACAGACTGTTCTGTTTTTGACAGATTCTGTTTTTCGTGTGTTGTTTGCTTATTTTGATGAATCTATGGCTAGTAAAAGAGTTTATAAACCATAGAGAAGTTAGAATAAAGTAGGTTTAACACCAATATAAATCGATAATGAGTTCATTACAGTACCTTGAAGTGGTGTTTTGTTTTCTTTCGCTAACGGAGCTCACGAGATTTTCTATTTTAAGTTTTGTGTTGTGAAATTTTCAAGTTTTGGGTAAAGATTTGATGGATTATGGAACAAGGAGTGGAAAGAGCCTAATTTTTGGGATGCCCATGTCACCAAGGTAAAATTCAAGGACACCAAAAAGACAAAGCTTGAGGATGCCCCAGAAGGCATCCCCTCTTTCGTCTTCGTCCATCGGTAACTTTACTTGGAGCTATATTTTTATTCACCACATGATATGTGTTTTGCTTGGAGCGTCTTGTATGATTTGAGTCTTTGCCTTTTAGTTTACCACAATCATCCTTACTGTACACACCTTTTGAGAGAGACTCACATGATTTGAAATTTATTAGAATACTCTATGTGCTTCACTTATATCTTTTGAGCTATATAGTTTTTGCTCTAGTGCTTCACTTATATCTTTTACAGCACAGTGGTGGATTTATTTTATAGAAATAATTGATCTCTCATGCTTCACTTATATTATTTTGAGAATCCTTTAGAACAACATGGAAATTTGCTTTTAGGAATAATATAAAAACTTTCATTGAAAATGCATTGAATACTATGAGAAGTTTGATACTTGATAATTGTTTTGAGATATGGAGATGGTGATATTAGAGTCATGCTAGTTGAGTAGTTGTGAATTTTAGAAATACATGTGTTGAAGTTTGTGATTCCCGTAGCATGCACGTATGGTGAACCGTTATGTGACAAATTCGGAGCATGATTTATTTATTGATTGTCCTCCTTATGAGTGACGGTCGGGGACGAGCGATGGTCTTTTCCTACCAATCTATCCCCCTAGGAGCATGCGCGTAATACTTTGTTTCGATAACTAATAGATTTTTGCAATAAGTATGTGAGTTCTTTATGACTAATGTTGAGTCCATGGATTATACGCACTCTCACCCTTCCACCATTGCTAGCCTCTCTAATACCGCACACTTTTCGCCGGTATCTCCTACCTCTTGAGCACTGCTTTGGTTTTCCCTTAAAGAGGAAAGGGTGATGCAGCAAAGTAGCGTAAGTATTTCCCTCAGTTTTTGAGAACCAAGGTATCAATCCAGTAGGAGATCACGCTCAAGTCCCACGCACCTACACAAACAAATAAGAACCTCGCAACCAACGTGATAAAGGGGTTGTCAAGCCCTTCACGGTCACTTACGAGAGTGAGATCTGATAGATATGATAAGATAATATTTTTGGTATTTTTATGATAAAGAGAAATAAAGATGCAAAGTAAAATAAATGCAAAGGAAATAACTAAGTATTGGAAGATTAATATGATGGAAGATAGACCCGGGGACCACAGGTTTCACTAGTGGCTTCTCTCAAGAGCATAAGTATTACGGTGGGTAAACGAATTACCGTCGAGCAATTGATAGAATTGAGCATAGTTATGAGAATATCTAGGTATGATCATGTATATAGGCATCACGTCCGAGACAAGTAGACCAAAATGATTCTGCATCTACTACTATTACTCCACACATCGACCGCTATCCAGCATGCATCTAGAGTATTAAGTTCATAAGAAGAGACTAATGCTTTAAGGAATATGACATGATGTAAGGGATAAACTCATGCAATATGATATAAACCCCATCTTTTTATCTTCGATGGCAACAATACAATACTTGTCGGTTCCCTTTCTGTCACTGGGATCGAGCACCGCAAGATTGAACCCAAAGCTAAGCACTTCTCCCATTGCAAGAAAGATCAATCTTGTAGGCCAAACCAAACTGATAATTCGAAGAGACTTGCAAAGATAAACCAATCATACATAAAAGAATTCAGAGATTCAAATATTGTTCATAGGTAAACTTGATCATAAACCCACAATTCATCGGATCTCGACAAACACACCGCAAAAGAAGATTACATCGAATAGATCTCCAAGAAGATCGAGGAGAACTTTGTATTGAGATCCAAAGAGAGAGAAGAAGCCATCTACCTAATAACTATGGACCTGTAGGTCTGAAGTAAACTACTCACACATCACCGGAGAGGCCATGGAGTTGATGTAGATGCCCTCCGTGATCAATGCCCCCCTCCGGTGGAGCTCCGGAAAAGGCCCCGAGATGGGATCTCTCGGGTACAGAAGGTTGCGACGGTGGAATTAGGTTTTCATGGTGCTCCTGGATGTTTGGGGGTACGTGGATATATAGGAGGAAGAAATACGTTGGTGGAGCAATGAGGGGCCCACGAGGGTGGAGGGCGCGCCTAGGGGGGTAGGCGCACCCCCTGCCTCGTGGATTCCTCCGTTGTTTCTTAACGCCCACTCCAAGTTTCCTGGATCACGTTTGTTGAGAAAATCACGTTCCCGAAGGTTTCATTCTGTTTGGACTCCGTTTGATATTCCTTTTCGGCGAAATCTAAAATAGGCAAAAAAACAGCAATTTGGGATGGGCCTCCGGTTAGTAGGTTAGTCCCAAACTGTAACACCCCGGATATGATTTTCCCAATATGTACTCCAACTCTTGCCGTTTCTGGCGTTAAGTTATTTTATTTTCTCGGGTTCGGGTTTTGTCTCTGTGTGTTTTTGTCGTTGTCATGCATCTCATATCATGTCATCATGTGCATTGCATTTGCATACGTGTTCATCTCATGCATTCGAGCATTTTCCCTGTTGTCCGTTTTGCATTCCGGCGCTCCGTTCTCCTCCGGTGGTCATTTCTACCTTTCTTTTGTGTGTGGGGATTAAACATTTCCGGATTGGACCGAGACTTGCCAAGCGGCCTTGGTTTACTACCGGTAGACCGCCTGTCAAGTTCCGTACCATTTGGACTTCGTTTGATGCTCCAACGGTTAACCGAGGGACCGAAAAGGCCTCGTGTGTGTTGCAGCCCAACACCCCTCCATTTTGGCCCAAAACCCACCAAAACCCTCTCCACCATCTAGAGCGTTCGATCACGATCGCGTGGCCGAAAACCGCACCTCATTTGGACTCTCCTAACTCCCTCTATGCCTATATAAAGACCACTCCCCGAAATTTTCGGGCAAACCCTAGATCTCTCCCTGTCCTCGCGCGCCGGACACAATCCGCGCCGACGGACATGTCTGACTTGCACCGCGCCGCAGCCCTGCGCCAATAGCGCGCCGCCACGTGTCCCGGCGGGCGCCCACATCGCCGCCGACCGCGCGGGCCCACCAGGCCCAGCACCGGCCCTCCCCGCCGCCATCCGGGCCAGAGCCGCGCGCCGCCTGCGCCCGCTTCTTCCTCCTCTCCATCCACCCTGGGAGCACGAAGATGTATCAGGACCTCAAGCAGGCTTATTGGTGGACTCGAATGAAGCGCGAGATTGCTCAATTCATGAATGAGTGTGATGTCTGCAGAAGAGTGAAGGCAGAACACCAAAGGCCAGCTGGTCTCCTCCAACCTCTTGCCATTCTAGAATGGAAGTTTGACCACATTGAGATGGACTTCGTGACTGGGTTTCCAAAGTCCAAACATGGCAATGATGCTATATTCGTTGTCATCGACAAACTCACTAAAGTGGCTCAGTTTCTGCCTATCAAAGAGTCAATCACTGCAGCTCAATTGGCGGAACTCTATACCTCTCGAATTGTCTCTCTGCACGGTATTCCACAAATGATCTCTTCAGACCGTGCCAGCATCTTTACCTCCAAGTTTTGGGATTCTTTTCAGAAGGCCATGGGCACCAACATCCGCTTCAGCACAGCTTTCCATCCTCAAACTAGCGGTCAAGTCGAGCGTGTCAATCAGATTCTTCAAGATATGCTCAGGGCTTGTGTGATCTCCTTCGGCATGAAGTGGGAGGATTGTCTTCCATATGCTGAATTCTTCTACAACAACAGTTTTCAAGAAAGTTCGGGCAAGGCCCCATTTGAAATTCTGTATGGCAGGAAGTGCCGTACCCCTCTCAACTGGTCCGAAACCGGTGAACGCCAACTTCTGGGAAATGACTTAATCACAGAGGCAGAAGAGATGTGCAAAGTCATTCGAGATAACCTCAAAGCAGCCCAATCCCGCGAGAAGAGCTACTATGATAGTAAGCACCAGGATTTGGCTTTCGAGATCGGAGATCATGTTTACCCCCGCGTCTCTCCTATGAAAGGTACTCGTCGCTTCGGTATCAAAGGGAAGCTTGCCCCCAGATACGTGGGACCTTTCAAAATCGTCAGCAAGAGAGGCGATCTCGCCTATCAACTCGAGCTTCCTTCAAACTTTGCAAATGTTCATGACGTGTTCCATGTCTCTCAGCTCCGAAAGTGCTTCAAGACTCCTGACCGCACCGTCAACTTTGAGGACATTGAGCTCCAAGAAGATCTCTCTTATCGTGAGCACCCCGTTGCTATTCTTGAAAAGACTGAACGCAAGACTCGCAACAAGTCAATCAAATTCCTCAAAGTCAAGTGGTCACACCATTCCGACCGTGAAGCTACCTGGGAACGCGAGGATCACCTCCGTTCTGAGTACCCGGCGTTCTTTCAGTCCTAGATCTCGGGATGAGATCCTTTCGTAGTGGTGGAGTGTTGTAACACCCCGGATATGATTTTCCCAATATGTACTCCAACTCTTGCCGTTTCCGGCGTTAAGTTATTTTATTTTCTCGGGTTTGGGTTTTTTCTACGTGTGTTGTTATCGTTGTCATGCATCTCATATCATGTCATCATGTGCATTGCATTTGCATACATGTTCATCTCATGCATTCGAGCATTTTCCCCATTGTCCGTTTTGCATTCCGGCGCTCCGTTCTCCTCCGGTGGTCATTTCTACCTTTCTTTCGTGTGTGGGGATTAAATATTTCTGGATTGGACCGAGACTTGCCAAGCGGCCTTGGTTTACTACCGGTAGACCGCCTGTCAAGTTTCGTACCATTTGGACTTCGTTTGATGCTCCAACGGTTAACCGAGGGACCGAAAAGGCCTCGTGTGTGTTGCAGCCCAACACCCCTCCATTTTGGCCCAAAACCCACCAAAACCCTCTCCATCATCTAGAGCATTCGATCACGATCGCGTGGCCAAAAACCGCACCTCATTTGGACTCTCCTAGCTCCCTCTATGCCTATATAAAGACCACTCCCCGAAATTTTCGGGCAAACCCTAGATCTCTCCCTCTCCTCGCGCGCCGGACACAATCCGCGCCGACGGACATGTCCGACTTGCACCGCGCCGCCGCCCCACGCCAATAGCGCGCCGCCACGTGTCTCGGCGGGCGCCCACATCGCCGCCGACCGCGCGGGCCCGCCAGGCCCAGCGCCGGCCCTCCCCGCCGCCGTCCGGGCCGGAGCCGCGCGCCGCCCGCGCCCGCTTCTTCCTCCTCGCGCCTCGCCGCTGCCTTCCTCCCACCGACGAGTCCCGCCACTTGCCACCACCAGCCGCCGCCTCGCCGGACTCGGGCCGGACCAACTCGCCGCGCCGCCTAATCAGTCCGGAGCCACCTGGAGCCGCCCAACGCCGAGCGTCGGCGCCGCCCCGCGAGTCCCTGGCCTTCCCGCGCCCTAGCTCCACCGGCCGCCGTCGTCATCATCAACTCCGGCGGGAGCGCCACCGCCTTGAAGTCCGTGCGTGCCAGATCCAGATCCGCAGCTACAGTAAACCCTAATCCGCGAGGTGGTGATTTTTCCTAAGTCCCCGATTCCCATATCCATATGCCCTTGTTCATCGCATCGTAACTCCTCATCCGTAGCTCCGTTTTGGGTATTTAGCATATCAAAATGTTCTTCTCAGAGAGCACATCATTTCATCTCATTGCATCATTTTCATTTGAGTTCATCTTGATGCCCGAAATGCTGTTAGAAGAATTCTATTTGAGATAATTGTCAGATCTGCTGCTCCATTTAGATATTTGTCATTTTTTCCATGATTAATGTGTGCATGATATGCCCCTGAACTCTACATGAGTTTTTTTATGTGTTTTTCCATCTATCCAGATGTGCAATCTATGTATTTTTGTGATGTGTGTGGTGACTAGCACAAGCTTGCAAAGTGGTGCATTCGTTAATGCTGATTTCAGGGACTTAGCATTTCCACTAAGTCCTTGAGCTGTTTATCTCAATATGCCATATGTTCATGTTGTTTCCTAGCGATCCGTGCCTCTTTTGAGGATGATCGGTAAGGATGATTTGTTAATATTGTAGTGCTCTATCCATCCATGTCTTTGTTTGCAATTATGGAGCATCCTATCTTGAGTCAATCGAGCTCTACTTTTGCTATTTCGTGAATCTAGGCAGATTGTCTACTTGTTAGCAATTTTGCCGAGGATGTTGTAGTTGATCCGTGCATGCTATGTTATTGTTCTTGCCATGTCTGGCTTGTATTTTGTGTATTCTTGATGGGTGTATGCTTAGATTGTCATGCCTTGCTCTGTAGTGAGTGCATCGAGCTCGTAAACATGCCTACTTGATATCTGTTTCAGCATGCTCCAGTTTTCACCAAGTCTGAGAACTGATTATGTTTTTGCCATGTTCACATGCTTGCAAATGTATTTTCTGATCCCTTTTGGCTCAAGGTCACTAAGGGACTTTTCTTAAGCTCTTTGAGTAGCTCCATGCCATGCTTTATTTTGCCATGTTCAGGTCCTGTAGCATATAGTTTTCATGCTCCAAAGTGTGCTATCTGATCTGAAAATCCAGACAAGTGTTAATTTCACCAAGTCTGAAATCTGTTTACCAAATGCATTTTTGCCATGCTTGTTTGAACCTGTTAATGGATGTATTGGCCGTAGCTTAGTGCTAGTCTTTTGTTAAGAATCATGAATGGATCCCTGCCATGTATTTTGATGCCATGTTTGGGTGCTGTAGCATGTTCATCTTGTTGCATCTAGTTGGCTACTTGCTGTAAATCGCAAAACGTGGTCATATTTGAATTGCTTGCCATTTCCAAACCGTAACTCCGATTCCGGCGTTCTTTATATCGTTTTCAAGCGATTTCATCTCAACTTTCCAGTGGCACACTTGGATTTCCAAGTTGAGGCCAGGTTCATGCTTTTCTTGTCAAATCTTGCATATGCATCACATATTGCATCCCGCATAGCATACCATCTTTGCATCATGTTGTTTGAGTTTGCACGTGGTTGATTGTGTCCTTGTTTCTTGTTTGTCTTGTTAGGGTAGAGCCGGGAGACGAGTTCGCTAGTGAGGAGCCCGTTGAGTTTGCTTTCGAGGATCCAGTCAACTCTGACAACTTTGCAGGCAAGATGATCATACCCTCGAAATCACTACTATCTTTGCTTTGCTTGATGCTTGCTCTTTTGCTATGCCTATGCTGCGATGCCTACCACTTGCTTATCATGCCTCCCAAATTTCCATGTTCAACCTCTAACCCACCATGTCCTAGCAAACCGTTGATTGGCTATGTTACCGCTTTGCTCAGCCCCTCTTATAGCGTTGCTAGTTGCAGGTGAAGATTGGAGACCGTTCCTTGTTGCAACATTATTTACTTGTTGGGATATCATTATATTGCCTTGTTATCTTAATGCATCTATATACTTGGTAAAGGGTGGAAGGCTCAGCCTCTCGCCTAGTGTTTTGTTCCACTCTTGCCGCCCTAGTTTCCGTCATATCGATGTTATGTTCCCGGATTTTGCGTTCCTTACGCGGTTGGGTGATGTAACGCCCCGTGACCGATGTGCCAGGTGTCTTCCAGTTATTCGCTGCTGTTGCCATGTCTTTTGCTTGCGTGTTGCATTTCATCATGTCATCATCCGCATTGCATCATCATGTTTTCAAAACTTGCATCCGTCCCAGTCTCCTCGTTCCGTCCGTTGTCCGTTCTGAGCCCAGGCACACTTGGACGCGCCTGCGGCATGTCCGAAATATTATTTTATAAGTGGCCGGAAAATGTTCTCGGAATGGGATGAAAGTTGGCGTGTGGTCTTATTATAGTGTAGATAGACCGCCTGTCAAGTTTCATCGCATTCGGAGTTCGTCTGATAGCCCAACCGTTAAACTATAGCGGCAATATAGCCGGTCAAACATCGGATGTTTTCGGTCTCCGGACACAGTTGCCGGGCTGCACTCCTCCCCTCTCATCTCAGTCCAACCCATTTTTCACAACCCACCTGCAGCCCACCTAGTCCATCCTCCTTCCCCTCTTCGCTTCCGGAGTTGTTCGATGCGACCGCTCGGGCCGAAACCCTCTCTGCACAGTGCATCGAACCCCTCACGTGCGCGTCCGAAATTGTCCCGGACCCGACCCGGACTGTCGCCACCGTTGTGTCCGGATCATCCCCAAACGCCTACAAAACGTCACCATTTTGTTATTTGGACTTCCTAGCTATTTTATTCGCGATCGTTCGATTGCGATCGGAGGGACGATATACCCCTAAGTCTAACCCACCTACTATATATAGCTAGTCTAACCCTAGACCAAATCCCAAATTTCTAGGGATCCATCCCACCGCCGCCACTCTCTTCATCGGATTCCACACCAAACCACTCCCGATCCAAAATTCCTCCCAGTATCGTTTTCCCCAACGAGCCAATCACCACAGCCCCGCCTGACCAACCCCTCATCCCCGTACGCCGTCCTCCTTCGTGGCCGATCTGGACGCCCGCAGCTCCCGTGCGCTCCCCTGCCCGAGCAGCCTCCACGCCGACCCCATCGCCCTCCTCCCGTGCTTCCGCGTGCTGCCGCAATCTGCAGCACCACCGAAGTTCCCCTCGCTGTCGGGCACCACCAACAGCGCCGGTCGCCGCCGTCCCGTTCGTATTCCAGCGAGGCGAGGAACCGAGCTCTATCTGCCGCAGCACCCTGCATCGCCCGAAGCCGCCCCTGTGCTCCCGTCGAACCTGCAGCCAACACCTCGTTCTACAGCCATGGCGCCGCCGGCCTCTCTCGCGCCGTTGTGCCTCCTCTTCATCGAGCCAGAAGGTTCACGTCGTGACCTGCTGCCTCCTTTCCCTCCTCCTCCTTATCTATTATCTCTCTGCTCTCAAACTCTCCTCTGTACCCGCAGGGAACGGCATGGCCGCTGTCGTAGTTCCGTCCGCAGCCGGATCTGGTGCCGCCGCACCTGCAGGTTGTCGCCTTGACAAGCTCCGCCGCCTGACCTCGGAACGGCCAGGTCCGGCCGGCCTCCGTCAACTTTGCCGTGCGCCAAGTTCGTCGCCGTCGTCCGAAGCCTCGCTGCCGGCATCTACTTCTTCTGATTCGAGCGCGAGGAAGAGCAAGGCGTGTCCCTCGTTGACCCTCTGGTTCGACGACCAAGCCAACGCACGCGTCGAACTCCGTCCTGCCGCGTGGGCCGCTTCCAGCGCCCCTGGCCTGCCTCCTACGCGCCGTGGGCCGCGCCTCCAGGCCCAACGCGCCCCTTCGCGGCCTGCCAGGCCTCTCGTTCTACTGGGCCTGGCCCATGGCCAAAGTGAGCAGCCCTCCAGCGCCCCCTTTCCTGTGCACTTCTGGGCCTACCAGTTTTGGCCCATGGTATCTTTCTTTTAGTCCAACGATTTTCCATATTATCCTGAGACTGTAGATTTGCAAAAAAACCCTTGCTCAACATGCATATAATAACTCACAAACGATGCATCATATTAAAACAATTTATATATGAAATATGCTTAATTTTTCATCTAGTTTCATAATATGTCGTTTTCATCCATGTTTAAAATATTTAAAATGTTGTTTGTTTAAATTTGCTCCTATACCATGTTAAAATAATTTAATTCATAACTAAATAACCGTAACTCGAAATTTAATAAACTTTATATGTAAATGGGGTGGAAAAATGCCTAGTTTAACATGGTGGCCTTACTTTGCATGTTTAACAACTCTAAAATTATGTTTAGGGCAGAACAATACCAAACCTAATATATGCATATGAGGAGTTTCCGGAATTGTTGTTCGTTGCTTCCGGCCTCATTTAAACTTGACTAGATAGGTAGTTTTACTTTGCTTCACCCTCTTGCCATGTTATTCAACATTTAATATTGTTGGGTACATAAACAAGATCTAACTAAATACGTTATGTGGTGTTTTGGCAATATGCACCCCGATGCATATTGAGCTCCACTTAATTTGCAGGATTGTTTGTGCACTTTGCCATGCCATGCCTCATTAAACCGGACATACATCATAATTGTTTGTGCATCATGCCATGCTTATGTGGTGGTTGTTTACTATGTTGTGTGCTTATTTCCGGTGTTGCTTCTTCGGGTTGGATCCGGTAACGTTGCGTTTGTGAGGATCCGTTGGCTACGTTTGTTTGTCTTCTTCATGGACTCGTTCTTCTTCCTTACGGGATCTCAGGCAAGATGACCATACCCTTGAAATCACTTCTATCTTTGCTTGCTAGTTGCTCGCTCTTTTGCTATGCCTATGCTGCGATACCTACCACTTGCTTATCATGCCACCCATATTGTTGAACCAAGCCTCTAACCCACCTTGTCCTAGCAAACCGTTGTTTGGCTATGTTACCGCTTTGCTCAGCCCCTCTTATAGCGTTGTTAGTTGCAGGTGAAGATTGAAGTTTGTTCCTTGTTGGAACATGGAGATGTTGTTCCTTATTGGAACATGTTTACTTGTTGGGATATCACAATATATCTTATTTAATTAATGCATCTATATATTTGGTAAAGGGTGGAAGGCTCGGCCTTATGCCTGGTGTTTTGTTCCACTCTTGCCGCCCTAGCTTCCGTCATATCAGTGTTATGTTCCCGGATTTTACGTTCCTTACGCGGTTGGGTATAATGGGAACCCCTTGACAGTTCGCCTTGAATAAAACTCCTCCAGCAAGGCCCAACATTGGTTTTACCATTTGCCACCTAGCCTTTTCTTTCCCTTGGGTAAGCCTACCCAAGGGTCATCTTTATTTAAACCCCCGGGCCAGTGCTCCTCTGAGTGTTGGTCCAACTTGTCAGCCGCCGGTGGCCACCAGGGGCAACTCTGGGCTGGCCTACCGGAAGTTTGGACAATCTGGTGTGCCCTGAGAACGAGATATGTGCAGCTCCTATCGGGATTTGTCGGCACATTCGAGTGGCCTTGCTGGTCTTGTTTTACCATTGTCGAAATGTCTTATAACCGGGATTCCGAGTTTGATCGGGTCTTCCCGCTAGAAGGAATATCCTTCGTTGACCATGAGAGCTTGTGATGGGCTAAGTTGGGACTCCCCTGCAGGGATTTGAACTTTCGAAAGCCGTGCCCGTGGTTATGGGAAGATGGGAATTTGTTAACGTCCGGTTGTAGAAAACCTGAAGTTGACCTTAATTAAAATGCATCAACCGCGTGTGTAACCGTGATGGTCTCTTTCCGGCGGAGTCCGGGAAGTGAACACGGTGTTGGAGTTATGCTTGACGTTGGTTGTTCTAGGATCACTTCTTGATCATAGTTGTTTGATCGTGCTTCGCCTTCTCTTCTCGCTCTCTTTTGCGCATGTTAGCCACCATATATGCTAGTCGCTTGCTGCAGCTCCTTGTCATACCTTTACCTTACCCATAAGCTTAAATATTCTTGATCGCGAGGGTGCGAGATTGCTGAGTCCTCGTGGCTCACAGATACTTCCAAAACCAGCTTGGAGGTGCCGATGAGTCCGTGCAGATGACGCAACCAAGCTCAGGAGGAGCTCGATGAAGATCTTGTCCTTTGTGTTGTTTCGTTCTAGTTGATCAGTGGAGCCCAGTTGGGGTCGATCGGGGACCTTGTCGCATTTGGGGTTCTTCTTTTATTTTGGTTCCGTAGTCGGACCTTGTTTGTATCTGGATGATGTAATGCTTTATTCATGTATTGTGTGAAATGGCGATTGTAAGCCAACTATGTATCTCTTTCCCTTTATGTAATACATGGGTTGTGTGAAGATTACCTCACTTGCGACATTGCTTTCAATGCGGTTATGCCTCTAAGTCGTGCTCCGACACGTGGGAGATATAGCCGCATCGAGGGCGTTATAAGTTGGTATCAGAGCCTTCCCCGACCTTAGGAGCCCCCACTGCTTGATAGAATTAGCGGACGTTGTTGAGTCTAGAAAAATGTTTTGAGTCATCTAGGAATTTATATATCGGAGAGTTTAGGAATTCTTTTTACTCCCCAGTCCCTTCATCGCTCTGGTAAGGCATCCTGACGTAGAGTTTTGACTCTTCTCTTCTCAAATTTTCACAAAAAAAAATTTAGGATCACGCGGGTATCTTGGAATTGTTCCGATGGTTTTGTGACGAGAACATTGTTCTTGGTGCCTCCTGTCATTTAGGGGTTGTGGCAGTGTCCCGGGGAGTTGAGCTCCGAGGTGTTGTCGTCACAATTTTATCGTTGCAGTTCTGGAATACCTGAGTTTAGTTTCGCCGACATCGAAAATCTCTTTTATGCAGTTGTTGGTGAGATAACCTCGACGCCACCCAGTACTGGGGCGGAGTTTGGGAGTATTGCCATAACTTGTATAACGGATGCTTTTCGAAGGTTGAGGTAGACGATTTCCGAAGTTTTTCTCGGTTATGTGTTGAAGGATGGATACAGCTGGATGTAGGATTTGTTAGTTTTGGGTGAGATATTATGCTTCCCCTGTATCCCCTACACCTGATTGCATAACCGGAAAGTTTCGGGAGTTTATAAGTGGGAATTCAAGTAGCTCTTAGGATATCTTTCCGACAGATGTATGATATGAAATTGGGGTTCGACGTCTAGTGGTCCGCCTATCCACGGTTGGTTTTACAGTGGTCTCGTTGTGTATTAAAAAGTCCTTGGCTATGACGACTCGGGGACGCTTCGTATGTCATGTGCACTGCCTTGTACATGATGGTGCTGTATGATCGAGCCCATGTAGGCCCCACCACGAAAACTTTGGACGAAATCTCTATCATATGTTTGTTCCGGCTTATTCTGCAAGCCAACCCTTTGTTTTTGTTTTGAGTTGTGGTATTCGAGTTGCTTCGAAGTCAAATGTTGATTCCATACTTTTCCTAAATGGTGTTCTCATACTCCTATGTGAATGCAATCCTTCTCGATCATCGAGATTGTCATGTCAAAGATTTTCAACTGGTGTGCTTCTCTTCAAGCGAATCCGTTCATTTTCAACATCCGCAAGTTTCAATCTCAGCTTTCTCAACGGTGTTCGTTCATCCATCCCAAGTTGTCTTTGTTGTCCCGCCCACCCTCCCTTTTTCTTCGAGGACTCGGAATTCTTAATCAAGTATCCATCTTATTGGTTATGAAGCCTCTCCATTCTTTTCCGTCAATGCTCTTACCCGGTGGTTTTCATGGAGATGCTCTATTGGTTCATCATTCTTCGCTCTTTTTTTTTCTCCAGTGGTTTCAATTCAAGATTTGTTGAGTATATCTTTCTCCTCGTTTCAAATACCCTCTCATGCCGGTGCTCCTCATATTCATTCACTTCTCGTTATTCATTTGTTCCGGACTGCTGAAGATATCTCGAAGATTTGTGTTTTCACTTTGCATCTGTTCAAGCTATTTCGAGGTCCTATCTTATTCAAGCCGTTTAATTCAACCGGTGCTATCCCCTTTTCAAGCAATCATTTCAACGGTGTTTATTTTCAGTGGGCCCTAACCCACAGGTCTTTTCCCAGGATCTTACCTGACTCTTCTTATTCTCCCTGAGTTATTCTCAAATCTTCTAAAGTTTGACGTAAGAATGAATTATCATCAGTCAAATGTCTTTCTCCAAGATCTTTCATTTCTTTTCATCATTGGTTCAACTTTTCTATTCTTCTTTATTCCGGAGTGTCTCAATAATTCAAGGTGGTGTTTCTCGTCGTCTTTCTCATCATTTGAAGACCGAAGAAGAGTTTTACCTCCATATCTTATCCGTTCTCTCAGAGATTCGTGGTGCTAGCTTGTTGCCATCCTCTCATAATTATTTTCGATTGTGAGAATCCTTTTCACCCATCAGGAGATATTCAGGAGTCTTTTCAGTTTGATTATCCGGAGCTCATCATTTCAGAAGACTTGTTCATTCTCAGCTTTCAGCCATTGTTCTCCAAATCTTACCGGTGCATCAGTCAAGTATTCTCTAATCAGTTCGTGAACTATTCGTCCTCTTGTATCTAAATTTTCTCAAGTATCTTCGTTCATTTCATAATTCTTCCTGGTGATTCGTTATCTTTTATTCGTTCTTTTTCAATCCTTACGGTGGTTCGTTTAAGATTTCTCTTCCTTCTTTATCATACCAATTCATTCGTTGTTTCGATCCTACCGGTGGTTCGTTGAAGACCTTCTCAAGTTTGCGCTATATCTCTTAATCCTTTCAACGGGAAGAAGTAATATGCCAAATCCGTTGATTGCCATCAATTTGATTGGTGAAGGGTAAGCATAATGTAATTCGTATTCTTGTTTCATCCATATGTTAATCTTTTCTTCCGGAGTTTGTTCACAATGATTAAATTCTTGGTTTCAAGTGCTCGTCTTTCTTTCCCGGAGTTCCAAGCTCTAATTATCACGGATATCCATCTAAATCATTACAAGGTTTCACCTTGTGTTTCCTACCTCTCTTTATTTTCATTATTCTTTTTGTTTACCGGAGTGCTTCATGAAGGTTCTACATGATGGTTCATCAAGGATTTAATTTCCTTCTCGCAGTGTTCTTTAAGATTCTTTTCAGAGGAGCTCAACCATTCTTCATCTTGCAATCCGAAGTGCAATTCGTTCTACCATATCATTAGAGGTGGTATTATGTCATTCTTGATAAATTGAGTTCATGTTCCATGATTCACATGTTGTTAAGAAAAACATATTTTAAATCCATCAATCTCTTCATTGGTATTATCTTGGGTTATATTTCACCTAAAGCCGTCCCTAAGGATTGTTGCTTTTATGGTGCTTATAAATGATCCAAAGTTCTTCTTTTATCCTCTCGGCGAAATAGTTTCTCGTCTCCTTCTGTATATCAATCCAATCAAATCTTTTCTGTGAGTGGCAAGTTGTCACCTCATAATTTTGAGATGTCTTCTATAAGTCCATGTCAATCTTATCCTTTTCATTGTTGGATTCCCAACAACTCCGTTCGACCCTTCTCCTAAAGATGCCTTGTCGAGCTCTTTTGTGGCAGATTTTGGCATTTTCTTCTCCATTCTCCTATTTCAATGACATAACTTCTATTCTTTTCTTCAGACATTGTGATGTTTCATCTTTTCGTTTTGTCAGGATCATGTTATTTTCTTGGTTTATCCATTTAACCAGAGTGTTGTGCCCTTTTGCTCAAACTCTTTCATTTTATCAAGTCTTCATCTCTTTTCAACCGAAGTGCTACCCGAATCGGTTCTTTCTTATTCATCTTTCTTAACGGAGTGCTTTCAACTTTGTTCTCCTCCATTGCTTTCTTTCTTTCAATGTGCTCAACCTTTTCAAGGTTCTTCGGTTTCGCTCGTTTGTCAAAGAAGCAACTTATTTTTACCTCTTCTCTTTCTCTTCTGTTTTCCCTCCGGTGCCATTCTAGATCTCGGGACGAGATCCTCTCGTAGTGGTGCAGTGTTGTAACGCCCCGTGATCGATGTGCCAGGTGTCTTCCAGTTATTCGCTGCTGTTGCCATGTCTTTTGCTTGCGTGTTGCATTTCATCATGTCATCATCCGCATTGCATCATCATGTTTTCAAAACTTGCATCCGTCCCGGTCTCCTCGTTCCGTCCGTTGTCCGTTCTGAGCCCAGGCACACTTGGACGCGCCCGCGACATGTCCGAAATATTATTTTATAAGTGGCCGGAAAATGTTCTCGGAATGGGATGAAAGTTGGCGTGTGGTCTTATTATAGTGTAGATAGACCGCCTGTCAAGTTTCATCGCATTCGGAGTTCGTCTGATAGCCCAACCATTAAACTATAGCGGCAATATAGCCGGTCAAACGTCGGATGTTTTCGGTCTCCGGAAACAGTTGCCGGGCTGCACTCCTCCCCTCTCATCTCAGTCCAACCCATTTTTCACAACCCACCTGCAGCCCACCTAGTCCATCCTCCTTCCCCTCTTCGCTTCCGGAGTTGCCCGATGCGACCGCTCGGTCCGAAACCCTCTCTGCACAGTGCATCGAACCCCTCACGTGCGCGTCCGAAATTGTCCCGGACCCGACCCGGACTGTCGCCACCGTTGTGTCCGGATCATACCCAAACGTTTACAAAACGTCACCGTTTTCTTATTTGGACTTCCTAGCTATTTTATTCACGATCGTTCGATTGCGATCGGAGGGACGATATACCCCTAAGTCTAACCCACCTACTATATATAGCTAGTCTAACCCTAGACCAAATCCCAAATTTCTAGGGATCCATCCCACCGCCGCCACTCTCTTCATCGGATTCCACACCAAACCACTCCCGATCCAAAATTCCTCCCAGTATCATTTTCCCCAACGAGCCAATCACCACAGCCCTGCCTGACCAACCCCTCGTCCCCGTACACTGTCCTCCTTCGTGCCCGACCTGGACGCCCGCAGCTCCCCTGCCCGAGCAGCCTCCACGCCGACCCCATCGCCCTCCTCCCGTGCTTCCGCGCGCTGCCGCAATCTGCAGCACCACCGGAGTTCCCCTCGCTGTCGGGCACCACCACCAGCGCCGGTCGCCGCCGTCGCGTTCGTATTCCAGCGAGGCGAGGAACCGAGCTCCATCCACCGCAGCGCCCTGCATCGCCCAAAGCCGCCCCTGTGCTCCCATCGAACCTGCAGCCAACACCTCGTTCTACAGCCATGGCGCCGCCGGCCTCTCTCGCGCCGTTGTGCCTCCTCTTCATCGAACCAGAAGGTTCACGTCGTGACCTGCTGCTTCCCTTCCCCTGCTGCCTCCTTTCCCTCCTCCTCCTTCTCTATTATCTCTCTGCTCTCAAACTCTCCTCTGTACCCACAGGGAACGACATGGCCGCTGTCGTAGTTCCGTCCGCAGCCGGATCTGGTGCCGCCGCACCTGCAGGTCGTCGCCTTGACAAGCTCTGCCGCCTGACCTCGGAATGGCCAGGTCCGGCCGGCCTCCGTCAGCTTCACCGTGCGCCAAGTTCGTCGCCGTCGTCCGACTCACTGCCGGCCTCTACTTCTTCTGATTCGAGCGCGAGGAAGAGCAAGGCGTGTCCCTCGTTGACCCTCTGGTTCGACGACCGAGCCAACGCACGCGTCGAACTCCGTCCTGCCGCGTGGGCCGCTTCCAGCGCCCCTGGCCTGCCTCCTACGCGCCGTGGGCCGCGCCTCCAGGCCCAACGCGCCCCTTTGCGGCCTGCCAGGCCTCTCGTTCTACTGGGCCAGGCCCATGGCCAAAGTGAGCAGCCCCTCCAGCGCCCCCTTTCCTGTGCACTTCTGGGCCTGCCAGTTTTGGCCCCTGGTATCTTTTTTTAGTCCAACGATTTTCCATATTATCCTGAGACTGCAGATTTGCAGAAAAACCCTTGCTCAACATGCATATAATAACTCACAAATGATCCATCATATTAAAACTATTTATATATGAAATATGCTTAGTTTTTCATCTAGTTTCATAATATGTCATTTTCATCCATGTTTAAAATATTTAAAATGTTGTTTGTTTAAATTTGCTCCTATGCCATGTTAAAATGATTTAATTGATAACTAAATAACCGTAACTCGAAACTTGATAAACTTTATATGTAAATGGGGTGGCAAAATGCCTAGTTTAACATGGTGCGGAGTTTCCGGAATTGTTGTTCGTTGCTTCCGGCCTCATTTAAACTTGACTAGATAGGTAGTTTTACTTTGCTTCACCCTCTTGCCATGTTATTCAACATTTAATATTGTTGGGTACATAAACAAGATCAAACTAAATACGTTATGTGGTGTTTTGGCAATATGCACCCCGATGCATATTGAGCTCCACTTAATTTGCAGGATTGTTTGTGCACTTTGCCATGCCATGCCTCATTAAACCGGACATACATCATAATTGTTTGTGCATCATGCCATGCTTATGTGGTGGTTGTTTACTATGTTGTGTGCTTCTTTCCGGTGTTGCTTCTTCGGGTTGGATCCGGTAACGATGCGTTTGTGAGGATCCATTGGCTACGTTCGTTTGTCTTCTTCATGGACTCGTTCTTCTTCCTTGCGGGATCTCAGGCAAGATGACCATACCCTCGAAATCACTTCTATCTTTGCTTGCTAGTTGCTCGCTCTTTTGCTATGCCTATGCCGCGATACCTACCACTTGCTTATCATGCCACCCATATTGTTGAACCAAGCCTCTAACCCACCTTGTCCTAGCAAACCGTTGTTTGGCTATGTTACCGCTTTGCTCAGCCCCTCTTATAGCGTTGTTAGTTTCAGGTGAAGATTGAAGTTTGTTCCTTGTTGGAACATGGAGATGTTATTCCTTATTGGAACATGTTTACTTGTTGGGATATCACAATATATCTTATTTAATTAATGCATCTATATATTTGGTAAAGGGTGGAAGGCTCGGCCTTATGCCTGGTGTTTTGTTCCACTCTTGCCGCCCTAGCTTCCGTCATATCGGTGTTATGTTCCCAGATTTTGCGTTCCTTACGCGGTTGGGTATAATGGGAACCCCTTGACAGTTCGCCTTGAATAAAACTCCTCCAGCAAGGCCCAACATTGGTTTTACCATTTGCCACCTAGCCTTTTCTTTCCCTTGGGTAGGCCTACCCAAGGGTCATCTTTATTTAAACCCCCGGGCCAGTGCTCCTCTGAGTGTTGGTCCAACTTGTCAGCCGCCGGTGGCCACCAGGGGCAACTCTGGGCTGGCCTACCGGAAGTTTGGACAATCTGGTGTGCCCTGAGAACGAGATATGTGCAGCTCCTATCGGGATTTGTCGGCACATTCGAGTGGCCTTGCTGGTCTTGTTTTACCATTGTCGAAATGTCTTATAACCGGGATTCCGAGTTTGATCGGGTCTTCCCGCTAGAAGAATATCCTTCGTTGACCATGAGAGCTTGTGATGGGCTAAGTTGGGACTCCCCTGCAGGGATTTGAACTTTCGAAAGCCGTGCCCGCGGTTATGGGCAGATGGGAATTTGTTAACGTCCGGTTGTAGAAAACCTGAAGTTGACCTTAATTAAAATGCATCAACCGCGTGTGTAACCGTGATGGTCTCTTTCCGGCGGAGTCCGTGAAGTGAACACGGTGTTGGAGTTATGCTTGACGTAGGTTGTTCTAGGATCACTTCTTGATCATAGTTGTTCGATCGTGCTTCGCCTTCTCTTCTCGCTCTCTTTTGCGCATGTTAGCCACCATATATGCTAGTCGCTTGCTGCAGCTCCACGTCATACCTTTACCTTACCCATAAGCTTAAATAGTCTTGATCGCAAGGGTGCGAGATTGCTGAGTCCCCGTGGCTCATAGATACTTCCAAAACCAGCTTGCAGGTGCCGATGAGTCCATGCAGATGGCGCAACCAAGCTCAGGAGGAGCTCGATGAAGATCTTGTCCTTTGTGTTGTTTCGTTCTAGTTGATCAGTAGTGGAGCCCAGTTGGGGTCGATCGTGCTTTGCCTCCTCTTCTCGCTCTCTTTTGCGAACAGGTTAGCCACCATATATGCTAGTCGCTTGCCGCAGCTCCACATATATTTTACCTTGCCCTTACCTATAAGCTTAAATAGTCTTGATCGCGAGGGTGCGAGATTGCTGAGTCCTTGTGGCTCATAGATTACTTCCAAACCAGATGCAGGGCCTGATGATTCCATTCCAGATGACACGCTTGAGCTCAAGTGGGAGTTCGACGAGGACTCACGCCGTTACTATGTGTCTTTCCCTGATGATCAGTAGTGGTGCCCAGTTGGGGAGATCGGGACCGTGTCGCATGTTGGGTTTATCTTTTATTTTGGCGCCGTAGTCGCGCCATGAGTGTTTGATTGATGTAATGCTATTTATGTACTTTGATTGACGTGGCGAGTGTAAGCCAACTATGTATCTCCCCTTTTTGATCTATATTACATGGGATGTTGTGAAGATTGCCTAACTTGCGACATTGCTTTCAATGCGGTTATGCCTCTAAGTCGTGCCTCGACACGTGGGAGCTATAGCCGCATCGAGGGCGTTACAAGTTGGTAATCAGAGCCTTCCCCGACCTTAGGAGCCCCCATTGCTTGAACGTTTTTAGCAGCCGTTGTTGAGTCTAGAAAAAATGTTTTGAGTCATTTAGGAATTATATATCGGAGAGTTTAGGAATTCTTTTTACTCCCAGTCTCCTCATCGCTCTGGTAAGGCATCCTGACGTAGAGTTTTGACTCTTCTCTTCTCAAATTTCACTAAATTTTTTTAGGATCACGCGGGTATCTTGGAATCGTTTTGATGGTTTTGTGACGAGAACATTGTTCTTGGTGCCTCCTGTCTTTAGGGGTTGTTGCAGTGTCCCGGGGAGTTGAGCTCCAAGGTGTTGTCATCACAATTTTATCGTTGCAGTTCTGGAATACCTGAGTTTAGTACGCCGACATCGAAAATCTCTTTTATGTAGTTCGTTGGTGAGATAACCTCGACGCCACCCAGTACTGGGGCGGGAGTTCGAGAGTATTGCCATAACTTGTATAACGGATGCTTTTCAAAGGTTGAGGTAGATGGTTTCCGAAGTTTTCTCGGTTATGTGTTGAAGGATGGATACAGCTGGATGTAGGATTTGCTAATTTTGGGTGAGATATTATGCTTCCCCTGTATCCCCAACACTTGATTGCATAACCGGAAAGGTTCGGGAGTTTCATAGGTGGGAATTCTTTTAGCTCTAGTTCTTCTTCCACGGATATTTGGTTTGAGATTGGGATTTCTTACCGAGTATTCGTTCTTGATCCGTACCTTGTTGATTTGTTTCTCTACCTAAATTCTAAGTGGCTTCTCAATTTATGGATATGTGACCATTTCAAGTGGAATGCATTCATTCTTATGTTCAGATGTGAAGACTTTATGTTACAATTTCAACCTGTTTGATTCAGCTTCTTTTTATCTGTCAATGTGCTAACGGTTGTCACCCTCTTCAGGATGGCTCCCACTAAGAGCACCAATCAGAATCAGAATCAAGATCCTCCACCACCTCCACCTCCTCCGGAGGCATGGCAAGCTGTGATGGCCGCAACCAATGCAAACACACAGTTGATCATGCAAATTCTTCAAGAGCACAATCAAGCGAACCAAGGCAACCAAGGCAACAATCAGAATCACTTTGCTACACTCAACCAGTTCCTTGCTAACGGGCCAAAGACTTTCAGCAATTGTGTTGAGGCAACTGATGCTGACGATTGGCTCGTGGATCTGTGCAAGCATTTCGAGTGCAGTAATGTCAGGCCTGAGGACTTTGTCAAGTTCGCTTCCTTCCAACTCAAAGATCAAGCTGCAGAATGGTTCCAGCAGTACAAGGATTCCAGAGGAGGCCATGCGATTACCTGGGATGAATTCCGTCAAGACTTCAAAGCTCATCATATTCCTCAGAGCGTGGTTGAGAGCAAGCGTGAGGAATTCCACAACCTGAAGCAAGGCTCTTTGTCTGTCTATGACTACAACAAGTTGTTTCAGAAGCTCGCCCGCTTTGCTAAGCAGGACGTCCCTGATGAGAAGAGCATGATATACCAGTTCAGGGGTGGTCTCAGAGAAGAAATCCAGCTAGCTCTTGTTCTCTTTGAGCCCTTGAGATACGATGAGTTCTACAACATGGCATTGAAGCAAGAGGCCGCTCAACTGAGGTGTGATGCTTCCAAGAAGCGAGTCAGAGATGCTACTCCTTCTTCCTCTACTCAAGTGGCCAAGCAGCAGAAGTATTGGCTTCCTCCTCCTCCGTTCCGTCAGCCGTATCAGCAGAAGAGCACAGGTGGCAGTGGATCTTCCCACCCACCCAACCCTGGCTTTCAGAACAAGACTTCGTCTCAAGCTCCAAGATCGAGTGCTCCGTATCACCGTCCGCTTTCAGAGGTCACGTGCAACAAGTGCCAACATAAGGGTCACTATGCCAACAAATGCTTCAACTAGAGGCGTCTTCCTCCTCCTCCTCCTGTGAGATCGGCAAGTTCAGCTATGGTCAAGCATAACCCCAAGCACGCCAAGGTCAACTTGATGAACGCAGCTCAGGCAGAGGACTCGTCAGATGTCATCATGGGTAACCTTCCTGTTAACGATGTTCCTGCAAAAGTTCTTTTTGACACTAGTGCATCGCATTGTTTCATCTCGAGACCGTTTACATCTAAGCATGGTTTGGCCTTGCAAATTTTGCCTAGTCCATTAGCAGTTGTCTCTCCCGGTAGGCGCATGCATGCTAACTCCATTGCTCCGGATGTTACTATCACTTTGGGTGACTACAAATTTCTGTCTTCTCCTACGGTTCTTGGTGACTCGGATATTGATCTTATTCTTGGGATGGATTGGCTTTCTAAGCACAAGGCGCATCTTGATTGTGCTGCCAGGCAGATTCAATTGACTCATTCGTCTGAGGATGTAATTGTCTTTGCCGCTCGTGATGATACCATCCGTCTATTTTCTCTCAATGAGAAGGGTGAACTGGATGCTATCTCGCAAATTCTAGTCGTTTGCGAATATCAAGACGTCTTTCCAGAAGAGCTTCCAGGAATGCCTCCGCACCGGCCAGTTGAATTCGTCATCGATATTGAGCCTGGCACGGAACCTGTGTGCAAGCGTCCTTACAAGCTCGGACCTGAAGAGTTGAAGGAGCTGAAGAAGCAACTCGATATTCAAGAGAGAATGGGTCTCATCCGACCTAGTTCTTCTCCATGGGGTTGTGGTGTTCTTTTTGTGAAGAAGAAGGATGGAACGGACCGACTTTGTGTTGATTACCGTCCATTGAACAAGAAGACTATCAAGAACAAATACCCACTTCCCAACATCAACGAGCTGTTCGAACAACTCAAAGGTGCCCAAGTATTCTCCAAGCTTGATCTCCGTATGGGTTATCACCAGATTCGAATCCGTGAGCAAGATATTCCCAAGACGGCTTTCAGGACAAGCTTTGGTTCATATGAATACACTGTCATGTCTTTTGGCCTCGTCAACGCTCCTCCGACTTTCTCTCGCATGATGAACTTCATCTTCAACGCCTACACCAATGACTTCGTTTTGGTCTATCTCGACGACATTCTGGTCTTTTCGAAGAACAAGGAAGATCATGCCAAGCACTTGCGTTTGGTACTCGATAAGCTGAGGGAACACCAGTTCTACGCCAAGTTCTCCAAGTGCGAATTTTGGCTCGATGAGGTTCTTTATCTTGGTCATACCATCTCTGCCAAGGGCATTGCGGTGAATCCTGAGAAGGTGTCTGCAATTGTGAATTGGGAACCACCTCAGAACGTGAAGCAACTCTGTAGCTTCCTTGGTCTCGCAAGCTATTACCGAAGATTCATTGAAAACTTTTCTAAGATCGTGAAGCCTCTCTCAAATCTTCTCCAGAAGCACGTCAAGTACGTTTGGTCTCCGGAGTGTGACATTGCTTTCAACACTTTGAAAGAGAAATTGGTCACTGCTCTAGTTCTGACTCCGCCTAATGAATCCAAGCCGTACGAGGTCTTTTGTGATGCCTCTCTCCAAGGTCTTGGCGCAGTATTGATGCAAGAGAAGAAAGTTGTGGCTTATACCTCTCGCCAGTTGAAGCCCAACGAGAAGAACTACCCCACTCATGATCTCGAGTTGGCGGTAGTTGTGCATGCTCTTTTGACTTGGAGACATCTCTTATTGGAAAGAAAAGTGGACATTTTCACTGACCACAAGAGTCTCAAGTACATCTTCACTCAGCCTAATCTCAACCTCAGGCAAACTCAATGGGTCAAAATGATTCAAGAGTATAATCCGAGTATCGAGTATACTCCAGACAAGGCCAATGTCATTGCTGACGCATTGAGCAGGAAGGCTTATTGCAACAGTCTGATTCTCAAGCCTTATCAACCCGAGCTTTGTGAAGCTTTCCGCAAACTTAATCCGCAAGTTGTTCCTCAAGGTTTCCTCGCCAACCTTCAAGTCTCTCCTACCACGGAAGACCAGATTCGCCAAGCTCAGCTTCTTGATGCTATGGTGAAAAACGTGAAGATTGGGATCGCCAAGAGTCAACCCAAGTACAAGTGCTACCGCCTTGATGACAAGGATACTCTCTTCTTCGAGGATCGTATTGTTGTGCCCAAAGGTGACCTTCGTAAAGTGATCATGAACGAGGCTCACAATTCTCTCCTCTCCATCCACCCTGGGAGCACGAAGATGTATCAGGACCTCAAGCAGGCTTATTGGTGGACTCGAATGAAGCGCAAGATTGCTCAATTCGTGAATGAGTGTGATGTCTACAGAAGAGTGAAGGCAGAACACCAAAGGCCAGCTGGTCTCCTCCAACCTCTTGCCATTCCAGAATGGAAGTTTGACCACATTGAGATGGACTTCGTGACTAGGTTTCCAAAGTCCAAACGTGGCAATGATGCTATATTCGTTGTCATCGACAAACTCACTAAAGTGGCTCACTTTCTGCCTATCAAAGAGTCAATCACTGCAGCTCAATTGGCGGAACTCTATACCTCTCTAATTGTCTCTCTGCACGGTATTCCACAAATGATCTCTTTAGACTGTGGAAGCATCTTTACCTCCATGTTTTGGGATTCTTTTCAGAAGGCCATGGGCACCAACATCCGCTTCAGCACAGCTTTCCATCCTCAAACTAGCGGTCAAGTCGAGCTTGTCAATCAGATTCTTGAAGATATGCTCAGGGCTTGTGTGATCTCCTTCGGCATGAAGTGGGAGGATTGTCTTCCATATGCTGAATTCTCCTACAACAACAGTTTTCAAGAAAGTTCGGGCAAGGCCCCATTTGAAATTCTGTATGGCAGGAAGTGCCGTACCCCTCTCAACTGGTCCGAAACCGGTGAACGCCAACTTCTGGGAAATGACTTAATCATAGAGGCAGAAGAGATGTGCAAAGTCATTCGAGATAACCTCAAAGCAGCCCAATCCCGCCAGAAGAGCTACTATGATATTAAGCACCGGGATTTGGCTTTCGAGATCGGAGATCATGTTTATCTCCGCGTCTCTCCTATGAAAGGTACTCGTCGCTTCGGTATCAAAGGGAAGCTTGCCCCCAGATACGTGGGACCTTTCAAGATCGTCAGCAAGAGAGGCGATCTCGCCTATCAACTCAAGCTTCCATCAAACTTTGCAAATGTTCATGACGTGTTCCATGTCTCTCAGCTCCGAAAGTGCTTCAAGACTCCTGACCGCACCGTCAACTTCGAGGACATTGAGCTCCAAGAAGATCTCTCTTATCGTGAGCACCCCATTGCTATTCTTGAAGAGACTGAACGCAAGACTCGCAACAAGTCAATCAAATTCCTCAAAGTCAAGTGGTCACACCATTCCGACCGTGAAGCTACCTGGGAACGCGAGGATCACCTCCGTTCTGAGTACCCGGCGTTCTTTCAGTCCTAGATCTCGGGATGAGATCCTTTCGTAGTGGTGGAGTGTTGTAACACCCCGGATATGATTTTCCCAATATGTACTCCAACTCTTGCCATTTCCGGCGTTAAGTTATTTTATTTTCTCGGGTTTGGGTTTTTTCTCCGTGTGTTGTTGTCGTTGTCATGCATCTCATATCATGTCATCATGTGCATTGCATTTGCATACATGTTCATCTCATGCATTCGAGCATTTTCCCCGTTGTCCGTTTTGCATTCCGGCGCTCCGTTCTCCTCCGGTGGTCATTTCTACCTTTCTTTCGTGTGTGGGGATTAAATATTTCTGGATTGGACCGAGACTTGCCAAGCGGCCTTGGTTTACTACCGGTAGACCGCCTGTCAAGTTTCGTACCATTTGGACTTCGTTTGATGCTCCAACGGTTAACCGAGGGACCGAAAAGGCCTCGTGTGTGTTGCAGACCAACACCCCTCCATTTTGGCCCAAAACCCTCTCCATCATCTAGAGCGTTCGATCACGATCGCGTGCCGAAAACCGCACCTCATTTGGACTCTCCTAGCTCCCTCTATGCCTATATAAAGACCACTCCCCGAAATTTTCGGGCAAACCCTAGATCTCTCCCTCTCCTCACGCGCCGGACACAATCCGCGCCGACGGACATGTCCGACTTGCACCGCGCCGCCGCCCCACGCCAATAGCGCGCCGCCACATGTCCCGGCGGGCGCCCACATCGCCGCCGACCGCGCAGGCCCGCCAGGCCCAGCGCCGGCCCTCCCCGCCGCTGTCCGGGCCGGAGCCGCGCGCCGCCCGCGCCCGCTTCTTCCTCCTCGCGCCTCGCCGCTGCCTTCCTCCTGCCGGTGAGTCCTGCCACTCGCCACCACTCGGGCCAGACCACCTCGCCGCGCCGCCCACTCCGTCCGGAGCCACCCGGAGCCGCCCAACGCCGAGCGTCGGCGCCGCCCCGCGAGTCCCTGGCCTTCCCGCGCCCTAGCTCCACCGGCCGCCGTCGTCATCGTCAACTCCGGCGGGAGCGCTACCGCCTCGAAGTCCGTGCGTGCCAGATCCAGATCCACAGCTACAGTAAACCCTAATCCGCGAGGTGGTGATTTTTCCCAAGTCCCCGATTCCCAGATCCATATGCCCTTGTTCATCGCATCGTAACTCCTCATTCGTAGCTCCGTTTTGGGCATTTAGCATATCAAAATGTTCGTCTCAGAGAGCACATCATTTCATCTCATTGCATCATTTTCATTTGAGTTCATCTTGATTCCCTAAATGGTGTTAGAAGAATGCTATTTGAGATAATTGTCAGATCTGCTGCTCCATTTAGATATTTGTCATTTTTTCCATGATTAATGTGTGCATGATATGCCCCTGAGCTCTACATGAGTTTTGTTATATGTTTTGCCATCTATCCAGATGTGCAATCTATGTATTTTTGTGATGTGTGTGGTGACTAGCACAAGCTTGCAAAGTGGTGCATTCGTTAATGCTGATTTCAGGGACTTAGCATTTCCACTAAGTCCTTGAGTTGTTTATCTCAATATGCCATATGTTCATGTTGTTTCCTAGCGATCCGTGCCTCTTTTGAGGATGATCAGTAAGGATGATTTGTTAATCTTGTAGTGCTCTATCCATCCATGTCTTTGTTTGCAATTATGGAGCACCCTATCTTGAGTCAATCAAGCTCTACTTTTGCTATTTCATGAATCTGGGCAGATTGTCTACTTGTTAGCAATTTTGCCGAGGATGTTGTAGTTGATCCGTGCATGCTATGTTATTGTTCTTGCCATGTCTAGCTTGTATTTTGTGTATTCTTGATGGGTGTATGCTTAGATTTTCATGCCTTGCTCTGTAGTGAGTGCATCGAGCTCGTAAACATGCCTACTTGATATCTGTTTCAGCATGCTCCAGTTTTCACTAAGTCTGAGAACTGATTATGTTTTTGCCATGTTCACATGCTTGCAAATGTATTTTCTGATCCCTTTTGGCTCAAGGTCACTAAGGGAATTTTCTTAAACTCTTTGAGTAGCTCCATGCCATGCTTTATTTTGCCATGTTTAGGTCGTGTAGCATATAGTTTTCATACTCCAAAGTGTGCTATCTGATATGAAAATCCAGACAAGTGTTAATTTCACTAAGTCTGAAATCTGTTTACCAAATGCATTTTTGCCATGCTTGTTTGAACCTGTTAATGGATGTATTGGCCGTAGCTCAGTGCTAGTCTTTTGTTAAGCATCATGATTGGATCCCTGCCATGTATTTTGATGCCATGTTTGGGTGCTGTAGCATGTTCAGCTTGTTGCATCTAGTTGGCTACTTGCTGTAAATCGCAGAACGTGGTCATATTTGAATTGCTTGCCATTTCCAAACCGTAACTCGGATTCCGGCGTTCTTTATATCGTTTTCAAGCGATTTCATCTCAACTTTCCAGTGGCACACTTGGATTTCCAAGTTGAGTCCAGGTTCATGCTTTTCTTGTCAAATCTTGCATATGCATCACATATTGCATCCCGTATAGCATACCATCTTTGCATCATGTTGTTTGAGTTTGCACGTGGTTGATTGTGTCCTTGTTTCTTGTTTGTCTTGTTAGGGTAGAGCCGGGAGACGAGTTCACTAGCGAGGAGCCCGTTGAGTTTGCTTTCGAGGATCCAGTCAACTCTGACAACTTTGCAGGCAAGATGATCATACCGTCGAAATCACTACTATCTTTGCTTTGCTAGATGCTCGCTCTTTTGCTATGCCTATGCTGCGATGCCTACCACTTGCTTATCATGCCTCCCAAATTTCCATGTTCAACCTCTAACCCACCATGTCCTAGCAAACCGTTGATTGGCTATGTTATCGCTTTGCTCAGCCCCTCTTATAGCGTTGCTAGTTGCAGGTGAAGATTGGAGACTGTTCCTTGTTGGAACATTATTTACTTGCTGGGATATCATTATATTGCCTTGTTATCTTAATGCATATATATACTTGGTAAAGGGTGGAAGGCTCGGCCTCTCGCCTAGTGTTGTGTTCCACTCTTGCCGCCCTAGTTTCCGTCTATCGGTGTTATGTTCCCGGATTTTGCGTTCCTTACGCGGTTGGGTGATAATGGGAACCCCTTGATAGTTTGCCTTGATTAAAGCTTTTCCAGCAATGCCCAACCTTGGTTTTACCATTTTCCACCTAGCCTCTTTTCCCTTGGGTTTCCGGAGCCCGAGGGTCATCTTATTTTAAACCCCCCGCGCCAGTGCTCCTCTGAGTGTTGGTCCACCTGTCAATTGCCGGTGGCCACCAGGGGCAACTCTGGGCTGGCCTACCCATACCTAAGACAATCTGAGTGTGCCCTGAGAAAGAGATATGTGCAGCTCCTATCGGGATTTGTCGGCACATTCGGGCGGTGTTGCTGGATTTGTTTTAACTTGTCGAAGTGTCTTGTAGAACCGGGATACCGAGACTGATCGAAATGTCTCGGGAGAAGGTCTATTCCTTCGTTGACCATGAGAGCTTGTCATGGGCTAAGTTGGGACTCCCCTGCAGGGATTTGAAGTTTCGAAAGTCGTGCCCGCGGTTATGGGCAGATGGGAATTTGTTAATGTCCGGTTGTAGATAACTTGAACATTAACTTAATTAAATGAATCAATAGTGTGAGTTACCGTGATGGTCTCTTCTCGGCGGAGTCCGGGAAGTGAACACGGTGTTGGAGTAATGCTTGCCGCAGGATGCTCTCTAGTTTTTCGTTCGCGCTTTGCCTCCTCTTCTCGCTCTCTTTTGCGAACAGGTTAGCCACCATATATGCTAGTCGCTTGCCACAACTCCACATATATTTTACCTTGCCCTTACCTATAAGCTTAAATAGTCTTGATCGCGAGGGTGCGAGATTGCTGAGTCCCTGTGGCTCACAGATTACTTCCAAACCAGATGCAGGGCCTGATGATTCCGTTCCAGATGACGCGCTTGAGCTCAAGTGGGAGTTCGACGAGGACTCACGCCGTTACTATGTGTCTTTCCCTGATGATCAGTAGTGGTGCCCAGTTGGGGAGATCGGGACCGTGTCGCATGTTGGGTTTATCTTTTATTTTGGCGCCGTAGTCGGGCCATGAGTGTTTGATTGATGTAATGCTATTTATGTACTTTGATTGACATGGCGAGTGTAAGCCAACTATGTATCTCCCCTTTTTTATCTATATTACATGGGATGTTGTGAAGATTGCCTAACTTGCGACATTGCTTTCAATGCGGTTATGCCTCTAAGTCATGCCTCGACACGTGGGAGCTATAGCCGCATCGAGGGCGTTACACAAACATGATATAAAAGTGTAAAATAAAGCCCATTGACATCAAAAATAGATAATATAATAGCATGGAGCAATCAAAAATTATAGATATGTTGGAGACGTATCAGTATCATACACCCACCATATACCTTCCTCAAAACAGCCACCATACCTACCTATTATGGCATTTCCATAGCCATTTCGAGATATATTGCCATGCAACTTTCCACTGTTCCATTATTATGACACGCTTCATCATTGTCATATTGCTTGCATGATCATGTAGTTGACATCTTATTTGTGGCAAAGCCACAGTTCATAATTCTTCATACATGTCACTCATGCATCATTGCACATCCCGGTACACCGCCGGAGGCATTCACATACAGTCATATTTTTTTCTAAGTATCGAGTTGTAATTCTTGAGTTGTAAGTAAATAAAGTGTGATGATCATCATTATTAGAGCATTGTCCCAAGTGAGGAAAGGATGATGGAGACTATGATTTCCCCACAAGTCGGGATGAGACTCCAGACGAAAAAGAGAGAAAGGCCATAAAAAAGGAGAAGGCCCAAAAAAATGAGAGAAAAAGAGAGAAGGGAGAATGCTACTATCCTTTTTCCACACTTGTGCTTCAAAGTAGCACCATGATCTTCATGATAGAGAGTCTCCTATGATATCACTTTCATATACTAGTGGGAATTTTTCATTATAGAACTTGGCTTGTATATTCCAATGATGGGCTTCCTCAAAATGCCCTAGGTCTTCGTGAGCAAGCAAGTTGGATGCACACCCACTTAGTTTCTTTTGTTGAGCTTTCATATACTTATAGCTCTAGTGCATCCTTTGCATGGCAATCCCTACTCACTCACATTGATATTATTGATGGGCATATCCATAGCCCGTTGATACGCCTAGTTGATGTGAGACTATCTTCTCCTTTTTGTCTTCTCCACAACCACCATTCTATTCCACATATAGTGCTATATACATGGCTCACGCTCATGTATTGCGTGAATATTGAAAAAAATTGAGAACATCAAAAGTATGAAACAATTGCTTGGCTTGTCATCGGGGTTGTGCATGATTTAAATATTTTGTGTGGTGAAGATAGAGCATAGCCAGACTATATGATTTTGTAGGGATAACTTTCTTTGGCCGTGTTATTTTGAGAAGACATAATTGCTTAGTTAGTATGCTTGAAGTATTACTATTTTTATGTCAATATTAAACTTTTATCTTGAATCTTTTGGATCTGAACATTCATGCACAATAAAGAAAAAAATTACATTGAGAAATATGTTAGAATGCATTCCACATCAAAAATTCTTTTTTATCATTTACCTACTCAAGGACGAGCAGGATTAAGCTTGGGGATGCTTGATATGTCTCCAACGTATCTATAATTTTTGATTGCTCCATGATATTATATTATCTATTTTGGATGTTAATGGGCTTTATTTTACACTTTTATACTCCCTCTGTTCACTTTTATAAGTCCTTGAAGACATTTGAGACAACATGTAAAACGGCCTATTTTCAGTTGTCTGAAATGACTTATAAAAGTGAACGGAGGGAGTATCATTTTTGGGACTAACCTACTAACCGGAGGCCCAGCCCAAATTGCTGTTTTTTTTGCCTATTTTAGAGTTTCACCGAAAAGGAATATCAAACGGAGTCCAAATGGAATGAAACCTTCGGGAACGTGATTTTCTCAACGAATGTGATCCAAGAGACTTGGAGTGGGCATCAACAAACAATCGAGGAGGCCACGAGGCAGGGGGCGCGCCCTCCACCCTCATGGACCCCTCGTTGCTCCATCGACGTACTTCCTCCTCCTATATATATCCACGTACCCCCCAAACATCCAGGAGCGCCACAAAAACCTAATTCCACCACCGCAACCTTCTGTACCCGAGAGATCCCATCTTGGGGCCTTTTCTGGAGCTCCGCCGGAGGGGGCATTGATCACGGAGGGCCGCTACATCAACTCCATGGCCTCTCCGGTGATGTGTGAGTAGTTTAATTCAGACCTTCGGGTCCATAGCTAGTAGTTAGATGGCTTCTTCTCTCTCTTTGGATCTCAATACAAAGTTCTCCTCGATTCTCTTGGAGATCTATTTGATGTAACTCTTCTTTTTGCGGTGTGTTTGTCGAGATCCGATGAATTGTGGGTTTATGATCAAGTTTATCTATGAACAATATTTGAATATCTTCTGAATTCTTTTATGTATGATTGGTTTATCTTTGCAAGTCTCTTTGAATTATCAGTTTGGTTTGGCCTACTAGATTGATCTTTCTTGCAATGGGAGAAGTGCTTAGCTTTGGGTTCAATCTTGCAGTGCTCGATCCCAGTGACAGAAAGGGAAACGACACGTATTGTATTGTTGCCACTGAGGATAAAAAGATGGGGTTTATATCATATTGCATGAGTTTATCCCTCTACATCATGTCATCTTACTTAAAGCATTACTCTATTCTTATGAACTTAATACTCTAGATGCATGCTGGATAGCGGTCGATGTGTGGAGTAATAGTAGTAGATGCAGAATCGTTTCAGTCTACTTGTCACGGACATGATGCCTATATACATGATCATGCCTAGATATTCTCATAATTATTCTCTTTTCAATCAATTGCTCGACAGCAATTCGTTTACCCATCGTAATACTTATGCTCTTGAGAGAAGCCACTAGTGAAACCTATGGCCCCCGGGTCTATCTTCCATCATATTAATCTTCCAACACTTAGCTATTTCTATTGCCATTTATTTTACTTTGCATCTTTATTTTGCTTTATCATAAAAATACCAAAAATATTATCTTATCATATCTATCAGATCTCACTCTCGTAAGTGACCGTGAAGGGATTGACAACCCCTTTATCGCGTTGGTTGCGAGGTTCTTATTTGTTTGTGTAGGTGTGTGGGACTCGAGCGTGATCTCCTACTGGATTGATACCTTGGTTCTCAAAAACTAAGGGAAATACTTACGCTACATTACTGCATCACCCTTTCCTCTTCTAGGGAAAACCAACGCAATGCTCAAGAGGTAGTAGCTGGCGCAGCTCCCAATCGACAGTGGCAAATTGCTATTTTGGCCCACCCAAACTGTCAACCTTCGACTAGCCTCCACCAAAGATGACGCGAGCAGTGTCGTCTCTAGTTACGACTCATTAGCAGTCGAATCGGTGCAACTTCCTCGGGAATGGCACAACCTCCTTCAATTTTGGGGTGAGGAGGAGCAACCCACAGATCCTCTACACCCCTTTTGGGATTAGATGGACATGTCCTCAGAGGAGGCTGCGCAGATGGGCGCCGCCCTAGGGCAGCAAATTTGGGCCCCCGCACTCGTGCTCGCGGTCGTGGACGAATGGCTGGCCAAGGGTGACGCTACTGAGGTGCATTTCCAAGCCATCGAGGCCAACGTTGCCAAATTGTGCTGGCGGTGACCGTGGACATCACTAATAGCTATATTACTATGATCTATCTATGTAATGTGTTCTGAATTGAAATTGAACTAATATATAATCAAATGTGTTTTGAAATTGGGACACACATGTAAGAAAATTATGGAGGCTGGTATTTTGGCGAATCTATGTTTGCGCATAGTCGTTATGACATCCATATCCATCCATATGGCGAATGCTGATCACCGATATTGCGAATATGTTAGAGTTGCTCTAAGTCCTCATCTAAGCACCCAAGGCAGTGCTTGCTGATGACCCACAAGTATAGGGGATCTATCGTAGTCCTTTCGATAAGTAAGAGTGTCGAACCCAACGAGGAGCAGAGGGAAATGATAAGCGGTTTTCAGCAAGGTATTCTCTGCAAGCACTGAAATAATAGGTAACAGATAGTTTTGTGATAGGATAATTTGTAATGAGTAACAAGTAACAAAAATAAATAAAGTGCAGCAAGGTGGCCCAATCCCTTTTGTAGCAAAGGACAAGCCTGGACAAACTCTTATATGATGTAAATTGCTCCCGAGGACACATTGGAATATCGTCAAGCTAGGTTTCATCATGTTCATATGATTCGCGTTCGGTACTTTGATAATTTGGTATGTGGGTGGACCGGTGCTTGGGTGCTGCCCTTACTTGGACAAGCATCCCACTTATGATTAACCTCTATTGCAAGCATCCGCAACTACAACAAAAGTATTAAGGTAAACCTAACCATAGCATGAAACATATGGATCCAAATCAGCCCCTTATGAAGCAACGCATAAACTAGGGTTTAAGCTTCTGTCACTCTAGCAACCCATCATCTACTTATTACTTCCCAATGCCTTCCTCTAGGCCCAAATAATGGTGAAGTGTCATGTAGTCGACGTTCACATAACACCACTAGAGGAGAGACAACATACATCTCATCAAAATATTGAACGAACACCAAATTCACATTGACTACTAATAGCAAGACTTCTCCCATGTCCTCCGGAACAAACGTAACTACTCACAAAGCATATTCATGTTCATAATCACAGGGGTATTAATATGCATATAGGATATGAACATATGATCTTCCACCAAATAGACCAACTATCATCAACTACAATGAGTAATTAACACTACTAGCAACCCACAGGTACCAATCCCGGACTTGGAGACAAGAATTGGATACAAGAGATGAACTAGGGTTTTGAAAGGACATGGTGCTGGTGAAGATGTTGATGGAGATTGCCCTCTCCCGATGAGAGGAGCGTTGGCGATGACGATGGCGATGATTTGCCCCTCCCGGAGGGAAGTTTCCCCGGCAGAACAGCTCCGCCAGAGCCCTAGATTGGTTCCGCCAAGGTTCCGCCTCGTGGCGGCGGAGTCTCGTCCGGAAAGATGGCTTATGATTTTTTTTCTCATCGAAAGACTCCATATAGCAGAAGATGGCCATCAGAGGGCCACCAGGGGGCCCACGAGGTAGGGGGCGTGCCCAGGGGGTAGGGCGCGCCCCCACCCTCGTGGGCAGGGTGTGCCCCCCTGGTGAACTTCTTGCGCTCAGTATTTTTTATATATTCTGAAAACGTCTTCCGTGCAGTTTCAGGACTTTTGGAGCTGTGCAGAATAGGTCTCTAATATTTGCTCCTTTTCCAGCCCAGAATCCCAGCTGCCGGCATTCTCCCTCTCTATGTAAACCTTGTAAAATAAGAGAGAATGGGCATAAGTATTGTGACATAGTATGTAATAACAGTCCATAATGCAATAAATATCAATATAAAAGCATGATGCAAAATGGACATATCAACTTCCCCAAGCTTAGACCTCGCTTGTCCTCAAGCGAAAGCCGAAATAGAAAAATATGTCCACATGTTTAGAGATAGAGGTGTCGATAAAAATAAAATACGGACATGAGGGCATCATGATCATTCTTAGAACAACAACTTATATAATTCTTGTCATATGATCTCTTATGCTAGAGTAACAATTCAATCACAATTTCAAGTATGAATCATAAACTTCATTGAAAACTAACAAACTATAATCTCAGTCATTGAAGCAATTGCAATTTATCATAATATAGGAAAGATTAAATGTAAGAGCTTTTCAGCAAGTCCACATACTCAACTATCATTTAGTCTTTCACAATTGCTAACACTCACGCAATACTTATGGGTATGGAGTTTTAATCGGACACAGAGAAAGATAGGGGCTCATAGTTTTGCCTCCCAATGTTTTACCTCAAGGATAATGTCAACAATAATAGTTCATAAAAACTCACATCCAATTAGCCATATATACCAGGATCTTTCCACCATGTTGTGCTTGCCAAAAGATAAAATGTAAAAAGGAAGGGTGAAGATCACCATGACTCTTATGTAAGGTAGGATATAAAGGTAAATGATAGGCCCTTCGCAGAGGGAAGCAAAGGTTGTCATGCGCTTTTATGGTTGGATGCACAAAATCTTAATGCGAAAGAATGTCACTTTATATTGCCACTTGTGATATGGACCTTTATTATGCAGTCTGTTGCTTTTATTTCTTCCATATCACACGATCGTATAAAGCTTATTTCCTCTACACCAATCAATCATACATATTTAGAGAGCAATTTTATTGCTTGCACCGATGACAACTTACTTGGAGGATCTTACTCAATCCATAGGTAGGTATGGCGGACTCTCATGGCAAAACTGGTTTAGGGTGTTTGGAAGCACAAGTAGTATCTCTACTTGGTGCAAAGGATTTGGCTAGCATGAGGGGAAAAGGCAAGCTCAACCATGTTGGATGATCCATGACAATATAATTTATCTCAGATGTAAGAAAACATAACCCATTACGTCGTCTTCCTTGTCCAACGTCAACCCTTCAGCATGTCATATTTTAATGAGTGCTCACAATCATAAAAGATGTCCAAGATAGTATATTTATATGTGAAGACCTCTATTTCTTTATTACTTCCTATTAATTGCAATGATGACCAAAACTATGTTTTTCAACTCCCAACAACTTTTATTCATCATACTTTTTATATGTGAGCTCATTACTCTCCAGAAGATCTATATGATCTCTTTTATTCTTTTTATTCTTTCTCTTTTCTTTTATTCACTTAAGATCATGGCAAAATAATCAAACCCTTGACTCAACACTATTATTTACTATATATATAGCTCATGGACTCGATTACATAGAAGGATCATAAAGCAAAACTCACAACTAGATCATACTAAAAGCTTTTATTCTACTAGATCAAGATATTATCAAAAGGATCAAACTAAGAAAAACGGTAAAGATAAGAGTGATGGTGATACGATACCGGGCACTCCCCCAAGCTTGGCAGTTGCCAAGGGGAGTGCCCATACCCATGTGATTATGTTTCCTTTTTCGAGGATGGTGATGTGATATTCTTGGCGATGATGCCCCTCAGGATACGATTCTCCTCCTCGAGCTTATTGACTTGTTGCTTGAGGTCCATTATTTCCTTTCGAAGTTTTCCTGTAACAGCCAAACCTCCCTGCACCCAAGGGTGCTGCATAGCTGCGGGAGAACCAGTGACACTCTTTTTCATATTATCATAAGAAAGAAATCTAACATTGGAAGGGATAACAGAGTTTGGAATAGCCGAGCTCTATGATACGTCTCCGTCGTATCTATAATTTTTGATTGTTCCATGCCAATATTCTACAACTTCCATATAATTTTGGCAACTTTTTATACTATTTTTGGGACTAACATATTGATCCAGTGCCCAGTGCCAGTTCATGTTTGTTGCATGTTTTTTGTTTCACAGAATATCCATATCAAACGGAGTCCAAACAGGATAAAAACTGACAGAGATTTTTTTGGAATATATATGATTTTTGGGAAGAAAAATCCACGCGAGACGGTGCCCGAGGTGGCCACGAGGTAGGGGGGCGCGCCTGCCCCCCAGGCGCGCCCCTGACCCTCATGGGACACCCGTAAGGCAGTTGGTGCCCTTCTTTCGCCGCAAGAAAGCAAATTTCCAGATAGAGATCATGTCAAAATTTCAGCCCAATCGGAGTTACGGATCTCCGGGAATATAAGAAACGGTGAAAGGGAAGAATCGGAGAACGCAGAAACAGAGAGAGACAGAGAGACAGATCCAATCTCGGAGGGGCTCTCGCTCCTCCCGTGCCATGGAGACCATGGACTAGAGGGGAAACCCTTCTCCCATCTAGGGAGAAGGTCAAGGAAGAAGAAGAAGGAGGGGGGCTCTCTCCCCCTCGCTTCCGGTGGCACCAGAGTGCCACCGGGGGCCATCATCATCATCGCGATCTACACCAACACCTCCGCCATCTTCACCAACATCTCCATCACCTTCCCCCCTCTATCTACAGCGGTCCACTCTCCCGCAACCCGTTGTAACCTCTACTTGAACATGGTGCTTTATGCTTCATATTATTATCCAATGATGTGTTGCCATCCTATGATGTCTGAGTAGATTTTCATTGTACTATCAATGGTTGATGAATTGCTATGATTGATTTAATTTGCTTGTGGTTATGTTGATGTCCTTTGGTGCCCATCATATGATTGCGTGCGTGGATCACACCCTAGGGTTAGTTGTATGTTGATAGGACTATGTATTGGAGGGCAAGAGTGACAGAAGCTTCAACCTAGCATAGAAATTGATGCATACGGGATTGAAGGGGGACCAATCACTAGAAAAAAAAAGACACATCCATGACATTTTGGGCCGAACGAAATTTTTTTCTGTCATACATATGACACTTCTATGATGATAATTGTGACAAAACCCGGTATCGTCATAGATGTGGTGGGCTCCTACTTCTATGACAAAAAATCATGACAGAAAATGGGCTTTTCGTCCTGGGCGGGCCGGAGACGCAACTGCATGACATTCTTTGGGCCGTCCATGACGGAAAAAACCATGGTAAAAGCGAGGGCGAGGAAAATTTCGGGGAGTTCCCGGTTACGGTGGGTGGTCGGGGGCCGAGCGATGCGCGCTTCTCTCGTACATGTATGCGCGTGTGTGTCCGAGGCGTTGGCTCTAACAGAACCCGAGCGAGGCGTTGGGCTCTAACTGAACCCGAGCGATTGCACTGCAGGCTACGCGTTACTGAACCCGAGCGATCGATCGATGGCTGTTAACCGAACCCGATCAAGAGATTCCTTCTCTACTGCTGCTAACTGAAGCCGATCGATGCTGCCTCTGGATGAACAGTGAGCATTGCGGGGGGGGGGGGGGGGGGGGGGGGTTGGATGAACAGTTCCCGGTGGGGGTGGATGAACAGGACCCCGTGGTGTTGCCTCTGGTTGAACAGGACCCCAATCGATCGAGCCGGTTGGGGCTGGATGAACATGACCCCGTGGAGGGATGGATGAACAGGACCACCCCGTGGAGGGCAGGATGAACAGTACACGGTGGAGGGCAGGATGAACAGTAGCCCGTGGAGGGGTGGTTGAACAGGAGCCCGTGGAGAGGTGTCGGTGTCAAAACCGGCGGATCTCGGGTAGGGGGTCCCGAACTGTGCGTCTAGGCCGGATGGTAATAGGAGGCAGGGAACACGATGTTTTACCCAGGTTCAGGCCCTCTCGGTGGAGGTAAAACCCTACGTCCTACTTGATTAATATTGATGATATGGGTAGTACAAGAGTAGATCTACCACAAGATCAAGGAGGCTAAACCCTAGAAGCTAGCCTATGGTATGATTGTTGTATATGGAGATGATTACCTACGGACTACAACCCTCCGGTTTATATAGACACCGGATAGGGTTAGGGTTACATAGAGTCGGTTACAATGGTAGGAGATCTTGAATATCCGCATCGCCAAGCTTGCCTTCCACGCCAAGGAAAGTCCCATCCGGACACGGGACGAAGTCTTCAATCTTGTATCTTCATAGTCCAGGAGTCCGGCTGAAGGTATAGTCCGGCTACCCGAACACCCCCTAATCCAGGACTCCCTCAGTAGCCCCTGAACCAGGCTTCAATGACGACGAGTCCGGCGCGCAAATTGTCTTCGGCATTGCAAGGCGGGTTCCTCCTCCAAGTCCTTCATAGAAGATTGTAAACACTAAGAGTAGTGTCCGGCTCTGCAAAATAAGCTTCCACATATTGCCATAGAGAGAATAATATTAACACAAATCAAATCTGCTGACGTATTCTGCAGTGCGTCATCACACTACAGCCAAGTCCTTCACTCGAATTGTTTTCACTTTTCCACCTCAGCATGTTTTGCGAGGCGGTTTCCTTGGCACGTCTTGTCAAAGCAGAGATCGTGTACCCCCCTTTTACGGGATTCTCATCAATACGGACGTGGGTAAACCAACCGCGCCACTTATCACGGCGCTTGGGAGGCAAGCGAGTTTTACTAGGCAGGTGGGGACGCACAACCGCATCCGCCCATATAAGGGGACAAGGATCCACCTTTTTACCTACGCCTTCTTCCTCCTTTGCCTATCCATCTCCTGCGCACCCGAGCTCCAGCGCCTAAGCCCGCACTTCCCACCTCAACCTTCTCCAGCAATGTCCGGAGCGGGAGGCAAGTGGATGGTCTCCTCTGCCACGGAGGGCCAAGTCAAGAAGCTAAGGAAGGCCGGATACCTGTCCAAGGACATCGCGCACCGGCTTCCCGAAAAGGGGCAGCTTCTCCCCACCCCAAGGCCCCATGAGAGGGTAGTATTTCTCCTCCACTTCCTCCGCGGACTGGGTTTTCCACTCCACCCATTTGTCCAGGGGCTCATGTTCTACTATGGCCTGGATTTCCATTATCTGGCTCCGAACTTCATCCTCAACATCTCGGCGTTTATCGTCGTGTGCGAGGCTTTTCTCCGCGTCCGCCCTCATTTCGGCCTCTGGCTCAAGACTTTCAACGTCAAGCCCAAGGTGGTGCGCGGCAGCCAGGCGGAGTGCGGAGGCGCCATGTCGGGCAAGATGGCCAACGTCCTATGGTTCGAGGGCTCTTTCGTGGAGACCCTAAAGGGATGGCAATCCGGGTGGTTTTATATCACCGAGCCGCGCGATCCGAAATGGACCGCAGCCCCCGAGTTCCGATTCGGACCCCCCACGCGGCTTATGTCCTGGAAAGAGACGGGCCTGTCGTGGGGTGACGAAAAAGAGGTGACCAGATTGCAAACATGCATCCAGTCCCTGGTGAACAAGCCAGTCCGGCTTATTAATGTAATCCAGGTTATGCTCGTCCGCCGGATCCTCCCGTGCCAACAACGGGATTTTAATCTGTGGGAGTTCGACCCGGCGCAGCATCAAACCCTCAGCAAGCTCTTCGACACGATGTACGAAGACACCTGGAAGATGCTATTCAAGGGCGCCGAGGCTCCCACATCCGCTTCCGAGGACCGCGGATACAGCTCGCAGCGTCACGCTAGCGAGGTAAGCCATCCACACCTTTTACAGGATGTTAAGCTTTTTTCATAGTTTGACTCTATGCGGGATCTAAACTCCCTTACCTTTGATAGGCTTGGCGGGCGATATCCGGACCGATTAACTGTCCGGCTCCACTGCCCGAAGACCCAGCCCCAGCTCTACTAGTGAAGCTGCTGGTTCTGGCGCCTTATGTGGTGCCGGAGAAGAAGGCCAAGAAGAAGAAGACCATGGGGACTCGAAAGAGTGCCCGCAACATGGTGGTGTCGGACTCGTCATCTGACGAGTCCGAGACGCCCTCCTCCCGCGAAAACGAGGAGGAGGAAGAAGAAAACTCTCCCCCCCCCCAGCGGAGGAGGAGAGAAGAGGAAGGCCGCTCCAACGCGGGAGGCCGAGGGGTCTAGGAAAAGGAAGACCCCTCCGCCGGACTACGCCCCCAACGCCGAAGAGGGCAAAGAGGAGTGGCCAAACAGGGCCAAGCGTCTGGCGAAATCGTAAGTTCGGATATCAGAGTAACTCATGATGTTCCTTTGTTGCACAGCTTTCCCTAATGTCAAATGTAATTATGCAGTCCGCCCCGGGCCGAATTCAACGAATCGTCGGGCGGCTCCCTGGACTCATCGGACGTGAACTCAGTTCCGCCCGCTGTCTCCCCCCGCACTGCAGACGACGCCGAAGTGGCGTCGCGACAAGCTCCGGGGTAGGAGGAGGTGGTCCCAGAGGAGCCGCAAGGCAACCTCCCGGACTCCAGGAGTGAAGGGGATAAGGCTCCCCAGGGCTCTCAGCCCAGCTTTGTGCCGGACACCGCGTCGGAATCAGTTCCGGACCGCGGTAGGCGAACTCCTTCCAAGAGGAGCAAGCCTTCTGAGCCGGCAGCCTCCGTCCAACCGGAGGTGCCGGACAATCTGCTGGAGGTGCTTGACGACGCCTCCATCGACAAGGGGCACCGTACTATTATGAGTACGGTGATCCAGAAGGTTCAGTCCGCCAAGAGCGGACTGACTGAAGCTTGTGCTAGCCTTCTAACAGGCTTCGAGGTAAGTAAAAATATGTAAAAATATTACCGCATAGACAGTAGCCCCTGATGCTCTGTTTGGCGTTCGGAAAGAAAAGCCGAATAGAGGATCTATTAAATTTCGAGGAGTCTAAAAAAAGAGTCAATATGCGTATGCAGGCTTCGCTGCTATCCACCGCCGCACTGACTGCGGAGGTGGGTGTCCTGAAGCATGACCTCGAGCGGACCGAGCAAGAGCTCGGCCTTGCCACGCGGCGGCTCGAGGAGGAAGAAGGTAAGAAATACCTTACAGAAAAAGTGCCTATGAAAAGGCTTGATTGCAAAAAGAGTAACAGGATTGTACTGCTTATTGTAGGGGCCACGACTGAGGTGGCAACCCTTAAGTAGGCGCTATCTGAGGCCGAAAAGAAAACGGCCGTGGAGCACATCGAGCGAGACAGACTTGGGGCTCAGGTCGGCGAGGTGCGGCAAGAGCTTCAGGCTCTCATGAAAAAACATGAGAGTTTGGAGCTGGAGTCGAAGGTGCAAGCATCCGAGCTTGCAACTGCCCTAGAGGCTACCAAGTTTGCCAAGGCCGAAGCCCAAAAGGCCCTCCAAGAGTTGGAGGAGATGAGGAAGATAGCAGCGGGTAAGGCATTCTTTATGCAAAGCAGAAATATGAAAGTGAACTACCTGTTACTTACCCGAATCCGGAGCTCTCTAGGGGCATTCGCAGATCTTCCCCGCATCGTATCCAACGCTGCCACATTCTACCAAGCTAAAGAGGGTAGCTCGACGGAGAAGGTGTTCTGGTCTCAGTATTCTGAGGCCGGACACCCTGTGCCCTTGAGCGACCAGCTGAAACAGCTGGTCGAGCTCCACAAGGCGGCCGAGCAGGCCATGAAGGGCTTCATAGTTCGGCTGTGGCCCGGAGAGGCCCTGCCTAGGAGCTATTTCGGGCTGGTGCGGCGGCTGGTGGAGGCCTATCCGAGGCTCGAGGTCATCAAGCGCTCCGTCTGCATCGAAGGTGCCCGTCGGGCCCTTGCCCGTGCAAAGGTGCACTGGGGTAAGCTGGACGGTGAGAAGCTTGTGAAGGACGGGCCGCCGCCGGGGAAGGAGCATCGCAAGCCCGAGAACTACTACAACGATGTTCTTGCAGGTGCCCGCCTTGTGGTGGATGAATGTACCAAGGATGTGATTTTTGAATGAACTCGCTCGTGTTTATCCTGTGCGCTGAAAACTTGTTCATATGCGCTAAGCAATGCTTATTGAATTTAAAATATTACTTTCTGTGCGGCCGTTTATCAAAAATTGAAGATGGCCAGTCGTCGGCTTCTGCCCCCATGCCTCTAGTGTTGGGGTGTTCGGGATAAACCTGAGCGCTCTTTTTCCCATAGTTGGGTCCTTCGAGGGAGGCGCTCAGCACAACGAACCAGACAATCGGACTATAATGCTTGAACACTCTCACTTAGCCATAGAACTCTATAATTTTAAATTTCAGCGAAGCCCCTAGTTCGGAAGACCGAGTTTGGGGCGCTATCCACGCCTTGGCCGGACAAAGCCAGCTCCTCGCTCGAAGCGGCATAAGCCTTTAGGAACTCGAAAAACCTCTCGAACAGCGACCGATCTCTCGCCACATCATGACAGTCAGTTTTAGCTTTCTCCACTGAGGTGCTTAACCCAGCTGAACCGGGGCACAATCGCAGTGGTTCTCCTAGTGCTACCTTAGCCGATAGAGCGGAGTGTAAGGCACCAAAACATAGGAGCCGGGCAAACCCAACTATTGACCCAAATCATGATTCGGAGCCGATGCATATAGTGCTATAAGTTCGGGGTGCCGCACTTGTGAAAGTGCACGGACTTCTCACGCCATTATGAGGGGTACTGAAGCCCCTGGCGTGTTTGCCGTACCATGGTGTACGGGTGCAATCATGTCATTTAATAAACATAAATGAGAAAAGAAGATAATGCAAAAAATAGACAAGAAGCTAAGCATTGTTTATAGAGAGGCTATTTATCAAAGCCGAACGATACAAATAGTGCGGTAAGAGAAAGATATTGGGCTATTTAGTATGTCCTGACCAGGGGCAGGCCGCGGAATTGTATTTAAAACAGGTATACCGCTCGTAACAGAGACCACCTGGGATTTCCATAATGTGGCATGGCTTGTCTGCCTCCCTGGAGCTTGCATCGTTTGTGCGGCAGTCGAATTGCCGAACAGGTCGTCCGAAGTATGGAGTCCTGAAAGTAAGAAAAAATTAAAAAAAGAATCCGGCAGCCCCTAGTTCGTTTGAAGCCGTATTTTGGGCATGCCATTATTGTGCCCCTTCCCCTGTGCCCATGGTATTTCAAGGGCGTAGTTATGTACGCGAGGTACTGGTTTCGTTATGTCGCGAGAGCTGGGGTTGGGGCCGCATTGCTACGCTTGCTCAGAGTGTGCCAGGCGGTCCTGCTGTGGGTTACTCCGGGCGCGCTTGGCAGTGTCTGGCTTTTTGATGGCCGGACTGGAGAATTGCCTGAGAAGGCTACTTTGTACCTCCGCTGCGAGAGACGCCATGTGCTCCTCCATACGGAGGGAGCGTTCGGTGTTTCCGTTGACCGTGATTACTCCTCGAGGGCCTGGCATCTTGAGCTTGAGATATGCGTAGTGCGGCACCGCATTGAACTTTGCGAATGCGGTTCGTCCGAGCAGGGCGTGATAGCCGTTGCGAAACGGGACTATATCGAAGATTAATTCTTCGCTTCGGAAATTGTCCGGAGATCCGAAGACCACGTCAAGTGTTACTGAGCCTGTACAGTTGGCTTCTACACCTGGTATAACGCATTTAAAGGTCGTTTTTGTGGGCTTAATCCTTGAGGGATCTATGCCCATTTTCCGCACTATATCCTGATAAAGCAGGTTCAGGCTACTGCCGCCGTCCATGAGCACTCTTGTGAGATGAAATCCGTTGATGATTGGGTCGAGAACCAATGCAGCGAAGCCGCCATGACGGATGCTAGTGGGATGGTCCCTTCGATCAAAAGTGATCGGGCAGGAGGACCATGGGTTGAACTTTGGGGCGACTGGCTCCATCGCGTATACGTCCCGTAGCGCATGCTTCCGCTCCCGCTTGGGAATGTGGGTTGCGTATATCATGTTCACCGTCCGCACTTGTGGGGGAAAGCCCTTCTGTCCATTGTTGTTCGGCGGCTTGGGCTCCTCCTCGTTGTCGCTGTGCAGCCCCTTGTCTCTGTTTTCGGCCCTTAACTTGCCTGCCTGCTTGAACACCCAACAATCCCTGTTAGTGTGATTGGCTGGCCTTTCGGGGGTGCCATGTATCTGGCACAAGCGATCGAGTATTCGGTCCAAACTGGACGGGCCCTGAGTATTCTTTTTGAATGGCTTTTTCCGCTGACCGGATTTATAGCCTTTGAATCTGGCATTGACTGCCGTGTCTTCATTGCTGTCGCTGCTAACGCGGCATTTTTGCTTATTCCGACGTGTCCTGCCACTTTTGTCCTTGGTATCCGAATTACCAGGGTTCTTTGGTAAGTTGTTACTGTGAGCTAGCCAGCTGTCTTCTCCCGCGCAAAAGCGGGTCATGAGTGTCGTGAGGGCTGCCATGGATTTCGGCTTTTCCTGTCCCAGGTGCCGGGCAAGCCACTCGTCGTGGATGTTATGCTTGAAGGCTGCTAGGGCCTCTGCGTCCGGACAGTCGACTATCTGGTTTTTCTTTGTTAGGAACCGTGTCCAGAATTGTCTGGCCGATTCCTCTGGCTGCTGAATTATGTGGCTTAAGTCGTCGGCATCCGGTGGTCGCACGTAAGTGCCCTGGAAGTTGTCGAGGAATGCGGCTTCCAGGTCCTCCCAAGAACCGGTTGAGTCTGCTGGCAAGCTGTTAAGCCAATGTCGGGCCGGTCCTTTAAGTTTGAGCGGGAGGTATTTGATGGCGTGTAGATCATCGCCGCGTGCCATGTGGATGTGAAGGAGATAATCCTCGATCCATACCGCCGGATCTGTTGTGCCATCGTATGATTCGATGTTTACGAGTTTGAAACCCTCTGGGATTTTATGATCCATTACTTCATTCGTGAAGCATAGCGGATGTGCGGCGCCTCTGTACTGGGCTATATCACGACGCAGCTCGGAAGAGCTATGTCTGTTGTGTTCAGCCTGGCCGGATTTGTTGTATTCGGAGTGAAGATCATTGTCACATGCCGTAGGGCGCCTGCGCGATCCGTAGATCGATCTTGTTTGTCTTGCCTTATCCTCCAGTATGTCTCACAGGTCTGGCGCATTTTCCCGTGCCTTAGTTGAGCGGCGTCGGGGCATGGCTTGGGTGGAGGGCCGAGAGGCCTCTCTGTCGCGGCCGCGAGGTGGCCGGTCTGCCATGTCATGCGCTGGTGATGTAGGTGCTTCCTCCTCTGATCGGGGTAGCGGCCTGCGCTTCGGGTAACTCTTGGAGGGGCATTCGAGTTCATACTCTTCGGCTGCAAGGACTTCAGTCCATCTGTCAGCTAGCAAATCTTGGGCTGCTCTAAGCTGTTGCTGCTTTTTCTTGTGGCTGCTTGCCGTGGCTAAAAGCCTGCGTTTAAAACGCTCTTGTTCGGCGGGGTCTGATGGTATGACGAATTCGTCATCATCGAGGCTTGCCTCGTCTTCGGAGGGAGGCGTATAGTTATCATCCTCGACCTCTCGGTCTGCCGCTCTCTCATGAGGGCTGGCTTCTCCATCTTCCTGTGCCGAATCTTGCTGAGGTGGCTGTTCTTCGGCGCTATCCAGGGTAGTATTATCTCCCGTGCCGGAATCACCGTTTTTGCTTTGGCGGGATTTAGAGCGGCGCCGCTGACGCCGGCGGTTTGGCTGTTTCTTGGGGGCGTCATCCCCCACTGTTCCATCGCCATCTCCATCTTTTGGAGTATCCACCATATATATGTCATATGACGAGGTGGCCTTCCAGCGCCCTACAGGTGCTGGTTCCTATTTGTCTCCTACATCGTCGTCCATGCCGTCGATGTCTTCGGAGCCGAAGTCAAGCATGTCGGTTAAATCGTCGACAGTGGCTACAAAGTGGGTGGTGGGTGGGCTTTGAATTTCCTCATCATCCGTATCCCACCCTCGCTGACCGTAGTCCGGCCAGGGCTCTCCTGATAAAGAGAGAGACTTAAGAGAATTCAGGATGTCGCCAAAAGGCGAATGCTGAAAGATGTCTGCGGCGGTGAACTCCATTATCGGCGCCCAATCGGATTCGATTGGCAGGGGCGCGGGGGGTTCGGAGTCCGGGGAGGAGTCCGGATCCTCGGAGTCACGGGTCGTGCAGAGTGCGGGGCTAGCGTTCGGCTCGATCGCTTTTGGGATCGCAGCCCCCGAGGTGACGTCCAACCGCTCATCCTCGATTGGCGCAATAGGCTCCGAGTTAGGGGTCGGAACCGATGCGTGTGCGGCCTCCAGGACACTGTCCGGGGGCAGAGCTAGATCATGCCCCTCGAGATAGTGCGGCGCGCTTGGCCGTGGCTCGAACCCGTCGAAGATCAAGTCTCCGCGGATCTCAGCCGTGTAGTTTAAGCTTCCAAACCTGACTTGATGGCCAGGGGCGTAGCTTTCGATCTGCTCCAGGTGGCTGAGCGAATTGGCCCGTAGAGCGAAGCCACCGAAGACGAAGATCTGTCCGGGGAGAAAAGTCTCACCCTGGACCGCATCGTTGTTGATGATCAAAGGAGCCATCGGGCCTAAAGGCAACGACACAGAGGAACTCTCAATGAAAGCACCGATGTCGGTGTCAAAACCGGCGGATCTCGGGTAGGGGGTCCCGAACTGTGCGTCTAGGCCGGATGGTAACAAGAGGCAGGGAACACGATGTTTTACCCAGGTTCGGGCCCTCTCGGTGGAGGTAAAACCCTACGTCCTGCTTGATTAATATTGATGATATGGGTAGTACAAGAGTAGATCTACCACGAGATCAAGGAGGCTAAACCCTAGAAGCTAGCCTATGGTATGATTGTTGTATATGGAGATGATTGCCTACGGACTACAACCCTCCGGTTTATATAGACACCGGATAGGGTTAGGGTTACATAGAGTCGGTTACAATGGTAAGAGATCTTGAATATCCGCATCACCGAGCTTGCCTTCCACGCCAAGGAAAGTCCCATCCGGACACGGGACGAAGTCTTCAATCTTGTATCTTCATAGTCCAGGAGTCCGGCTGAAGGTATAGTCCGGCTACCCGAACACCCCCTAATCCAGGACTCCCTCAAGAGGGCTGGTTGAACAGGAGCCGGTGGATGAACAGTAGCAGGTGGAGGCTGGAGGAGGTCGACGGTGGATGAACAATAGCTCGTGGAGGCTGGAGGGGGTCGACGGTGGAGATGAACAGTATCCCGTGGAGTCCCGTTTTGCGGTACGCCACACCCCTCCTGATGAACAGGACCCCCGTTTCGACCGTAGGAGGTCCGTTTCCTCCGTTTTGCGGTACGCCAGACCCCTCCCGATGAACAGGATCCCGTTTCAAGCATGGCCGGTCGAACACAAGGCCGTTTCCTTCGTTCTGCGGTACGCCAGGCCTCGTTTCCATCGCCTGTTCCATCCAAGCCCTCCCGATGAACATGACGCATTCCGTTGCCTCCCCATGAACACGACGCATTCCATTGCCTCCCCATGAACACGACGCATTCCGTTGCCTCCCCATGAACATGACGACGATGCTGTTTCTCCATTCTGACCCAGCCATGTCAACGAGCCCTCGTTGTACGTATGCGCGAGTAGGCGTTCGAGACCCCGCCCGTATGTACACATACGTGGCCGTATTTTCTTTCTTGCACCCTGGCCGCCTCTACTACCACACGTGTGCGCCTTTACATCCACCAGTATATATGTACGTACACGTTCGCGACCAGAATGACAATGCTACGTACGCTTCGACCAGGTGGGTCCCGACTGTCAGGCACTTCCTTGCGTGCGAAGATATAGCTGGTGGGTCCCAGCAGTCAGGGGGGCGAAATACGGTTGTGACGCCCCCAATTTGACCGTACACTCATACACTCAAATGTGTACGATCAAGATCAGGGACTCATGGGAAGATATCACAACACAACTCTACAAATAAAATAAGTCATACAAGCATCATATTACAAGCCAGGGGAATCGAAGGCTCGAATAAAAGAGCTCGATCATAGACGAGTCAGCGAAAGCAACAATATCTGAGTACAGACATAAGTTAAACAAGTTTGCCTTAAGAAGGCTAGCACAAACTGGGATACAGATCGAAAGAGGCGCAGGCCTCCTGCCTGGGATCCTCTTAAACTACTCCTGGTCGTCGTCAGCAGGCTGCACATAGTAGTAGGCACCTCCATTGTAGTAGGAGTCGTCGTCGACGGTGGCGTCTGGCTCCTGGGCTCCATCGTCTGGTCGCAGCAATCGGGTATAGAAAAGGGGAAAAGGGGGGAACAAAAGCAACCGTGAGTACTCATCCAAAGTACTCGCAAGCAAGGAGCCACACTACATATGTATGCATTGGTATCAAATGGAATAAGGGTATCATATGTGGACTGAACTGCAGAATGCCGGAATAAGAGGGGGATAGCTAGTCCTGTCGAAGACTACGCTTCTGGCAGCCTCCGTCTTGCAGCAGTAGAAGAGAGTAGATGGTAAGTTCACCAAGTAGCATCGTGTAGCATAATCCTAACCGATGATCCTCCCCTCGTCACCCCTGTGAGAGAGCGATCACCGGGTTGTATCTGGCACTTGAAGGGTGTGTTTTATTAAGTACCCGGGTTCTAGTTGTCATAAGGTCAAGGTACAACTCCGGGTCGTCCTTTTACCGAGGGACACGGCTATTCGAATAGATCAACTTCCCTACAGGGGTGCACCACGTTTCCCAACACGCTCGATCCCCTTTGTCCGAACACACTTTTCTGGGTCATGCCCGGCCTCAGAAGATCAACACGTCGCAGCCCTACCTAGGCACAACAGAGAGGTCAGCACGCTGGTCTAAATCCTATGGCGCAGGGGTCTGGGCCCATCGCCCATTGCACACCTGCACGTTGCATACGCGGCCGGTGAGCAGACCTAGCAACCTCCATTACAAAGGAAGTTGCGTTACGCGGTCCAACCCGGCGCGCGCGCTCATCGCTGACGTCATGAAGGCTTGGCTGATACCACGACGTCGAGTGCCCATAAATGTCCCCGCGTAGATGGTTAGTGCGTATAAGCCAGTGGCCAGACTTAGATCAAATACCAAGATCTCATTAAGCGTGTTTAAGTATCCGCGAACGCCAACCAGGGCCAGGCCCACCTCTCTCCTAGGTGGTCTCAACCTGCCCTGTTGCTCTGCCACAAAGTAACAGTCAGGGGCCGTCGAGAACTCAGGCCCACCACTACCTGGATGGAGCCACCTGCCCCTTCAGCCCCCATCTCCGAACAGTACCATAGGTAATGTAACAGTGTAAAGTACATAGTATATGCCTGTGATCACCTCCCGAAGTGATCATGACCCAGTAGTATAGCATGGCAGACGGACAAGAGTGTAGGGCCACTGATGATAAACTAGCATCCTATTACTAAGCATTAGGATTGCAGGTAAAGGTAACAACAGTAGTAGCAAGGACATGCTATGCATCAGGATAGAATTAACGAAAAGCAGTAACATGCTACACTACCCTAATGCAAGCAGTATAGAGAATAGTAGGCGATATCTGGTGATCAAGGGGGGGGGGCTTGCCTGGTTGCTCCGGCAAGAGAGAGGGGTCGTCAACACCGTAGTCGTACTGGGTAGCAGCGGCGTTGGTCTCGGTGTCTAGCGAGAGAAGAGGGGAAGAAACAATAAATATAATGCAAACAAAGCATCACAAAACATAATGAGGCAATACGCGGTGCTAGGTTGCCCTAATGCGGTAGGAGGTGATACCGACGAAGGGGGAAAACATCCGGGAAAGTATCCCGATGTTTCGCGTTTTCGGGCAGATGAACCGGAGGGGGGAAAGTTGCGCGTTCACTATGCTAGGGATGTGTGACGGACGAACAGGCTGCATATCCGGATTCGCCTCGTCGTTCTGAGCAACTTTCATGTACAAAGTTTTTCCATCCTAGCTACGGTTTATTTTATATTAATTTTCAAAGTTTTAAAGAATTTTATGAATTTATTTTAATTCGAAATTAAATATTAAATTGCTAGGGGTACCAGCATAGTGTACACAGAATGTGCACCAGTTGACATGTGGGTCCAGGGGATCCCTATTGACCAATCAACTTTGACTAGTCAACAGGGGGTGGGCCCCCTTGTCATTCTCACATTTCTAATGGCAGAAATTAGATTAGTCTAATCATCATCTAATTAATTAATTAACTAAAAATTTATTTTAATAATTATAATTAAAAAACCTTCTTTTATTCCATTTTTTTGTTATAACTTTTGGGCCATGGCTCACATGTCGGTGGCCCCAGCCAGCCAGCCACTGGCTGGACGCGCATGCGAGACGGCAGGGCCGTCGCTATGGCGCCGCCGGCCAGCAGAGTTCACGGCGGGGGCGGGCTGGCGGAGGAGGGGGGCGCGGGTGAGCGTGTGGCTCGGTTGGCGTGTCAACCCACCGGCCACGGTGGCCGGGGTGCGGCCGTGGGGGGGGCGCGTGGTGCGTGGCCACACTGAGCGCAACATGCAGCCAGGGCGCGGACACGGCAGCGAGCGCGTGCGAGGAGGAGGGGATGTGCACGAACGGCGGCGGTGGGTGCGGGGTGACCGCGACGGGGGGAGGCGGAGCGCGGCGTGCGGAGAGAGCGCAAAGGGAGGGTTCGAGCGGTGGCGTGCTCACATTCGAGCAGGGGAACAGGGATCGGCAAGGCTCGAGGGAGTCCGTTGGGGTGGAGGCGAAGAGGAGGCAGTTCAGCAGAGAGGGGCGGCGGTCCGGCGACGGCCTGGTGGCGACGGGCGCGTCGGGTGCCGGAGATCGGGGGCGCCACCGCGGGTGGTGGCTCGGGCCGGGGTGGACGAGGCCGGCACGAGTGACACACCGGCGAGGGGAGGCGAGGTGGTGACGACGGTGGCCGGCCAGGCTGCGGCCGACCGGCGAGCGGGGTGCCAGCGGATCGGGATCGGGAGCTCCTCTCCCGATCCGATCCAGGAGATATTTCGGGGAAGGGGTTGTGGGGTTGGGGGGGGGGGGGGTGTTGGTGGGTTCCGGTCGTGGGGGGATAAGGAGAGGAGAGGTGGGCCGGCCCGGTTGGATGGCCAGCTGGGCTGAGGCCTGGCGTGGGGGGGATCTTTCTTCCTTTTTTTGTTGTTTTGTTTTTGTTTAGATCTTTTCTTTTTATTTATTTTCTTTTCTGTTTTATTTCTAGTTTCTTTTAATCTTTAGTTTTTACAAAAATCACCACTAGTACCTAAAGTAGTATTTATAAACAAACTGCTGTCACATCAATTCTTAACCCATAATAAAATATTTTTAATATTTTATAAAATCAAATAGGTATTTGTTTAATTGTTTTCACTACTCTTTTAATTAGTTTAGAGCCCTTAAACATTTTATCAAGGTTTGGTTTCTCCATCGTATTTACATCTGATTTATCTGACCCACCTTGAACATTTTGGTTTCATTGTTTGAGAACTTTTATTATTTGCCTTTAAATGAATTTGAATCGGTTTCGAACTAACACGAGATTAGCGATAGTAATCGAAGTGACGTGGCATCATTAGCAGAGAATTACTGTAGCTTAATTATCCGTGCGTCACAACGGTGGCCCGTCCAGTGGGTCCCCGCTGTCAGGTGGAGGAATAATTGTTTTGCACGTAATAATGAGGCACTTCCTTGCTGCGGCCGTGGACCCAGCTGTCAGCCTCTCCACATACAGTCCACGTGAAAGATCATGGATGTCACCTAGAGGGGGGTGAATAGGCGTTTTAAAATAATTACGGTTTAGGCTTGAACAAATGCGGAATAAACCTAGCGGTTAATTTGTCAAGCACAAAACCGAGAACAACTAGGCTCACCTATGTGCACCAACAACTTATGCTAAGCAAGATAAGCAACTATGTGATAGCAAGATATATGACAAGAAACAATATGGCTATCACAACGTAAGGTGCATAAGTAAAGGGGCTCGGGTAAGAGATAACCGAGGCACGCAGAGACGACGATGTATCCCGAAGTTCACACCCTTGCGGATGCTAATCTCCGTTTGGAGCGGTGTGGAGGCACAATGCTCCCTAAGAAGCCACTAGGGCCACCGTAATCTCCTCATGCCCTCGCACAATGCAAGATGTCGTGATTCCACTAAGGGACCCTTGAGGGCGGTCACCGAACCCGTACAAATGGCAACCCTTGGGGGCGGTTACCGAATCCGTACACTTTGGCAACCCTTGGGGGCGGTCACCGGAACCCGTCAAATTGCTCAGGGCGATCTCCACAACCTAATTGGAGACCCCGACGCTTGCCCGAAGCTTTACACCACAATGATTGAGTTCCGAACACCACAAAGGTTGGGGTTAACTCCCTAACGACACCACGAAACTTCACCATAATGGAATATGGCTCCGAGGTGACCTCAACTGTCTAGGGCGCCCAAGCACCCAAGAGGAACAAGCTCAAAGGTACCAAGCACCCAAGAGTAATAAGCTTCTCAACTTGTAACTTCCATGTATCACCGTGGAGAACTCAAACCGATGCACCAAATGCAATGGCAAGGGCACACAGACTGCCCAAGTCCTTCTCTCCCAAATCCCACCAAAGCAACAAATGCTAGGGAGGAAAGTGAGAGGAAGAACGGAGAAGAGAACACGAAGAACTCCAAGATCTAGATCTAAGGGGTTCCACTCACATAGAGGAGAAAGTGATTGGTGGAAACATGGATCTAGATCTCCTCTCTCTTTTCCCTCAAGAACTAGCAAGAATCATTGGAGGGATTGAGAGTTAGCAAGCTCGAAGAAGGTCAACAATGGGGGAAGAACACGAGCTAAAGAGATGAGTTTCATTGGGGAAGAAGACCCCATTTTATAGGTGGGAAAAAAATCCAACCGTTATGCTCACAGCCCGCACAGAGCTGTACTACCGCTCCAAGGAGTGGTACTAGCGAGGAGGCAAAAGGCCAGTAGAACCGCCGGAGCGGTACTACCGCTCGTCCTCACGGTACCACCGCTAGGGATCGCGGTACTACCGCAAAGGGTAGCGGTACTACTGCTAGCGAGTGGTACTAAAAAAACATCCGGGCCTACCACCGCAGGACTTGGGACGAGTTTTTGGTCCGGAGCGGTATTACCACTGTAGGAGCCACGGTAGTACCGCTCTGGAGCGGTATTAAAAAATTACATCCGCTCCAATTCGCGGTAGTACCGCTGCAGCCTTTTTAGAACACGAAAACTGCCACAACTTTTGCAAACGGACATTGAATTCGATGAAACCAAGTTTGTTGGAAAGCTAGCGACAAGGGCTAACACAATCTTGAAATAAATATCAATACGAAGCAAATTATAAAAGGCCCATAAGAAAATGGTGAGAACCCTTCCTCGGATAAGACCGGTAAAACCTCCAACACCGAAAACATCATAGAAGACGCATGTGAACTCCGTTTTCGATGAACTCAAGCTTGTCATCAAGATGACCATAAGCTCTAAGACTCACAAAGAGAGCCAAACAAGAACCAAGAAACATGATGCAAGGATGCAATGGTTTGAGCTCTCTACTAACGATACGATCAAGCCACCAACTTGAGAGCCCCCCTTGATAGTACGGCAAACGATCCTATAACCCGGTCTCCCAACTACCACCACGAGACCGGTAAAATAGAAAGCCTATCAAGGGAAAACCTTTGCCTTGCACATGGTACACTTGAGCTAGATGATGACAATCTTGACTCCCTCAAGTTGGACCACCTTTCTTGATTGCGTTGGCTCGATGAAGACTAGATGATTGCTCCCCCATACTCCACTATGGGTGAGCCACTCTTTGGCACATCTTCACAAGTCCATTGACACCACAATGGATGGCAAGATTCAAGAACTTGATCTCTTCGTGGTGCTCCACCTGAACTTGCACACGGCAATCTTGATGACGATCACCACTTGATGTCATCCTTTCCATGGGTTGTATGATATCTTCCTCTTGACGCAAGCCCATGGACACGTACCTAACCCCACATAGAACTCTCACATAGACCATGGGTTAGTACACAAAGTGCAATGGATAATGCTTACCATACCATGGGATCACTTGATCCCTCTCGGTACATCTTTTACGCTTTGTGAGTTGATCAACTTGATTCACTCTTGACATAGTCTTGATCAACCTTGAATATTTCCAACTCTCTTCGTTTGGATGATGTCATGAAGGTAAACATGAATGATCACACAATCTTCTTCTTCAAGACATGCTTGCAATAAGCTCAACACTCACATGACCAATCTTTGGATAATTCCTTAATAGCACCTTGGTCAACACATAAACTCCTAGAAACCAACACATGGACTTCAAGAAATTCCTATGGACAAAACCTTCAAATATAACTCAATGCAACCATTAGTCCATAGAGAATGTCATCAATTACCAAAACCACACATGGGGGCACCGCATGTCCTTTCAATCTCCCCCATTTTGGTAATTGATGACAATCACTTTCAAGAGAGTTTATATAAGGAAGTATGCATCACCATGCTATGCAACAACCAATAATGCATGCGTAGGAGATGCGTATGCTTAGGAACAAACCAAAGCCAGAAGAGACAACTCTCTAAACTTCTCCACAAAACTCTCTGAAACTTCTCCCCCATTGGCATCGATTGCCAAAATGGGCTAAAAGCTTAGAAGGCCAATATAAAATGTGTTCCTCCATAAATTGTGTATTTCTCAACAAGAGAGTGGAATGCAATACACATATCCAGCGGTAAATACTTGGAGGAAGACAAACTATATTGAGGCCCAAAGATTGCAAAAGGAAGATATTCCACAAAGACATAATCAAAGAGAGAAACAAGCAATCAAGCAATCAAAAGATACCAATGATAAGAGCGGAGCAGTGTTCTAAAGAAACTAGAGAAGCTCCCCATTATTTGTGCACATCCAGAATTTTTGTATTTGGATACAAAGTGCACAAAAAAGGATCATAGCTCCCCCAAAATCAATAGAAACTTACAACAAGTGCAAGAGAGCATATAGGAAACTAAGCCTAGTACTTGCAACAAACACATGGTTGAGCAACAAGAGAGGCAACTTAAGAGTGGGATCAACCAAAAAGATGTGTGTGAGTCAAGGCAATGCACTTGAGAAGACTAATGTACAGAAGAGCATTAAGCATCAATAAAGTCTTCAAAGAATGAGGCACACGGTGCAAGGCCTATCATTCCCACACACAACTAGCAAATGGGTTCACAAGCTTGCTAATAAGCATATAGAGAACCTATGCTTGTGACAACCCACGGTGAAGATAGAAGATGAAAGGCGCATCAAGACGAGGGATGCCAATTAAGATGGCAAAAACCTCGTAAAGATAAGCATGAGGAAAATAATCTTCACCACACAAGAGCGCATCAAGATGCAACGATAGAAGACACGCACTCAAGGCAAAAGCTTTCATGGAGCCACCAAAGAAATAACATAAGAAAGACAAGGTGGACGTGAAAGAAAGGATATCATCTAGATATGCAACTTCTCTCAAGTGTATAAGATTCTAGGTAGACTAAATCATGATGATATATATCTCTACAAAGAAGGATGTACACCCGAAATAGTTACAACACGAAGGAACAAGATATCCAAAAGGAAGTCATACATATACCAATAAGATATTTGCTTGAGAGCATAGCACATGGCTAGATATGGTCTTATTGTATATAAATGAATTTCAACCACATGAACATCAAAGTCATCACAACTAGCAACAAGACATCATTGTTGGGATGCTTTGAGAATGGAAACAAGTAAGGATGCCATGATACAACCTACACAAGGTTGATGCAAGAAATGTGTGCATGAAGTATATGAAGATACTTGTTACCGAGATAACATTGGAAGGATGTAGTAGATACCAATTGAAGGTACAAAGTAGTTCATTGATCATCCTAGCTTGACTCCAATAAGCACATGGTGACAACACCTTCCTTGTGAGTGAGCCGAGCATCCAATGCATCTCCACTTGTTCCTAGAACAACAACACAAACAAAATGGTACCCAAACTCATTGGGACCAAAGAGTTAGAGAACCAACAACGCATAGAACAAACTCCACATAAATATGTGCATATAGATATGAAAATGAATTTCATGCACATCTCATCCAATTTGAGACTTGGTGGAGTTCCCCCTATATATTGGGTCAAAGAAAGAAAACATGCCAAAGAAACTACAAGAAGTAAATATGCATGCTCAAGACTTTCAAGAACCGAGACCAAAAGACAAAGAAATACCAAGCGAAGAAAAGATACCAAATGAATAAATCATCACTTGGAGGATATCCATAAAAGATACATCAAGGAATGAGATATCCATTGATACACTCAAAAAGAAAGATGTCAAACTCCCAAAAGAGAGAATGGTTCCAAACAAACCAAGCCCTCTACAAAGTTTCATGATGGCACAAAGCACCAAAAAGAAACGGCTTGCCTTCCAAAAACACACACTTGATAAGGGTCACAAGATGAGTGTTTTATAGAGAATAGAATAGCTCCCCCAAGACTAGTGCATTATAGAGAATTTGCATTTGAATACAAAATGCACGAGGTGGGATCACCACTTTCACTCTATCTATAAAACACTAGACAAGGTCAAGAAATTAACAAGATACACAAGTGGTATGGAATACAATGGGAGTTGACACAATCCTAGGCAAGAGATAAAGCAAATAAAAGCAAAGACCAATGTAAAGATGATCAATAATTTCTACCACACATAAGTGAGTACCAATTGTCAAAAGACAAGAAGTATTTGGAAATAATTCCCGATGGTGGATAACAAGGATATCCGACATCATCTTCACACCAAACAAAAAGCAAATTGCAACTTGTAGAGCTAACATGCCACCTAGGAACAAGATAATTTACAATATCAATTCTAGGTGACAATATCTCAAATGTACACATTTTCTAGGCTAGTAATATACACATAGCATATTACTCCCCCATAATGTGATACCAATTAAAGATAAACAAGAGGCAAAATAACGATCCAACACGAGATAATTAATGGACAATATAGAATTTGAATTTCTCATGAGAAGACATACCACATAGCGACTAGATAAACTTGAAATATCAATATTAGATGGTATTACTCATGTACACACATATATAGGATTGTGAGGTGCACAAAGCACATCACTCCCCCATAATGGGATATTCCATTAATCTCTCACAAGAGCCAACTAAGAAAAGAACAAGATGCAAAAGGCTAAATGCATGACACACACATACATGATGTGCAAACCAACACATACATACTTGATTGCTCAAGGTAATCAAGTTGGAAGCACAACATATACAAACACATGCAAGGAACAAAACCAAAACATGCAAAGGGGCAAGTAACTTTCAATGTAAACAATTTAAGTACAAGTTACCGCAAGGAGGCACATTGGATATAAGATGGAAACTTGATAACCCAATTGACTTGGCTTGAGATAATAAGAATGATGAAGTCCCCCTAATTCTTCATAATGTAGCCAAGTCTCCAATGACCTCCATCAACACCTATTGATCAAGTATGAGCTAGTTTGTCCCGAACCAAGTTGGGTCCTAAGAGGTTAGTCACAATAGGCTTGGCTACCCAAATGGTTCTTTTCTTGACACCACTTTGAGTACCAACAAATTTGGCAAACACATTGCCAACCTTATCCTTCCCAAGAGAATAGATATCACTCTGTTGGAAAAAGGCAGTGCCTAGAAGGCGCTTAGGCACGCCTAGGCGCTAGGCAATGGCCAAACGCCTCGCCTAGGCATAAGCAGAAGTCTAGGCAGATCAAGAAAAAATTGTCTACCCAAACGAGAAATCATGCCATATTGCACTAATATACCAAAAGGGCCATATTCCAATCATAGTAGCTGGTCGTTAACATACTTATATGCCCTAAATTAATAAAATACACATATAATAACCACATATACACCCTAATAGTAAAAATTATATAACCACCTAGGCTGCGCCTAGGGCGCTTAAGCATTGCCTAGGCACTAGGAGAAGGCCAACCGCCTCGCTTACGCCTACTGCTTTTCCAACCTTGAGATATCATCAATTAGAATAGGGTTGGATAAGGTACCATTCATGCATGAAGAAGCGACATGACCTTTTTCACGACATAGGTAGCAACGTCTACTCTTCACTTTCTTCTCACTTGATTTCTCAACTTGAGAAGCATTAGCTCGAGTCTTCTTGGGAAGAGGCCTTTCTTCAACTTGAGGTTGAGCATGAGAATGCACTTGTAGCTGCTTCCCTTGTTGCTTGTCACTAATGGCCTTCTTCTTTAATGGGCAAGATCTAACATGGTGCCCTTCAATTTTGCACTTGAAGCAAATAATCCTGGCCAAATTCTTGACGTGTTCTTGGCCCTTCTTCTTGTTCATCTTGGACTTCTTCTTGTTGGAGTTGAATCCAAGTCCACCTTTGTCATTGGGGGATTTTTGCACACTCAAGATATTGTTGAGTGTGGATTTCCCTTCATGACACTTTTCCAAATCTTTCTTCAAAGAAGTGACTTGGGCCTTGAGATCTTTGATTTCCTCTACATGGTTAGTCTCAACACAAGTACTAGAGGAAGTATAAGCCTCATCATTGGAGCAACAAGGCAAGGAAAGCAATTCATCACAAGATGTACCAATGTTATGCATAGACGAATTACGAGGACTAGCACAAGGCAATATAGCATTTTGACTAAAAGTAGTGCTAATGTCCACATGAGGCTCACTAGATGTTACCTTAGCAATCATAGCCTCATGAGCTATTTTTAGCACATTATGGGATACAAGAAGATCATCATGAGAGCTAGAAATCTTTTCATGACTTTCTTCCAATTTCCCATAATTGCTAGATAGCAACTCAAGTTGAGCCCTTAGCTCAACATTCTTCTTTAAAATGGATGCTTCACAAGGAATAGAGTTAGTAGCACAAGCATCATCATTAACAACAAGAGGAGAAGGCAACTTGGCAAGCTCTTTTAAATAACAAGCTTCAAGTTGAGCAGGAGACTCGGTGAGTTTGATGAGCTCACCCTTGATGACCCTTGAGCCATTTTCGAGGTGCTCAAAATCCTCAAGGAGTCCAGCATGAGCAACTTCAAGCTTAGCATTTTTAGTTTCAAAAACATTGGCCACCTCAAGAGCTCTATCATGAGATTCCTTCACTCTAGATAACTCTAGAGCAAAAGTCTCCTCAAGAGGTTCCTTGGTGGTTTGTTCAAGTTCAAGAGCTTGGGAGAGGTCCGCAATCTCATTAGCATAATCACGCTCATGACCTTCCATTTTATCAATGGTGACCTCATGCTCCTCAAGGCGAGATTCCAAGTCATCAATATATTTCTTTCCCTCAATAGCAATAGACATGATTTCCATGAAGTTGGAACGAGCAATTTTATTCTTATGAAGAGCTTTAAAAATTATTTCCCCCTTAACTTTTAAGGAGGAAACATCATCATTCTCTTCATCATAATCGACATCATCATCACTCTTGCCATCATCAATATTATCACAAGATATATTGGGATTCAAAGTGGGAGATACCTTTGAAGCCTTGGCCATAAGGCATAAAGCAATCAATGATGATGTAGGATCCCTTGAAGCACCGTTCAAGACCACATCTTGTTCCATGGAGTGTTGGGTTTCCTCTACATTGTTAGCACAACAACTCGAGAAAATAGATACATTTTTATCATGGCAACAAGACATAGCAAGCATATCATCATGAGATTTGAGCAAGCAATTTCTACAAGATATGCAAGAACTTTTAACACAAGCATGTGAAACATTTAGAGTGCTCGAAGTGTTAAATTCCAAAGGTGAAGAATTGCAATAATAAAGTGATGAAGGATCATCAATAATAAGCTCACTATAATCTTTGCAATGAACACCACTACTCACCATATCATTACCTTGTGGCAACCCACATGTAGGTGAAGTAGAAGAAGTTGAGAAAACTATACGACCGGAGGTGGAAGGAGGACAATCATCTCCACAAATCTCGGACACGCCATATTTGTCTTGAAGCTTTGTCCACAACTCATGAGCATCCCGAAATGACATGAGTTGAAATATAACTACATTTATCAAAGCATCAAAAAGCACATTAGAATCTTGAGCATTGAGATAAGAGTTTTTCTCATCCTCTAAAGATAATCTTTGTGGATCCTTTGGAGGAGAAAAACCCATATCTACAATTCGCTCTAAATTTCGGTCCATGACCCTAAAGAGATTAAGCATGCGAATTACCCAAACATCAAAACTTGTGCCATCGAAACTAAGAGTGTCAGAGAATCCTAAACCCCTAGTCGACATCCTTACTCTCTAGGCGGTTAAGCCCTATAAAGAGAGACGAGGCTCTGATACCAATTGAAAGATCGTGGATGTCGCCTAGAGGGGGGTGAATAGGCGTTTTAAAATGATTACGATTTAGGCTTGAACAAATGCGGAATAAACCTAGCGGTTAATTTATCAAGCACAAAACCTAAAACAACTAGGCTCACCTATGTGCACCAACAACTTATGCTAAGCAAGATAAGCAACTATGTGATAGCAAGATATATGACAAGAAACAATATGGCTATCACAAAGGTGCATAAGTAAAGGGGCTCGGGTAAGAGATAACCGAGGCACGCGGAGACGACGATGTATCCCGAAGTTCACACCCTTGCGGATGCTAATCTCCGTTTGGAGAGGTGTGGAGGCACAATGCTCCCCAAGAAGCCACTAGGGCCACCGTAATCTCCTCATGCCCTCGCACAATGCAAGATGCCGTGATTCCACTAATGGACCCTTGAGGGCGGTCACCGAACCCGTACAAATGGCAACCCTTGGGGGCGGTTACCGAACCCGTACATGTCGGAGTAAATGGCCATGGGTAGCCTAGCCGGCTTCCCCTGGCACTTCTGCAAAAATTATGAGCCCGCCCGGCCTTCAAAAATCCAAGACGCGGGGCCGCCTTCCCCCTGCCGGCTGCGATCTAGTCCGGCCTTGGGAAGGCGGTTCGACTTCAACCTTCATGAGAGGGCCGACTCCAAGAAGCCAGCTACGGGAAAGCCGACTCCTTCAAGCCGGCTCCCCATAAAGTAGTCAAGACCGTACCCATAAAGTTTGCGCCCACCTAACGGCGGTGCGACGGGGCATGGCTACAGAAGAACCTGCCACCCCCGAATCCCAGAGCACGCCTGGCACAGTGCGCCGTACGAGGTAGGCATGACCCGTCCGGCGCAGCACTATTGCCATATTGACCCTGGCGTCACCCACGACGGGCCGCCAGCGTGGCCCACAGGCGGTGGGCCCCTTAGGTCAGGGAGACGGCCTAAGGCGGCCGCGCTTCCAACCAGCCGGCCCAAGACGGAGCCGGCTCCGCCAGCCGGCCCGCCGCTTCCCTCGAAGAGGACGCCCCATTAAGGAGACAAGACGCGGTAAGGCTACAGCGATCAGCCGGCCGATGGCGGTACTGTAGCCGCGCTTGCCACGATGAAGCTCACGTCAGCAAGATGAAGCCACAGTGACCAAGGAGTTGACAGCCGGTGGGACCCACCAGCCGGCGGGCCCCAGCAGTCGGCGCGGAAGCCGGCGAGTGCAGTCACAGACGGCTGGGCCCGTGCCCAGCCGGATTACCATTGTACCCCCAGGGGGTAGGCCTATATGAACCCCCCGGGGCACCCATGCAAAGGGTTCGATCCCCTGCTAGTTCTAGAGACGATACAAAGAGAAGAAGCAGGCTAGCCGTGCCCTTTCTTCCTCCTCCTCCCCCAAACAGCTCAAGGAGTGTTGTGTAGCTACTTGATTCATCTAGCGAGCATGCGGAGACCCCGCAGAGCAGTAGTAGGGGTGTTATCTCTTCGGAGAGCCCCGAAGCTGGGTAAGAGCCGCCGGCGTGCGTGTCTATGCCTCATCCCGCTTCCAGGCACCGGCGACGTCTTACTGGTTCCCACACAGATAAGCCACCCGTTGGCATATGTCGCACCTACCACCCGACATTTGGCGCCCACCGTGGGGCCAGGCGCACCGTCATCCGGAGACCTGTTCAGGACGGGAACCCTCTCCCTCCCCAGCGAGCGTAGCCAGCTCGGCACGCCCGATGGCGCTTGCCCCGACGCGCTGCAAGACGTCACCAACATCTGCGTGACAAGCGGCCTCGCCGATCTCCCCGACGAGCTCGCCTCCGATGCGGGCGCTGACCGCCTCGCCAACTTTCTCGGCCAGCTCCATGTCTCCAGCGAGCCCGCTGCGGACCTGGAGTCGGTTGGTTCCACCGACTCGATGCCTGTCGACTCCGACACGGCCTCCTACGGCGCCTTCCCCGCCAACGTCGCGATCACAACGACCCGCTTCCCAGAGCCGACGGCCACGATGCTGTCGCCGCCGAAGTGATGGTTGTCGGCCACAGCGGCCCGGCCGACGAGAGCGCCCGCGACGCCTCGCGCGCGGCGGCCCATGACTTGTCCGCTCCTCTCCCGGCCGACGCCGACGACGAAGCCCTGGAAGCACGCCGCCTCGCCCTCCTCGCAGAGGGCCGGAGGATGGCCTCCGTAAGACGCCTCACCGAGGCCAACCAGCGCGAGGCTGACCCCGCCGCCTTCGGCACGCCAGCCCCGAGCGGGCCAAGCCGGGCCGGCCTTGTCAAGCAACGCGGCGCCGTCATCGCCGACGCGCTGGGAGTCGACCGCCCGGTCTATGCCACTCCACTCGAGAACTTGCGTGCTGCCCAGGCGGCCGTAGACGAGCTGGACGGCCTGGAGCCCGAAGACCTTCCCCACATGGCCCGGCACATCCAGCAGTTGATCGACGCCGCCACGCAGCGGCACGAAGCCGACGCTCGCGCGGAAAGCCTTCCCCCGCGCCGAGAGCAGGGCGCGATGTCCCGGACGCCGACTCCGAGCAATACCCGCGCGCGACACGAGAAGGAGCCGGCTACCAGCCACGGCCGGACCCGGATCTCCATCGAGCGGGACGCGGACGGTTATCCCCGAGCCATGGAGTGGCAGGGCGACCCACCTCCGCCTCCGCCCCGTGGAGAGAGATACCCCGCCTCACCGCCAGTGGCGCACCGGACTCTCAGCGGCCGACTGGGCCGCCGCGAAGGAATCGGCGAGAACGACGCCCGCCATCGGCTCGACCGCCTGGCACGATCCCTGGCATTGGAAGAAGAAGACGATGTCGTCCCGCCTTGCTTTGGCCCCCGCATCCGCGACGAGCCCTTTCCCAAAGGGTTCTCGCTCCCAAAGGCGACAAGCTCAAGTACGCGCTATAGATCCACTTCGCCGCCTCCAACAATGTGGCCCAGTACGAGGCGTTCATACACGGGCTCCGGCTTGCCAAAGAGCTTGGCATTCGCCGGATCCTGTGTTATGGCGACTCGGACCTGGTAGTCCAGCAGTCATCCGGTGACTGGGACGCCAAGGACGCGAACATGGCGAGCTACCGTTTCTTGGTCCAACAACTCAGCGGATACTTTGAAGGGTGCGAGTTCCTCCACGTACCTCGAGCCGACAACGAGCCAGCTGATGCCTTGGCCCGAATAGGCTCCACCCGGCAAGCAATTCCAACCGGCGTCGCTCTACAACGCCTACTCAAGCCGTCTATCAAGCCGTCTCCGGAATCCGATTCCATCTTCGTGCCGCCTGACCCCGATGCGGCCAGGTCCGGCTCGAAGAATAAAGTAGCCGACCTCAAGACCCCTGTAGCCGGCCCGGGGACTTCGGCAGCCGGCTCGGGGACTGCGGTAGCCGGCCCGGGGACTGCACCAGCACTACAGCCGGCGGCCGACTCCAGCACCTCACCGCCCAGCCCGCCCACCCTAGTGGCAGTAGCCGCGTTGGCAGTGGAAGAAATCGCGGCTCCGTCTTGGGCTCAATCCATCCTCAACTTCTTAGTGAACCAAGACCTGCCGGCCGACGAAACAGAAGCAAGACAAGTCCAGCGTCGAGCCGGAGCGTACACAATCGTCAACAGAGAACTACTCAAGCGCAGCATCACCGGAGTCCTCCAGCGATGCGTCGAGCAAGAGAAGGGCATTGCAATCCTCGCAGACATTCACCAAGGAGAGTGCGGCCACCATGCGGCCTCAAGATCACTTGTCGCCAAAGCCTTCCGCCATGGTTTCTTCTGGCCGACTGCTCTGGACGACGCCAAAGAACTAGTCAAGCATTGCAAGGGATGCCAGCTCTTCAGCTCCAAGCAACACATGCCAGCCTCGGCACTCAAGACCATTCCCCTCACTTGGCCCTTTGCCGTTTGGGGACTGGACATGGTGGGCCCATTCAAGACGGCGCGTGGCGGCATGACACATCTGCTCGTCGCCGTGGACAAGTTCACCAAGTGGATTGAAGCAAAGCCAATTAAGAAGCTGAATGGGCCGACTGCCGTGACCTTCATCGCAGACATAACAACTCGATATGGCGTGCCGCACAGCATCATCACCGACAATGGCACGAATTTCACCAAAGGAGCCTTGGCACGTTTCTGTGCAGCCCAAGGCATCCGGCTGGACTTAGCGTCCGTCGCCCATCCGCAGTCAAACGGCCAGGTCGAGCGAGCCAACGGCCTCATCCTCTCCGGCATCAAGCCCCGGTTGGTTGTACCTCTGGAGCGCTCGGCCGGCTGTTGGCTCGATGAGCTGCCGGCTGTCCTCTGGAGTCTGCGCACTACACTCAACAAGTCAACCGGCTTCACCCCCTTCTTCCTTGTGTACGGTGCCGAGGCGGTCATCCCAACTGACATCGAATTCGACTCGCCTCGAGTAACCATGTACACGGAAGCGGAGGCCAAGGAAGCACGAGAAGACGGCGTCGACCTGCTCGAAGAAAGCCGGCTGTTAGCTCTCAGCCGGTCTGCAATTTACCAGCAGGGTTTGCGCCGCTATCACAGCCAGAAGGTCAGGCCAAGATCTTTCCAAGAGGGCGACCTGGTGCTCCGGCTGATTCAGCGAACAGCCGGCCAGCACAAGCTCTCAGCCCCTTGGGAAGGCCCTTTCGTCATCAGCAGAGCTCTAGGCAACGACTCCTACTACCTGATCGACGCACAGAAGCCGAAGGCACGCAAAAGAGACGACTCCGGCAAGGAGTCCGAACGGCCATGGAACGCCAACCTCCTTCGAAGATTTTACAGTTGAAAGGCAGTATGTATCACGCTAACTTTTGTATTAAGTACAAGACAATAGGCTCCCCGAGGAGGGCTCGAGGACTGCCATCCCTTATTTATGAATGAAAATATCATGCTTATCGCATCATTTACTTGTTCTGTCCGGCACCGAGTCCGACTAGTCGGCTCGGGGACTGGCCGACTGAAGTTATATTAGAAGTCCTACCTGCAGTCAGACAAGTAGTGTGCAGGCTCTCAAGCCTTCCCTTGCCAAAGTCGCAGTTCGAAGAATCGGCTGCCCGACTGGCAAGGGTCAAAGGTAGAAACGACCGCCCACACGAAAAACGGCTAGGGACTAGCGGACTAATATAACAAAGCCGGTTTTTCCCGCACCGCCGACCGGCTACCAGAGTAGCCGGCCGGCCGGTTTCCATTCACTTTACTTTAAATCCAAGAAAGCTCAAGTACTTGCCCCCCCAAAGAGGGAAGGCGGCAAAGGAAAAGCCTAAGGACAAACAAGCATACGTGAATGGAAACCAAACATGCACGTGATAATATTTACATAAAAAGACCTCCAAGAGGCCAGCATTCAACATAGTTTGGATACACCCCCAGTGGGTGGAACTGCGAAACTTAACAAAAGATTGTTCAAAGACAACAAAGTAGGAAAGATAAAGACGGCAGGTCAGGCTGGCGGAGCGGCCGACTGGTTGGCGGAGACGGTCGCGCCGGCTGAAGGAGCGGCCGGCTGACGAACTTCGGCTTGGTCGCCGCCTCCCGCAGAGGGCGCGCTTCCACGCACCTCATTGTTGGAGGCACGGTCGGCCTGAGGTCGGCTGGTTGTTCCACCAGCCAGCTCGACGTCTCCGCCGTCGTCGCCTTCGTCCTCTTCGCCCTCGTCGCTGGAGGCGATCTCCTCCGCCGAGTCCTCGCCCACCGCCGGGTTCAGCCCGAACCACTCCTCCGGCTGCGCGACACCGTCATCATCGATTTCGGGTGCGAAAACGCTGATGTCGGTGCACTCGGCGATCATTGAGGCTCGCTGGGCGATAGCCGGCCTCACCTCCTCCAGCTCCGCGTCGGCCTCCATCCGCCAAGTACGCAGCTGGTCCAGGCTCAGTCCTGGGTACCAAACCCGTACGAATTCCAACGCCCGCCCGGCTCCGAGGCGGGCCGCTGACGCCTTTCAAGCCTCGAAGCGTCCGACTACGACTTCCAGCCAGTCGGCAGTTCGGCTTAGGGTGCGGGGGATCGTCTCGCCAGGCCAGAGGGCGGCCAGCACCTGCGCCCCCGCACGTTGGAGCCGGCGGAGCATCCGGTGGGCCGGCTGCAGCCGCGCCTGGACAGCCAGAAGCTGCTCCTCAAGGGTCCGGTTTGCATCCGGCGCAATGTCGGCCCCCGCTTGACAGCGCGCTTCGCGATGAGCCTCGATGGTTTGGGGACGGAGTAGCCCGGGAAGTAATCTGCAAGAAACAACAAGCAGCAGTCCAAGATAAGTCAAAAAAAACCCAGACGGCAAGGGACGGGGGAAGGCCGTGGAAAGCAGCTTACCGTCGATCAAGTCTTCAATCCGGCCGTAGCCTTCCTCCAGGCCTCGCCGGGTCTCGGACCAGGTCGCCGCCGCTATCTCATACTCCGCCAGCACGGCGGCTTCGCTCTCCTTCGCCGCCTGAAGGGCCGTTTTGTGGCTCCCCTCTTGGTCGGCCAGCTTCTTGGCCAGGCGATCCCGTTCCTGAGCCAAGGCAGTGCACTCGGCCTCTTTGGCAAAAAGGGCGGCCTTCGCTTCGCCAAGTTCCTTCCTCAAGTCGGCGTTGGCCCCTAAAGACAAAGAAGAAGAAAAATCAATAAGAAAGGAGTCGTCAAGAAAGATTCGACCCGACTGCGCGGCAGTCAGCCCGAATCTCGGGGACTACACCCAGTGGGTGCGCTGGCGCGCCCCCACAGGAGACAAACAAACCAAGTACTTACTTCGGCTGTCGGCCAGGTCGTTGGTCCGCCGGCTCAGCTCTCGAGCTTGGGAGTCGAAGGCGGCAACGCGAAGGTTGTGGTATTCCTGAAAGTTTAGAAAGAAAGCAAAGTGAGGTGGCCGTCGAGAAAGATCCGACCCGACTGCGCAGCAGTCGGCCCGAATCTTGGGGACTACACCCAGTGGGTGCGCTGACGCGCCCCCACGGAAGAAATCAAGAAAGCAAAGCAGCCAACAGCGAAGGACGTACCCGGACGGAGGTTCGTGTCGACGAGAACTCTTGGTTGAGCTGCTGCAGCAGGGCGGTTTGAGCTCGTAGCCGGCTCCGGACCCCTTGAGCCGCTGCTTCTAGCTCGCCGGTCCCCCCGATGGGAGTCCACTCGGACACGGCGGAGCTGGCCACCTCCAGATCCCCTGCCGGCTGGCCCGCGCCCGCGGCTCGGCGCGACTCCTGCGAAGCGGCGCCTCCTTCAGCACGCCGGCCCGTCGCCAGCTGCACCTTGAGGCCGGCCCGGCTCCCTGGCTCACCTCCGGCCGGCTCCTCCGGCGCCGCTGGCGATCGACTGCCTTGGCCCGCCCCGGTTGGCGCCGCAGGCGGCGTTCTCCCGGCCAAGACCACGGGCTCCTCCTCCCTCTCCAACAGCGGTGGGTCTTGGATGATCTCCTCCGCCATGGGCAACGGGGTGTTGGGGGCCACGGCTCGGAGGGGAACGGCGAGCAGTGGAGGCTGGCTGCGCGAGCTTTCCGCCTCCGTCTCTGCAGGAGCCGCCTCCTTCTGGGCCTTGGCTACGGCTTCAGCCTGCCCCTTGGCCGCCTGGGCGGCCGCCTTCTCCGCCGCCTCGCGCTCCTCCCGCGCTTCGCGGGCGTTCCGCTCTGTGGCCTCCCTAAGATCGGCGCGGCGGGAGCTCGAAGAACCTACAGCCGGCCCCACGACGGAGCCGCCTGGGCCCCGCTCGAGAGAAAGCGGCGCCCTGTCCAGCAAACGAACAGAGCTAAGAGTGCATTTGAAGAAAAAAAGAACGACGTCGAGACTACGGCAAGCGGTTAAAAACTTACGCCGAGACCGCCTGGGGCTGTTTCACGGCTTTGCGGAAGCGGGCCGCCTTCGCGGCCGCCTCCTCTTGCTTCGTCGCCGCGGCGGAGGGCTTGGACTTCTTTGGCCGACTGCCAAAGAGGCCTAGAGCGGCCCGACGTTTCTGCGCGCCGCCGGCAGCCGGCGCGACGGATGAGCCGGCGCCCTGTTGGTCGGCCGCCGGCTGGCGGCGCGGAACGACTTCGGCTTCGAAGTCATCTGGCCAGTCCTCGAAGCTCGCGGTGAACTTTGAGCCTCCGGGCTTGGTGCTGTCCCCCACGACGGCGTCCTCCATGGCGGCCGCCCCCAAGTCCGGGTCGTCAACATCATCCACCGTGCGGTCGGGGACGTACTGGCGCTCGATCCCTGCCGCCCCAGCCGGCGGCGGGAGAAGAGGGTTCTGCACAGAGAGCCGGAAGGTCAGAAGCCGGCCGTCGCGAAGCCGGCTGACGACGAGAAAGAGGATAAAGAAAGAAGCTTACCACGGGTGGAGGATTCGCGCGAGAGTACGGCGCCTTGCCGTACTGCCAGTCCCCGCTGAGCTTGCAATTGGCGATGTAATTAACCATAAGCGCCACCTCCGCGTGGGGCATCTCCCATGTGCTGAGCCGGCTTGGGTCGAACCGGCCGCTCATCTGACACATAATGTGGGGCCGGCTCTGGAGAGGAAGGATCCGGCGCTCCACGAAGGCGGCCACCAAGTCGGCTCCGCGCAGGCCTTCCGACTGAATGAGCACCCGAAGCCGGGAGATGGCGGCGTTCCCGGCCGGAGACAACGACCGGGATCGGAAGCTCAATGAGGGCTGCCTCCCAGCCGGCGGGCCGGCTACGTAAGCCGGCAAGTTGATGTAGTCTTCTTGCTCGGCGACGTTCTTCACATAGAAGTAAGATCTCTGCCAGACCTTCACCAACTGGATCAGGGGGATGGGCGGGAACGGATTGTTCTCGCTCGCCCTCCTCATGGCGATGAAGGCTCCGCAGGGGCGGGCACGCCGGCGACGACCGTGCCGAGCTTGCTCTGGAAGAATTCTCCCCAGAGCTCCAGCGTGGGGAGCAGCCCCAAGAAGCCTTCGCAGAGGGAGACGAAGGCCGACAGCAGCATCACCGCATTGGGCGTGAGGTGATGCGGCTGGAGGTTGTAGAAGTCGAGGAAGGAACGAAGAAACCCACTCGCCGGGAGGCCGAAGCCGCGCAGGCAGTGCGAGCGGAAGACGACCCGCTTGCCCTCCTCCGGCGCCGGCGAGATCTCCCTCTCGGGCGCCAGACGGACCTGAACGCGGTCGGCGCCGGGCAGGCGCCGGGTCTGGCGAAGGAACTCCACGTGATCCTCGTGGACGTTGGAGCCGTCCCAGGAGCTTGACAGTGCCATGGCGACGAGGTGGTGTGGAGACGCGACGGCGTTGAGGAGGAGGCTGCGGCGGCGGCGAGAGCAAGGAGACGAGGGCTAGGAGGGACGGAGTGGGAGGGGGCGCGCGAACCTCTGTCGCTCCCTCTCCTCCCCCTACTTATAGGCTCACGAGACAGAGTCGAGGAGGTGGGGAGTGGGGAAGCGTGGGGATCGATCGTGCCCACTTCCCACGCCCCATGATTACCGATCCTTAATGGCGAGGCGAAACTGCCTTGAGAAGGCGAGCGGCCCTGTGGGCCACGGGAGATCCGCGCCCGGACCGAGGCTCGCGAGTGGCGGGCCCGGGCCTGCGGCGGCGTCCCATCGGGCGCGTGCGCTCGCAGAATCCTGCCGCCACGTGGCCGCAAGAGGGCCCGTGGTCAGCAAGCAGGCCCCCTCTCCTCCCGCTTACTCGGATTATCAGAAGTCGGCGTATGCCCGCGAAGCCGGCTCTCCGGGATAGGAAGCTGACCAAGCTTCTCGTCCCCTTGTTCACCTCGGAGCTCGATCAGCTTCGGGGACTACTGTCGGAGTAAATGGCCATGGGTAGCCTAGCCGGCTTCCCCTGGCACTTCTGCAAAAATTATGAGCCCGCCCGGCCTTCAAAAATCCAAGACGCGGGGCCGCCTTCCCCCCGCCGGCTGCGATCTAGTCCGGCCTTGGGAAGGCGGTTTGACTTCAACCTTCATGAGAGGGCCGACTCCAAGAAGCCAGCTACGGGAAAGCCGACTCCTTCAAGCCGGCTCCCCATAAAGTAGTCAAGACCATACCCACAAAGTTTGCGCCCACCTAACGGCGATGCGACGGGGCATGGCTACAGAAGAACCTGCCACCCCCGAATCCCGGAGCACGCCTGGCATAGTGCGCCGTACGAGGTAGGCATGACCCGTCCGGCGCAGCACTGTTGCCATATTGACCCTGGCGTCACCCATGACGGGCCGCCAGCGTGGCCCACAGGCGGTGGGCCCCTTAGGGCAGGGAGATGGCCTAAGGCCGCCGCGCTTCCAACCAGCCGGCCCAAGACGGAGCCGGCTCCGCCAGCCGGCCCGCCGCTTCCCTCGAAGAGGACGCCCCATTAAGGAGACAAGACGCGGTAAGGCTACAGCGATCACCCGGCCGGCGGCGGTACTGTAGCCGCGCTTGCCACGATGAAGCTCACGTCAGCAAGATGAAGCCACAGTGACCAAGGAGTTGACAGCCGGTGGGACCCACCAGCCGGCGGGCCCCAGCAGTCGGCGCGGAAGCCGGCGAGTGCAGTCACAGACGGCTGGGCCCGCGCCCAGCCGGATTACCATTGTACCCCCAGGGGGTAGGCCTATATAAACCCCCCGGGGCACCCATGCAAAGGGTTCGACCCCCTGCTAGTTCTAGAGACGATACAAAGAGAAGAAGCAGGCTAGCCGTGCCCTTTCTTCCTCCTCCTCCCCCAAACAGCTCAAGGAGCGTTGTGTAGCTACTTGATTCATCTAGCGAGCATGCGGAGACCCCGCAGAGCAGCAGTAGGGGTGTTATCTCTTCGGAGAGCCCCGAAGCTGGGTAAGAGCCGCCGGCGTGCGTGTCTACGCCTCATCCCGCTTCCAGGCACCGGCGACGTCTTACTGGTTCCCACACAGATAAGCCACCCGTTGGCATATGTCGCACCTACCACCCGACAGTACACTTTGGCAACCCTTGGGGGCTGTCACCGGAACCCGTCAAATTGCTCGGGGTGATATCCACAACCTAATTGGAGACCCCGACGCTTGCCCGGAGCTTTACACCACAATGATTGAGCTCCGAACACCACAAAGGTTGGGGTTAACTCCCCAATGACACCACGAAACTTCACCACAATGGAATATGGCTCCAAGGTGACCTCAACTGTCTAGGGCGCCCAAGCACCCAAGAGGAACAAGCTCAAAGGTACCAAGCACCCAAGAGTAATAAGCTTCTCAACTTGTAACTTCCACGTATCACCGTGGAGAACTCAAACCGATGCACCGAATGCAATGGCAAGGGCACACGGAGTGCCCAAGTCCTTCTCTCCCAAATCCCACCGAAGCAACAAATGCTAGGGAGGAAAGTGAGAGGAAGAACGAAGAAGAGAACACGAAGAACTCCAAGATCTAGATCCAAGGGGTTCCCCTCACATAGAGGAGAAAGTGATTGGTGGAAACGTGGATCTAGATCTCCTCTCTCTTTTCCCTCAAGAACTAGCAAGAATCATTGGAGGGATTGAGAGTTAGCAAGCTCGAAGAAGGTCAACAATGGGGGAAGAACATGAGCTAAAGAGATGAGGTTCATTGGGAAAGAAGACCCCCTTTTATAGGTGGGGAAAAATCCAACCGTTATGCTCATAGCCCGCACAGAGCGGTACTACCGCTCCAAGGAGCGGTACTACCGCTAGGGCGGTAGTACCCCTTTGAAAAACAACAGCGAGGAGGCAAAAGGCCAGTAGAACCGCCGGAGCGGTACTACCGCTCGTCCTCACGGTACTACCGCTAGGGATCGCGGTACTACCGCAAAGGGTAGCGGTACTACTGCTAGCGAGCGGTACTAAAAAAACATCCGGGCCTACCACCGCAGGACTTGGGACGAGTTTTTGGTCCAGAGCGGTACTACCGCTGTAGGAGCCACGGTAGTACCGCTCTGGAGCGGTAGTAAAAAATTACATCCGCTCCAATTCGCCGTAGTATCGCTGCAGCCTTTTCAGAACACCAAAACGGCCACAACTTTTGCAAACGGACTCCGAATTCGATGAAACCAAGTTTGTTGGAAAGCTAGCGACAAGGGCTAACACAATCTTGAAAGAAATGTCAATAAGAAGCAAATTAGAAAAGGCCCATAAGAAAATGGTGAGAACCCTTCCTCGGATAAGACCGGTAAAACCTCCAACACCGAAAACATCATAGAAGACGCATGTGAACTCCGTTTTGGATGAACTCAAGCTTGTCATCAAGATGATCATAAGCTATAAGACTCACAAAGAGAACCAAACAAGAACCAAGAAACATGATGCAAGGATGCAATGGTTTGAGCTCTCTACTAACGATATGATCAAGCCACCAACTTGAGAGCCCCCCTTGATAGTACGGCAAACGATCCTATAACCCGGTCTCCCAAATAACACCACAAGAACGGTAAATAGAAAGCCTATCAAGGGCAAACCTTTGCCTTTCACATGGTCCACTTGAGCTAGATGATGACGATCTTAACTCCCTCAAGTTGGACCACCTTTCTTGATTGCGTTGGCTCGATGAAGACTAGATGATTGCTCCCCCATACTCCACTATGGGTGAGCCACTCTTCGGCACATCTTCACAAGTCCATTGACACCACAATGGATGGCAAGATTCAAAAACTTGATCTCTTCGTGGTGCTCCACCTGAACTTGCACACGACAATCTTGATGACGATCACCACTTGATGTCATCCTTTCCATGAGTTGTATGATATCTTCCTCTTGACGCAAGCCCATGGACACGTACCTAACCCCACATAGAACTCTCACATAGACCATGGGTTAGTACACAAAAGTGAAATGGACAATGCTTACCATACCATGGGATCACTTGATCCCTCTCGGTACATCTTTTACGCTTTGTGAGTTGATCAACTTGATTCACTCTTGACATAGTCTTGATAAACCTTGAATATTTCCAACTCTCTTCATTTGGATGATGTCATGAAGGTAAACATGAATGATCACACAATCTTCTTCTTCAAGACATGCTTGCAATAAGCTCAACACTCACATGACCAATCTTTGGATAATTCCTTAATAGCACCTTGGTCAACACATAAACTTCAAGAAATGCCTATGGACAAAACCTTCAAATATAACTCAATGCAACCATTAGTCCATAGAGAATGTCATCAATTACCAAAACCACACATGGGGGCACCGCATGTCCTTTCACCACGTCCGATGGAAGCCGTTCCTTGACCATGTTGACCACGCCGCGCCGAGAGCACCAGGGCGGTGGACGACCGCGAGGCCTAGGAAGGGGACGACACAGAGTCGGGGAAGACGCGGTAGTGGATGCCCACGCGTAGAGGAGTACGAGGGTTCACTGGTTCGCTGCGATGTGAGGCTGCCGTCGCCGCAGAATAATAGGGGTGTGGGTGAGTAGAGGGATGGCCTGGCCAGCGGTGGGAGTAGTAGGGGGCGGTGAGGCCTCCGCCGCATCGCAGCCGGCCACGGGAGGCAGGAGCACGAGGCACGACAGGCGCTGGTTTGGGCAGCTAGAGCAAGAAGACCAGAGGTTGAAGAAGCACTACGGCCGTTGGATGGACATCGTACGGTCACTGGAGCTAGAATCGTACATATTGACTAAGTTGACAAAGCCCTCCGTCCCCGTCAACTTAGTAGGCCCACAAGTCAGCCTGCCACTATACTGGGTCCCAGCTAACAGGGGGAGTATTCATATTTTTGTGCGTAATAAGAAGGCACTTCCTTGCGTGCGGAGATATAGCTGGTGGGTCCGAGCTGTCAGCGGCGGTAACGTTTTTTTTGCGAAATACAGAGGCCCTTTCGGTGGGTCCCTGATGTCAGGTGGAGGAATCATTATTTTGCGCGTAATAAGGAGGCATTTCCTTGCGTGCGGCCGTGGACCCAGCTATCGGCCTCTCCACGTAAAGTCCACTTCAGATGCATGTCAGTCGTTGACCACATTGACCATGCCGCGTCGAGAGCACCAAGGCGGTGGACGATGGCGAGGCCTAGGAAGGGAACGACGCGGAGCCGGGGAAGACGCAACAGTGGATGCCCACGCGGAGAGGAGTACGAGGGTTCACTGGTTCGGCTGCGGTGTGAGGCTGCCGTCGCCGTAGGGCCTGGCTAGCGGTGGGAGTAGTAGGCGCAATGAGGCCTCATCGGCAGCACAGCCGGCCACTGGAGGCAGGAGCAGATGATCTCCCCGGCGCTGGTTTGGGCGACTGGTGCAAGAAGAGCAGCGATTGAAGAAGCAGCAGGACCGTTCGATTCAAATCCAACGTTTACTGCTGCTAGAATCATTTGTTGACTAAGTTGACAAGCCCTGCGTACGCGTCAACTTAGTAGGCCCACAGGTCAGCCTCCCAACCAGTGCGCCCCAGATGTCAGTGGGAGGAATCATTTTTTCGCATAATAAGGAGGCAGTTGATTGCGTGCGGCCAGGCCAGCGGAGGGAGTAGGGTGGGCCGGGGAAGCCTGCGCGGCATCACAGCGGGCCACAAGAGGAGGGAGCAGGCAGTCCCGCCGGTGCTAGTTTAGGTTGCTGGAGTAGGAAGATCAGAGATTGAAGAAGCACGTCGGCCGTTGGATGGACATCCAACACTAACTGCTGCTAGAATCATGTGTTCACTGACAAAGCCTTGCGTAAATAAGTCAGCCTCGAAATCTGTGGCGTGTACATCCCATTTGCTATTATTTTTATAATTTTTACTCATTTTCTAATTCATATGGAATTTATTGCAGCCTGTTTTCCATTTTTAGAATTGTTGGCCATTTTCTGGTGAGTACCAGGGTCAAAAAATTAACTAAATATGTGAGAAATTTTGAAAATTCGCAAATTTTTGCTGGGGAAGGAAATATTCTTAATCCAAAAATTAATAGCCATACTAAAAAATTAAAAATAAATTAGTACTATGTCATGTTAAATCTAATGAAATACGTATAAGATATCAGTGAAGAACAAAAACAAAAAAGAAACTTATATCCCATTTGCTATAATTTTTTTGAAATTTTCAACCCCTTTTGATATTACTTTTAACAGACATTGACCATACTCTTAAGCCAGGCCGGAATGCATCCCTCCTCGTCTTGAAAGATTTGCAGCACAGTAATTCGGAGAAAACAAATAGGCCTAGCTTGGGTATTCTTCAAAAAGAAATAATGGGCTACCTATTTTCCCAAAGAACTGGTGCATGAGCATTGAGCTTTATTTATTTACTTATTTATGTTTAGGGGACCATGAGCATGTACCTGGGTCGGATTCATGTGAGAGCCTCCCTTCCAGTTAATTATGGGCTTCTCTATTGGGCCTTCATCAGTGGGCTGCATGTTATCAACAAGTGGAAAATGTGTTCCGAGTTTCAAAAAAATGTGTTTCGTACGATAAATAGTATGCACTACGTACGGTACGGGGCACTAAAGGATCGAACTGTGCAACGACTTCCAAAACATTGTGTTTGTCGTTCTAACAACACATTTATTCAACCAACAGACGAAATATACTACTGATTGTACATTGAAAACAGCAGCAGCAGCAACCAGGGCTGGGGGTGCAACAGAAGCAGTAAGCAGGCCAGAAGAGTGAAGACGCAGCTCTCTCTTCCAAACCAAACATCAGCCATCATTACAAAAGGGCTACCAAAAAATAACAAGTGTATGCATCAAACTAAATAAAGATCCTACTACACCAAGTGTACGCATCTAACTAACTGGCTCAGTTAGACGTTACTATTTTTTTCGAAATGGAGGCAAAAGAACTGCCTTGTCGATTAATTAAGGAGAAGAGAATTGCGTGGTTAATCTACGGAAAACCGGGCTAAAACCAAAGACGTTACTATTTATTAAGCTGCAGTGGAGTTACAGCTGGAGAGAGTGGGAAACTTCACTGGTTCGGGTGCGCGGCAGCACAGCCGCGGTGCCGCCCACGGGAGACAGGAGCAAGAACAGAGGTTGAAGAAGGAGCACGGCTGTTGGATTAACATCCAACGGTTCAGCTGCTAGAATCATTTGTTGATTAAGTTGACAAAGTCGTACGTACACGTCCGCTTAGTAGGCCCACAAGTCAGTCACCAAAGCTGACGGGTCCCAGCTGTCAATGAGATGAATATTTTTTTTCGCAAAACAAGGAGGCACTTCCTTCCGTGCGAAGATACAGCCGGTGGGTCCCCGCTGTCAGGTGGAGAAAACATTTTTTCAGCTTAATAAGGAGGAACTTTCCTTGCGTGCGACCATGGACCTCATGGGTCCCAGCCGTCAGGCTCTCCACGTAAAGTCCTCTTTCGATGACTCTCGTTTGTTGACCACGCCGCGCCGAACACAGCGAGGCAGTGGACGACGGCGAGGCCCCGGACGGGAACGACTCGGAGATGGGAAAACGCGGCAGTGGAGTCGCAGATTGAGAGGAGGAGAAGGTTTATAACTGGTTCTGTTGCGGCATGGGGCTGTAGTCTGTGGAGAATAACATGAGGTGTCGAGTGGTGGAGGGATAGCTTGGCCGACGGTGGGGTAGCGCTTCGCAGGATGCGTGCTAAGCAGAGCCGCTAGCTGCCGGAGGCCGGACCAGGCGGTCCCAGCGACGCTGGAGGAAGAAGACGAGAGATTGAAGGTGCATGCCGGCCGTTGGATATAAATCCAGTGGCTGTGGATGACACAATCATTTGTTGACCAAGTTGACAACGCCCTGCGTAGGCTTCGACCTATTGGCCCACATGTCAGCGTGCAAAAATGTGGCATATATTTAACCCATGTTTTCTAGAATGTACAGTCCATTTGCTGGGCTGGGTGAACAAATAATTTCGCGTCAATCAGGCCAATTTATATTTTCTAAGAAATCCCAGCCCATTTGCACTTCCTTGAAATACACATATTAGGTGCGCTCGTTATATATACTCCCTCCGTCCGGAAATACTTGTCATCAAAATGGATAAAAGGGATGTATCTAGATGTATTTTAGTTTTAGATACATCCCTTTTTGTCCATTTTGATGACAAGTATTTTCGGATGGAGGGAGTATAATATTATGTTAGAAGGAGCAATTAATATCAAAGAATAAACCGTAGAGGCACATTATATATATATAATTAAGAAATTAGCGAGGTATTGCTCAAAATAAAAATGAGCGCGTTATTATTAAATTGGTCCTTAAAATCTTTGCAAGCTTTTGTACGCAATCACCAGGATTTTCCTTGCCTGTGAGTCAAAAACAACCAGGATTTTCCTTGCCGACTTCCGTTAAACATTTACTTTTAGAAGTTGGGATGTTTTTATAATGTATATATAAGTCTCTATAAAATATACGATAATAGTGATAATATAAATATATATAATGTGGTTACAAGGGAAAACATAAATTGGACACAACATTACTTTTATAAGAGACCTGCGTTTTATACCCCACAGTAGGCATACTAACAAGTTCACACACAAATACAACAGAAAAGGTAAACATTCATATCAAACTCAGGTTCACAGGACACGTTCATATCCATAGCCAACATTCACAATCAACAACTCAAAAGATTCATATATACACAAGCTCAGCATATCTATGCATCCAAATGATTGATAGATCACACGACAATATTCATACATAATTTACAAAAAGATTCAGATATACACATGTTCAGTATGTTTATGCATCCAAATGATTGAGATCACAGCCAATATGATCCATGGACGAACTTTAATTACCTAGGGTACAGACTGGTAAATGGTGTTCAATCGGAGGTACTTCTTGCTAAAATTAGTTCTTGTACGAGTAAACTTTCGAGTACATAAGAGGCAGCACAGACAATCTGAACTTTGCTTGTAGGTTTATCCTCAAATAGTTTCCTCGTACCCAGGGAGGTTTGAGCAACTTGGCCACTACTTTCATACAACCAGTTTACTGGGTCAGCTTGGTCCTGTATCTCGCCAAAATTCTATATTGAATACGAGAAAGGGGGCGGTTGAGAAAATGAACCACCCAAATTTTTTGTGCAGTTCAACTAAAATGGAGCATCCTTGGCGTGCAGACTGATTAAGTGCCAGATGAATATACGCGTCAACCAACTTGTCTGGAATCTTTAGACTCCATGCCATATAGTTCGCTACCATATGTGCCGATAACCAAAAGGCACAAGTTGGGACCAAAGACTGGACTGCGTTTTTCTAGGCTATGCACCAAGCAATATTTTTGGTGTTCACTCTCCTAACACTTGGAGTTTGACAATTGGTTGATGTCGGTTGATACTCGAATGAATATAGGCACTTCTTGTCAACATCGATGCTTGTCTGAGTGAACTTTGGAGTACATAGCAGCAGCATAAGTACCTGTCCATCTGATCATTTTGTGCAGTTCTACTGATATCACCCGATGTAATGATTTGTCTGCGAGTTCAGGCTCCAAATTACTCCTTTATGAAATCGGCAAATAGTAGCACAATACCAAATTACCAATACATATGACAGGCACAATAATCAGGATAAAGACTAGTACCAACCTATGTGAGGTAGCATATCAATTACTATTTCCTTTGACTGAAAGCCGAGATAAGCCAAGCGACTGACAACAAAGGAAGAAACATGCGGAGTTTAGCGACTGACAGGAAAGGACGGAAGCTATCCAGGCAATGAAGCACCCAAAGTTTTTGTGCAGTTCCACCAAAATCGAGCATCCCTGTTGGCACATATATTGAGAGAGTGAGATTACTGTAATAGTGGGACTAGTTTATGAAACATACACTAACAAATAGAAGCACCCTCATTATCTTAATGGGTAAAATTGGCAACATAGTAGTCTTGCTTAAAGAGAGGTATTAGTTTATTTAATCAGTGCCAATTAGCTCAACTCAACACTCAAAGCATTGCCATTTATCATAGGTTGCAAAACTTTAACGTGCAAAGATAAAGGAGTTTCTCATGACAGTAGCACGATACAAATAGAGATGACAGCAAACTAATATGGATGAAGGCCTTAGGCCTGTACCAACCTGAGAAAAAAAAGCTTATTCATGTAGTCCCATAAAAGATGATAAAGCACTCACTGGAATCACACAATAGTATATATTTTTGTGCACTTCAAATGTATGGTTGAAATCACTCTTGTTTACCCGTGCTGAGATTATATCGAAAGATTATCAAGAACTTCCAGCAGAGTTAAAGCACTGGCTGGGATACAGTTCATTGTATTGTCTTGTGTAGTTCCATTTAATGTATGATTGGCACAACATGATCCCTGTTTGCACAAGTAGGAACAAGGTGAAACCTTCATTAGCTTAGTGAGAAAGGATAGGAAGACATTAGCATATTACTCAACCAGTAGCATCAAATTCATGATGGACAATACGCAAAACATTGCCTCATTGAACCAATGGCAATAAATTGACATGCAAAACAATAGCACTATTATGTCATGACACTAATAATATTCCCTCCCTCCTCCACCACATGATTCACCTCCATAGACAAACATACACACGTACATGATTCAGCATAGGGTCCTACTAAAGATTTGTTTAACTCCAACAGGAAAATTAGGCAGTAATAAATTAGTGGTACTTAAGTACTCCTAATTAATTAAGTGAGACAGCAGAAGTGGAAGGGCTCCCTGGAGGATCATCTCACATGTAAGGTAGTCATTGTCGGAGCCCTTGAATGGCCTCGACTGAGGCCTCTAGCTTCAGCAAGATCGCCTTGGCACTGTTTATTCTTCTTCTTATTCCTCTTCATGCTCTGTTTCTCTTTCTCCTCACCAGTTGGTGAAACCAAGTACATGATTGGCCTTCTAATTCAGAATTGGTTTTGTCAGTGAGGGAGTACAAGTGTACTAGTAAAAAACAACATTATTTTCTCATGGCAGTCGGAAAATAGAGATGAACACATGCATTAAATATCATTCTTACCTAAAGGAAGGTTATGGCGCCAATATGGATGATGAGGATTGGAACACAGATCTCCCTTTGTGCAGTTCCACCAAAATGAACCAACTGTTCCATTCTGACATTCCAGTTAAATAGCACAAAAATCACTTCTTTTAAGAAGAGTTTTGTGCAGTGCACCAAAAGGTCACAACAGCAACCAGGTGAATTGGATATCCCTGTTTGCACAAAAAGGCACAGAGGAAACAGTCAGAGTCTCAAACAATTACAGGCAAAAACATTTGGCTAAACTTGTCATGGCTTATAACAGTGGGTGCACCAGCAGTCCAGCACCATGTACATAAACAGGGGCATAAAGTGGTGATTCATAGTTTGTTGCCCCGAGAAATAAACATCCAAGAAACATATCTAGGTTGGTCCCATTTTTGTTCACTCTAGCCACCTACTCCTATGTGTGGATAGCAAATCTAGTCCTGGTCATACCACTGTGTACAGCGTTACCCCTATATTTCCCTTTTCGACCAAGAGACCAGTTGGATGACCAGTCTGTACTACTTTCACCCCCTTTCCTTCCTGTTTGTACCAAGTCCGATGTACATACTAAATTCCCCCACCCCCACTTTATTTCTTGTTTGAACCAAGTACTCCCTCCGTCCGGAATTACTTGTCATCAAAATGGATGTGTCTAGAACTAAAATACATCTAGATACATCCATTTCAATGACAAGTATTTTCGGACGGAGGGAGTACAAGATTCGACTCCATGAAGTAGCTTTACCTCTAACAATAGAAGAAAAAAATATGTGACGTTGGACCATCCGATCGAGAGGGGCTGAGAGGTAGAAAATGATGCACATGCAGCAACGTAGCGAGCTGGGAAAGTAGAGCTAAGGCGGTTTCGAATGAAGATATACCTGAAGGTCGTCGGGATGTGGATAGGTGGGTGGCGGGAGGCCGGATCCGCCCACAGGCAACGACGAAGGGATCGGAAGACCTCCCGTGCCGGCGCTCGGCCAGAGATAACGGTGCGGCCGGCAGTGGGTCTCCTCCCTCGTGTGACGCCCCGAGACCGTTGTGCCAGGTGTCCTCCAGTTATTCGCAGTTGTTGCCTTGTCATTCGCTTGCGTGTTGCATTTCATATTATCATCATGTGCATTGCATCATCATGGTTTCAAAACTTGCATTCGTCCGGGTTCTCCGAGTTCTCTCCGTTGTCCGTTCTGAGCCTAGACACACTTGCACGCGCCCGCGGCATGTCCGAAATAGTATTTTATAAGTGCCCGGAAAATGTCCTCGGAATGGGATGAGAGTTGACATGTGGTCTTATTATAGTGTAGACAGAGCGCCTGTCGAATTTCGTCGCATTCGGAGCTCGTTTGGTAGCCCAACCGTTATATATATAGCGGCACCGTTGCCGGTATTTTCGTCGGACGTTTTCGATCTTCGAAAACCCGTGTCGGGCTGCAGTTCTTTTCTCTCCTCTCAGTCCAACCCTCCTACACAGCCCGAGTCCAGCCCACTAAACCCCCCTCCGACCGGAACCGTTCGATTACGATCGGAGGACTCCGAAACCCCTCTAGAACCCCAACCCTAGCCATCTTTGCTATAAAAGGGAACCCCCCTTCCAAATCTGGACATTCTTCCACTCTCCTCCTCATTTTCCGCGCAGCCCCAGCCTCCACCCGCCACTTGTCGCCGTTAGATCTGCTCCGCCGCTGCCACTTGGCCTCCTCCAGCGCCGCCACCTCGCCGTTGCACATGGCGCCACCCCAGTGGGCAGCGTCGCCGCCCTGCCCAACCAGATGAGGCCACGTCGCCCCTGGGTCTCCCCTCCACCGCGCAGCCCTGCAGGCCCACGGGGAGCCCATCGTGGACCACCCCAAGCCCGACCGTTGTGCCCCGTTGCCTCGCTTGAGTTGGATCGGGAGAGCTCGATCCTGAGCTCCCTGCGCCACCGCCTGACCTCTCGCCGGAGTTGAGGACCCCGAGCGCCCTGTCTCTCTCCCTCCCCTGCCCCTCCTTCTTCATCTCTCTCTCACAGAGCTCTCTCTCTCCCCGTGTCGCGCAGATCCTCGAGTTTCGTCGCGCCGCCGCATGGAGTTCGCCGGAGCTCGCGACCCCCGCCGTTTCTTCGCCCGGATCTGTGCCGCCCTCGCCGTCCTTGCCCACATCCGGTCAGATCCGGTGCCCAGGGGCCGGATCCACCCATTCCCGTCGTCAGTCGGGCCCATCCCCGCCGCCTATCGCCGTACCCTCGCCGGAATCCATCGGTCGCCGCCGTGTCGTTCCTCCTCTGCATGTGGCCGCAAGTCGCGTGGCCCAGCGCCTCCTCCTTGAGCTCGATCTGGGCCTGGCCCAGCTCCAACGCAGGTGGATCCAGCGATTGGGCCTCCTCTCCAGATCTGGGCTATGGCCTATGGTGAGACCCCCATTGCCTCTGCTCCGGTTGGCCCGGCTAGATTCGGCCCGAGATGTATTTTCTTCCCACAGAATGTTTTAGCTAATTTCCTGAGCACTACCCGTTTTGCAGAATAGTCCCTAGAGTTCATGCATATAATAACTCACAAACCGTGCATCGAATTAAAACAAACTTAATATGAAATATGCTTAGTTTTTCATCTAGTTTCATAATATGTCTTTTTCATCCATGTTTAAAATGTTTAAAATGATGTTTGATTAAATTTGCTCCTATGCCATGCTAAAATGACTTAATTCATAACTAAATAATCGTAGCTCCGTTTTTAGCAAACTTTATATGTAAATGGGGTAGAATTTTTCCTAGTTTAACATGGTTCACTTACTTTGCATGTTTAACAACTCTAAAATTTTGTTTACGGCAGAACAGTACCAAACCTAATATATACATATGAGGAGTTTCCGGAATTGTTGTTCTTTGTTTCAGGCCTCATTAAACTTGACTAGATAGGTAGTTTTCATTTGCTTCACCCTCTTGCCATGTTTTACAACATTTAATATTGTTGTGTACATAAACGAGATCGAACTAAATAACTTGTCGTGGTGTTTCACCAATATGCAACTCGTTGCATATTGAGCTCCACTTAACTTATAGTGTTGTTTGTGCACTTTGCCATGCCATGCATATTTAAACCGGACATGCATCATACTTGATTGCACTTCGTGCCATGATTATGTGATGGTTGTTTTACTATATTGTTCGCTTTCTTTCCGGTGTTGCATCTTCGGGTTGGTTCCGATAACGTTGCGTTTGTGAGGATCCGTTCGACTACGTCCGTTTGTCTTCTTCATGGACTCGTTCTTCTTCCTTGCGGGATTTCAGGCAAGATGATCATACCCTCGAAATCACTACTATCTTTGCTTTGCTAGATGCTCGCTCTTTTGCTATGTGCCTATGCTACGATGCCTACCACTTGCTTATCATGCCTCCCATATTTGTGAACCAAGCCTCTAACCCACCTTGTCCTAGCAAACCGTTGTTTGGCTATGTTACCGCTTTGCTCAGCCCCTCTTATAGCGTTGTTAGTTGCAGGTGAAGTTGAAGTTTGTTCCTTGTTGGAACATGGAGATGTTGTTCCTTGTTTGGAACATGTTTACTTGTTGGGATATCACAATATATCTATTTAATTAATGCATCTATATACTTGGTAAAGGGTGGAAGGCTCGGCCTTATGCCTGGTGTTTTGTTCCACTCTTGCCGCCCTAGTTTCCGTCATATCGGTGTTATGTTCCCAGATTTTGCGTTCCTTACGCGGTTGGGTAATAATGGGAACCCATTGACAGTTCGCCTTGAATAAAACTCCTCCAGCAATGCCCAACATTGGTTTTACCATTTGCACTAACAACCTACCACCTTCCCTTGGGTTCTGCAGACTCAAGGGTCATCTTTATTCTAACCCCCCCCCGGGCCAGTGCTCCTTTGAGTGTTGGTCCGAACTGAGCTGCCTGCGGGGCCACCTCGGGGAAACTTGAGGGTTGGTTTTTACTCGTAGCTAGTCTCATCTGAGTGTGCCCTGAGAAAGAGATATGTGCAGCTCCTATCGGGATTTGTCGGCACATTCGGGCGGTGTTGCTGGATTTGTTTTACCCTGTCAAAATGTCTTGTTGTACCGGGATACCGAGTCTGATCGGAATGTCTCGGGAGGAGGTCTATTCCTTCGTTGACCATGAGAGCTTGTCATGGGCTAAGTTGGGACTCCCCTGCAGGGATTTGAACTTTCGAAAGTCGTGCCCGTGGTTATGGGCAGATGGGAATTCGTTAATGTCCGGTTGTAGATAACTTGAACCTTAACTTAATTAAAATGAGTCAACTACGTGTGTAACCGTGATGATCTCTTTCCGGCGGAGTCCGGGAAGTGAACACGGTGTTGGAGTTATGCTTGACGTAGGTTGTTTTAGGATCACTTCTTGATCATACTTGTATCGACCGTGCTTTGCCTTCTCTTCTCGCTCTCATTTGCGTATGTTAGCCACCATATATGCTAGCCGCTTGCTGCAGCTCCACCTCATACTTTACCTTACCCATAAGCTTAAATAGTCTTGATCGCGAGGGTGCGAGATTGCTGAGTCCCTGTGGCTCACAGATACTTCCAAAACCAGCTTGCAGGTGCCGATGAGTCCGTGCAGATGACGCAACCAAGATCAGGAGGAGCTCGATGAAGATCTTATCCTTTGTGTTGTTCCGTTCTAGTTGATCAGTAGTGGAGCCCAGTTGGGGTCGATCGGGGATCTGTGTAGCATTTGGGGTAGTCTTCTTTTATTTTGGTTCATAGTCGGACCCTGATTGTATCTGGATGATGTAATGCTTTATTCATGTATTGTGTGAAGTGGTGATTGTAAGCCAACTATGTATCTTTTTCCCCTATTGTATTACATGGGTTGTGTGAAGATTACCTCACTTGCGACATTGCTTTCAATGCGGTTATGCCTCTAAGTCGTGCTTCTACACGTGGGAGATATAGCCGCATCGAGGGTGTTACAAGTTGGTAATCAGAGCCTTCCCCGACCTTAGGAGCCCCCACTGATTGATCGTTCTTAGCAGCCGTTGTTGTGTCTAGAAAAATGTTTTGAGTCATTTAGGAATTATATGTCAAAGAGTTTAGGAATTCTTTTTTACTTCCCAGTCTCCTCATCGCTCTGGTAAGGCATCCTGGCGTAGAGTTTTGACTCTTCTCTTCTCAAATTTCACTAAAATTTTTTTAGGATCACGCGGGTATCTTGGAATCGTTCCGATGGTTTTGTGACGAGAACATTGTCTTGGTGCCTCCTGTCAGGGGTTTTGTGGCAGTGTCCCGGGGAGTTGAGCTCTAAGGTGTTGTCGTCATAATTTTATCATTGCAGTTCTGGAATACCTGAGTTTAGTACGCCGACATCGAAAATCTCTTTTATGCAGTTCGTGGGTGAGATAACCTCGACGCCACCCAGTACTGGGGCGGGAGTTCGGGAGTATTGCCATAACTTGTATAACGGATGCTTTTCGAAGGTTGAGGTAGATGATTTCCGAAGGTTTCTTGGTTATGTGTTGAAGGATGGATACAGCTGGATGTAGGATTTGCTAGTTTTGGGTGAGATATTATGCTTCCCCTGTATCCCCAACACCTGATTGCATAGCCGGAAAGTTTCGGGAGTTTATAAGTCGGAATTCAAGTAGTTCGTAGGATATCTTTTCGACAGATGTATGATATGAAATTAGGGTTCGACGTCTAGCGGTCCGCCTATTCACGGTTGGTTTTACAGTGGTCTCGTTGTGTCTTAAAGAGTCCTTGGCTATGCCGACTCGGGGACGCTTCGTATGTCATGTGCACTGCCTTGTACATGATGGTGCTGTACGATTGAGCCCGTGTAGGCCCCACCACGAAAACTTCGGACGAAATCTCTATCATATGTTTGTTCTGGCTTATTCCGCAAGCCAACCCTTTGTGTTGTTTTGAGTTGTGGTATTCAAGTTGCTTCGAAGTCAAATGTTGATTCCATACCTTTCCTAAACAGTGTTCTCATATTTCTATGTGAATACTAATCCTTCTTGATCATCAAGATTGTTTTTGTCAATCCTTTTAACCGGTGTGCTTCTCTTCAAGTGGATCCGATCACTTCAACATTCGCAAGATCAACTCAAGCTCTCTCAACGGTGTTTGTTTCATCCATCCCAAGTTGCCTTTGTTTTCCAACCCTCCCACCCTTTTTCTTCGAGGACTAAGATTTTTTTCTTAATCAAATATCCATTTTATATGTGTGAAGTCTCTTCTTTCTTTTCTTTCAATATTCTTATCCGGTGATTCTCATGAAGATTCTAACGGAGCTTCTAGTTCATCATTTTTCATTCTTTTCTTCTCCAGTGGATGCAAATCAAGCTTTGTTTTTGATCATATCCTTTTTTCCTCGTTTCAAATACCTTCTCATGCCGGTGCACCTCATATTCGTTCACTTCTCGCTATTTAATTGTTCCGGAGTGCTCAAGATATATCGAAGATTTGTGTTTTCCACTCTGCATTCATTCAAGATCTTTCGAGGTTGTTATCTCATTCAAGTCATTTAATTCAACCGGTGCAACAACTCTTTCAAATTATTCAATGGTGTTTCTTTTGAGTGGGCCCTAACCCACAGGTCTTTTCCCAGGATCTTACCTGACTCTTCTTATTTTCCCGGAGGTATTCTCAAATTCCTTTCGAAGTTTGACGTAAGTATGATTTATCATCAGTCAAATGTCTTCTTCAAGATCTGTCAAATTCTTTTCATCGTCGGCTCAACCTCTTCGCTTTTGATTCTTCCGGAGTATCTCAACAATACATGGTGGTGTTCTCGTCGTCATTCTCGGATTTTGAAGACCAAAGAAGAATTTTTCTCTCAATCTTGCTCTTTTCTCTTCAAGATTCGTGTTTCTAGCTTTATGCCATTCTCTCATAATTATTTTCGGTTGTGAGAATTCTTTTCACCTATCCGGAGCAATTCAAGAGTCTTTTCAGTTTGTTCATCCGGAGCCCATCATCTAAGATTTATTCATTCTCAGCTGTCAGTTATCATTCTCCTATCTTACCAGTGCATCGTTCAAGTGATCTCTAATCAGTCGTGATTCCTTCGTTCTCATGGATCTAAACTCTCTCATGTATCTTCGTTCATTTGCTAATTCTTACCGGTGATTCACCCCTTTTACTTCGTTCGTTTTCAATTCTTACCGGTGGCTCGTTCAAGAGTTCTCTTCCTTGGTTATTTATCAATTCATTCGTTCTTTCCAATCCTTCCGGTGGTTCGTTCAATACCTTTCCAAGTTGGCGCGATATCTATCTTAATCTTCCTATGAGGATAAGTAGTATGTAAAATCCATTGCTTGTCATCAATTTGAATTGGTGAAGGATAAGCATAATGTAATTCTTATTATTATTTCATCCAAGTGATTTAATTCCTTATTCTGGAGGTTCATCAAAATTCTTGATTTCAGTTGTTTCATCTTTTCTTTTCCGGAGTTCCAAGTTTTTCTGCATTATATCGTCGCAAAGCTCCATCTATATCATTTCTAGGCTTCAACCTTACTCTTTTCATCTTTCTTTTTGTTTGATCATTCTTTCATTACCTGAGTTCTTCATGAAGGTTCTACGTGATAGTTCATCAAGGATTTAATTCCTTCTCGAAGTGTTCATCAAGATTCTTTTCAGAGGAGCTCAAGCATTCTTCTTCTTGCTATCCGGAGTGCAATTCTTTCTTCCGTATCATTGGAGGTGGTATTATGTCATTCTTGATAATTTGAGTTCATGTTTCATGATTCACATCTTATTAAGAATGAGGTATTTTAAATCCTTCAATCTCGTCATTGGAGTTACCTTGGGTTATATTTCACCTAAAGCCTTCCCTAAGTATTGTTGCTATCTATGGTGCTTATAAATGATCCAAGTTCTTCATTTATTCTCCCGGTGCGATAGTTTCTCGTATCCTTTTTGATATCAAGCCAATTATTGTTTCGTTAGTGGCAGAATTTCACCTCATAATGTTGAGATGTCTTCCATAAGCCCACTACCAGCTTACTCTTTTCGTTGTTGGTTTTCCAACAATTCCGTTCGACCCTTCTCCTAAAAGATGCATTGTCAAGCTCTTTCGTGACAGAACTTGGCATTTTCTTCTCCATTCTTTTCTCTCAATTACCTATCTTCTATTTTTTCGTTCCGGAGGTCTATTGATGTTGCTCTTTTCACTCCTCATCTCGTTTTGTCAAGATCATGTTCAATTTCTTCCATTTACAGTCGAAGTGCTGTCCAAATTATATCAGTCTTATCCCTTCTCTATCTTGTTTAACCGGAGTGTCGTGTCCTCTGCTCAAGTTCTTTTCATCGTATCAAGTCTTGCATAACTTCTCAACTGGAGTGCTGCCCGTATTTGTTCTTCCTCGTTCCTCTTTTCTAACGGAGATTGTCAACTTCGTTCATCTCCGTTGTGTTCTTTTCTTGAAATGGCTTAACCTTTTCAAGGCTCCTTGGTTTCACTCATTGGTCAAAGAAGCAACTTAGTTTTACCTCTTCTTTTTCTCTTCCGTTTTCCCTCCAGTGCCATTCTAGATCTCGGGACGAGATCCTCTCGTAGTGGTGGAGTGTTGTAACGCCCCGAGACCGTTGTGCCAGGTGTCCTCCAGTTATTCGCTGTTTTTGCCTTGTCATTCGCTTGCGTGTTGCATCTCATCTTATCATCATGTGCATTGCATCATCATGGTTTCAAAACTTGCATTCGTCCGAGTTCTCCGAGTTCTCTCCGTTGTCCGTTCTGAGCCTAGACACACTTGCACGCGCCCGCGGCATGTCCGAAATAGTATTTTATAAGTGCCCGGAAAATGTCCTTGGAATGGGATGAGAGTTGACGTGTGGTCTTATTATAGTGTAGACAGAGCGCCTGTCGAGTTTCGTCGCATTCGGAGCTCGTTTGATAGCCCAACCGTTATATATATAGCGGCACCGTTGCCGGTATTTTCGTCGGACGTTTTCGATCTTCGGAAACCCGTGTCGGGCTGCAGTTCTTTTCTCTCCTCTCAGTCCAACCCTCCTACACAGCCCGAGTCCAGCCCACTAAACCCCCCTCCGACCGGAACCGTTCGATTACGATCGGAGGGCTCCGAAACCCCCCTAGAACCCCAACCCTAGCCATTTTTGCTATAAAAGGGAACCCCCTTCCAAATCTAGACATTCTTCCACTCTCCTCCTCATTTTCCGCGCAGCCCCAGCCTCCACCCGCCACTTGTCGCCGTTAGATCTGCTCCGCCGCCGCCACTTGGCCTCCTCCAGCGCCGCCACCTCGCCGTTGCACATGGCACCACCCCAGTGGGCAGCGTCGCCGCCCTGCCCAACCAGATGAGGCCACGTCGCCCCTGGGTCTCCCCTCCACCGCGCGGCCCTGCAGGCCCACGGGGAGCCCATCATGGACCGCCACAAGCCCGACCGTTGTGCCCCGTCGCCTCGCTTGAGTTGGATCGGGAGAGCTCGATCCCGAGCTCCCTGCGCCACCGCCTGACCTCTCGCCGGAGTTGAGGACCCCGAGCGCCCTGTCTCTCTCCCTCCCCTGCCCCTCCTTCTTCATCTCTCTCTCACAGAGCTCTCTCTCTCCCCGTGTCGCGCAGATCCTCGAGTTTCGTCGCGCCGCCGCATGGAGTTCGCCGGAGCTCGCGACCCCCGCCGTTTCTTCGCCCGGATCTGTGCCGCCCTCGCCGTCCTTGCCCACATCCGATCAGATCCGGTGCCCAGGGGCCGGATCCACCCATTCCCGTCGTCAGTCGGGCCCATCCCCGCCGCCTATCGCCGTACCCTCGCCGGAATCCGTCGGTCGCCGCCGCGTCGTTCCTCCTCTGCATGTGGCCGCAAGTCGCGTGGCCCAGCGCCTCCTCCTTGAGCTCGACCTGGGCCTGGCCCAGCTCCAACGCAGGTGGATCCAGCGATTGGGCCTCCTCCTCTCCAGATCTGGGCTATGGCCTATGGTGAGACCCCCATCGCCTCTGCTCCGGTTGGCCCGGCTAAATTTGGCCCGAGATGTATTTTCTTCCCACAGAATGTTTTAGCTAATTTCCTGAGCACTACCCGTTTTGCAGAATAGTCCCTAGAGTTCATGCATATAATAACTCACAAACCGTGCATCGGATTAAAACAAACTTAATATGAAATATGCTTAGTTTTTCATCTAGTTTCATAATATGTCTTTTTCATCCATGTTTAAAATGATGTTTGATTAAATTTGCTCCTATGCCATGCTAAAATGACTTAATTCATAACTAAATAATTGTAGCTCCGTTTTTAGCAAACTTTATATGTAAATGGGGTAGAATTTTGCCTAGTTTAACATGGTTCACTTACTTTGCATGTTTAACAACTCTAAAATTTTGTTTAGGGCATAACAGTACCAAACCTAATATATACATATGAGGAGTTTCCGGAATTGTTGTTCGTTGTTTCCGGCCTCATTTAAACTTGACTAGATAGGTAGTTTTCATTTGCTTCACCCTCTTGCCATGTTTTACAACATTTAATATTGTTGTGTACATAAACGAGATCGAACTAAATAACTTGTCGTGGTGTTTCGCCAATATGCAACTCGTTGCATATTGAGCTCCACTTAACTTGTAGTGTTGTTTGTGCACTTTGCCATGCCATGCATATTTAAACCGGACATGCATCATACTTGATTGCGCTTCGTGCCATGATTATGTGATGGTTGTTTTACTATATTGTTTGCTTTCTTTCCGGTGTTGCTTCTTTGGGTTGGTTCCGATAACGTTGCGTTTGTGAGGATCCGTTCGACTACGTCCGTTTGTCTTCTTCATGGAATCGTTCTTCTTCCTTGCGGGATTTCAGGCAAGATGATCATACCCTCGAAATCACTACTATCTTTGCTTTGCTAGATGCTCGCTCTTTTGCTATGCCTATGCTACGATGCCTACCACTTGCTTATCATGCCTCCCATATTGTGAACCAAGCCTCTAACCCACCTTGTCCTAGCAAACCGTTGTTTGGCTATGTTACCGCTTTGCTCAGCCCCTCTTATAGCGTTGTTAGTTGCAGGTGAAGTTTGAAGTTTGTTCCTTGTTGGAACATGGAGATGTTGTTCCTTGTTTGGAACATGTTTACTTGTTGGGATATCACAATATATCTTGATTAATTAATGCATCTATATACTTGGTAAAGGGTGGAAGGCTCGACCTTATGCCTGGTGTTTTGTTCCACTCTTGCCGCCCTAGTTTCCGTCATATCGGTGTTATGTTCCCGGATTTTGCGTTCCTTACGTGGTTGGGTAATAATTGGAACCCCTTGACAGTTCGCCTTGAATAAAACTCCTCCAGCAATGCCCAACATTGGTTTTACCATTTGCACTAACAACCTACCACCTTCCCTTGGGTTCTGCAGACTCAAGGGTCATCTTTATTCTAACCCCCCCCCCCCGGGCCAGTGCTCCTCTGAGTGTTGGTCCGAACTGAGCTGCCTGCGAGGCCACCTTGGGGAAACTTGAGGGTTGGTTTTTACTCGTAGCTAGTCTCATCTGAGTGTGCCCTGAGAAAGAGATATGTGCAGCTCCTATCGGGATTTGTCGGCACATTTGGGCGGTGTTGCTGGATTTGTTTTACCCTGTCGAAATGTCTTGTTGTACCGGGATACCGAGTCTGATCGGAACGTCTCGGGAGGAGGTCTATTCCTTCGTTGACCGTGAGAGCTTGTCATGGCCTAAGTTGGGACTCCCCTGCAGGGATTTGAACTTTCGAATGTTGTGCCCGCGGTTATGGGCAGATGGGAATTCGTTAATGTCCGGTTGTAGATAACTTGAACCTTAACTTAATTAAAATGAGTCAACTACGTGTGTAACCATGATGGTCTCTTTCCGGCGGAGTCCGGGAAGTGAACACGGTGTTGGAGTTATGCTTGACGTAGGTTGTTTTAGGATCACTTCTTGATCATACTTGTATCGACCGTGCTTTGCCTTCTCTTCTCGCTCTCATTTGCGTATGTTAGCCACCATATATGCTAGCCGCTTGCTGCAGCTCCACCTCATACCTTTACCTTACCCATAAGCTTAAATAGTCTTGATCGCGAGGGTGCGAGATTGCTGAGTCCCTGTGGCTCACAGATACTTCCAAAACCAGCTTGCAGGTGCCGATGAGTCCGTGCAGATGACGCAACCAAGCTCAGGAGGAGCTCGATGAAGATCTTGTCCTTTGTGTTGTTACGTTCTAGTTGATCAGTAGTGGAGCCCAGTTGGGGTCGATCGGGGATCTGTGTAGCATTTGGGGTAGTCTTCTTTTATTTTGGTTCCGTAGTCGGACCCTGATTGTATATGGATGATGTAATGCTTTATTCATGTATTGTGTGAAGTGGCGATTGTAAGCCAACTATGTATATTTTTCCCCTATTGTATTACATGGGTTGTGTGAAGATTACCTCACTTGCGACATTGCTTTCAATGCGGTTATGCCTCTAAATCGTGCTTCGACACGTGGGAGATATAGCCGCATCGAGGGCGTTACACCTCGCTATCAACGACGGCCTAAACGTTGCCCCTCCTCCCCTTCACCAGCGGAGGGGGATACGTCTGGATCTATAACCAGCGGTGAGGATAGAAAGCCAATGTTTTTTAAAGGGAGAAAGACAGTGTTACTACCCCTATCTTGTTTAAATCTGGAGAGGATGAGAGTGTGTGAATAGAGCAACCCTAGCAAGCAAGCGCGGAGGCTCCGGCCACGTAGTGAGCAACCCTAGCAAGCAAGCAACCCCTATCTTCATCAACTCGTACAAGACCGAGAAATTTGATTACTACAATGCCCTCTCCCTCGCGGACTGAGATCCAGTGCCTTAAATGCACCTGCCTTTGGCTGCATGACAGGAGGGCCAACCACCTGTCATGGACGCAAAGGCAGGAGCAGTAAGTTGAAGCTTTCACTATCCCTCCCGCACGAGGTGGACGGACATGCAGCAGTGGATTCGATACTGTAGAAGTAGGAGTAACATCATTATTGTTCGTCTTCTCGAAGAGGCGAAGAGCCAAGCGCAACCCGAACATGGCAGTTGCGAACGCTCGCATGATGCGGTTCCTTGGAGTACTAGCCAGGCTCTTGCATGAGACAAAATTGCTATTGTTTAACAATTAAACTCCATTATCCATTGGTTGATACTCATTCTGCATAGGTCCACGCGCTTAGCACCGTTTCCTCCTGGGGTCACCAATGTTTATTTGCTAATTAATAGCATTGCATGCAATGAACTAGCCATTGCAAGTCATTAAAAGCATGCACACCTCTCATCTCTTATTGGTTGATATGTCAAGAAACAAGAAACAAGGTAGAAGTTAATGCACCGTGCCTAAGTGTTTTGGGACTATTTGGTTTTCGTAAGATGACTTGCACACCTAGACAGAGGGAGTAGTATAGCCCTGTAAACCGGAAAGGAGTATTTGCCTTTCTAGAGATTTCAACAAGTGACTAGACTACACCGTGTGCAGTACTCCCTCCCTTCCGGTTTATAGGGCTCAAATCTCAAATCTCATGAACCAAGGCATTTTGCGATTGGAGGAATGTATCTCATACTTTACAAAACTACCCTAATTAAACTCATGCATTAATTACGTAGTTCTCTCGTTTTCCTCTCTGCCTTGGTCGCGGTGCACAATATTGAGCACTCCTATATGACTAGCCGCTCTATTTACATGCGGGACATTTCAAAGCATCCGGGCCCGCATGCCATCCACCAAATCACAGTGAGGTGCTACAGTTGAGACTCACCTGTAACCCCGGTGTGGCCGTCATGACCCGTCATATCACAAAACCCACACCTTTACCAGAAGTGGTAAGGTGGCCTCCAAGTTGGACTGGACGAAGCAACCATCATTTCACTGGAACGCTCGTTCAAGCCCTTTCTTCCCTTTCTTGAAGAAAACCTCACTCCAGGCTACTCACTTCTGCCATTTTTCTTCTGTACCGATGAAGGAAAGGTGGGCGAATCAGTTATGCTGCTATATTTTCAATCCAAGAATCTTCTTTTTGCGAAGCACCGACCGATTCTCACATCCTATTCTTTTCCCGTTTTCATTGCGATTGTGGTTTCCTTTCAATTACTTTTTGTTTGTCAGTTCATTGATGGATCCTGGAGCACTAGGCAAAGAGTTGTCGGCGGACAACCCACTGGAGACAGCGATCTCCAGGAAGCGAGCACCGACCAACGAGTTGACCATGTTGGCGGGCCAACCCATGGAGACGAATAACTCCAAGAAACAAGCATTGGCCAAAGAGTTGAGGATGTTGGCGGACGAACTCCTCAAAGGAAGTTGGAAGAATGACAAGGGCCCCACCGTGCCTACCCCAGGAACTCTGATTGCCACCTATGTGAGGCTCAAGACCGAGTTTGAGGAGATAGTCGCCGTTGAGAAGCAGTATTCCCCTGGAAAGGTGATGGCCCCCATCGAGGACGAGGAGATGGCCCCGGAGGGATGAGATCCCCCGGTGAGCTGCACAAGGTAAAAAATAATGGCTTATTACCATAGTTGTGGTTTCTGATTATTTGCAATGTGCTTGCTAATATGTTAGGGTTGTGCAGGTGCCGGTGGACGTCCTTGATGATTCCGATGTCGTGGCCCGTCCTGTTGGCATCGCCCCGGAGATCGATTCCGATGCCGCTGTCCATCCTGTGGACATCGCCCCAGAGATCGATTCCGATGTCGCGGTCAGTCCTGCGGACATCGCCCCAGAAATCGATTCCCATGCCGCTGTCCGTGTTGTGGTCATTGCCCGAGAGATCGATGACAAGAAATAGTTGGTCGCGCTAATCCTTCAGGGTAGTTTGCATTGCCCTATGTTTAATTACCAGAATGATGCGTGTTATCAAACCATCTTAGGGCTAGTGCACTGTCTTGTGTGGGCGGATCTTGCTACTTTTGTTTGATAGTGAATCATGCGATGAATCATGTGAACCCTCTCCGAGTTATGGAAACAGATGTATCCTCACCAGCTTTTGATGTAATATATGGCATGATTAGATGTAAGTTTGAACTGTTTATCATATCAGCAGGGCTTGTTTGATGATTCTTGGTGTTAGTAGGCTAGCTACTGTGCAAGCTATAGTACTTGCAAAACACTCACCGAAGAGAAACGTTGGGGCTGATGAGCTTGTGGTACGCTTATACTTATCCCTCGTCGATCGACCAATAGCCCTAGCTCCTAAAATTGTAGGCTCAGCGATCGATGACCTAGGCGGGCTAGTTTGGCCTAGTGGGTTTCAGTGATATGACGTGCAACACAAAATCATAGCAGTGCAGAGACGTACTCCCTCCGTTCCAAAATAGATGACCTAGGCGGGCTAGTTTGCCCTAGTGGGTTTCAGTGATATGACGTGGTACAGTGTCGTCCAGTCTTCGTGTGTGGTAGCAGTATTGCGGGTACAGTAAGTTTTCTTGAAGAAGCAGAATTCAACGAAGTCATGATGGTTCCTTCGTCCGAACAACTTACAGTGGGAAAGGTTGGGCCTGCGATACGACCGGGGTAGACCAGGATAATTTTGTGCATGGCAGGTGGACCAGGATGGTCGACGTCCCACATGTCGGTGAATGAAAGTATTCTTTCCGATATAGAGGACGAGCAACGAGTATTCATTGTTTATTTTTGATGAAAGCTATTGTCTCCACTATTACGACAGAGGAGTGTGAAACATGGCAGCCTAGTGAACTTGGCATGTGCACCACTCCCTCCTTCCTCATGTAATGCCCAGGTTACAGCTTTTTCTCACTTTCTCTCTATCTATTTCCTCTCAAATGTTTTTTACCTTTCTTTTTTTAAGACACAATTGTTTTTATGCCTTTTTTAGAATTATTTTTTTATACTTAGGAGCACGTGTAGAGACGGGCTCTTGCAGAGCCCACTCCTTGACTTTGTCAATGCCTCTCTCTCCTCCACATAAGGAGTACTACTTGCTATGCATGCATGCGGCGGGCAGCTGGCGTCTTGAGGGACCAGGGCGGTGAGAGCGGGCTCCGGAAGCGGTCCGGACTCTAGCATAATTTTGGTTTTTACAATATTTCTTTCTCCATTGATAGCTAGGCCCGCGTAGATAGATAAAGAACACGAGCTGATGAGGCGCATGCGGACTGTTTGACTGGTCAACCAGACAAATACGGAGCTATACGCTGAGCCAGTGACCGTATAATCACCATATCTCGTATACAATGATCAAAGTGAGCTATCAAGACAAGTTTGATGACCGCCAATGCATTTTACTCGGTAATAAATGACCAGGATTGAAGGGAAATCCAAATTTGCTTCGTCTTCTGTCCTTGAGCTCTTGATAAACCAATGCACTATATGGTTGTCCGGCCACTCCACCCCAGAGCTCTCACCAAGCGTCGTTCATGCCACCGCACCGCACACTAACCGGTAAGGCAGCGATGGCATCCCGCCGCGCCGAGTTCCTCGCCGCCCACGACCGCACACAAAATGGTAGGGAAGCGATGGCATCCTGCCGTGCCGAGTTCATCGCTGCTCGCGACCTCACAACTATGTGGGAGGAATTTGAAGATGCCAAGGCCGAATGGGCGGTAGAGCAAGAGGCGGCCAAAGCCGCACAGAGGGAGCGGAAAAGTCATAAAGCACTCAAGAAAAGAGAGGCCCACTGCCGCAAGAAAGAAAAGGACGCACGCGCTGCTGCGGAGAGGTCGGCGGAGATCCAAGCACGGTGGGGTGTCACTGACAAAGTCGGGAAGGAGAACGACGGTGTCTGGCCAGCATGTGAGAAGTAGTAGTACTAGTAGTTAGTGTGTGTGTGTGTGTGTCTGAGTACGAGCATGTACCAGTACTACTAGTTACTACTGTAGTTTTTAGAGCAAATTACCAGTACATTAGCCTAGACTAAATGGAAAAATTCCTATCCTAAGCATCAAATGGCATCTCTTTCTCTATAGGAATTGAGATGCATGTCATCTCACTTCCTATGATTTTCATATTCCTATCCTATGAACGAAAGGAGGCCTCTGTTGGAGTAACTACTGTAGCTAGCAGTACTGCTGGTACAGTAGTTTTCTTCAAGAAGCGGAATTCAACGAAGTCATGATGGTTCCTTCGTCCAAGCAACTTCAAAGTGGGAAGTGGGCCTGTGATTTGACGGCTCATTAGTCATTGTTACTGCGGCGCGACGACCTGGGTGACTCCCTTGGAGTTCTGCCTGCATGGCAAGTGGACTAGGATGGTCGACGTCCCACATGTTGGCGAAAGGAAGTATTCTTTCCGATATCAAGGAGCAAGGAAATCGCGTGGTATAGTATCACTCCTGATTGGTTCGCAAAAAAAATAGTATCACTGCCGATTTATAATTATTTTTTATTTCTGATGAATGCTAGCGTTTCAACTCTTACGACGAAGGGTGCCAAACACGGCACGTGCTGGATGTCCCACACATCAGCGAAAGGAGTGGGACATGAACAGCGTGGTAGAGCCCAGCGTAAAAAAACAACGTGGTAGAGCATCTCCACTTCTTCCACTTCTGGGTCGGAGACCACACGTAGTAGTACTTAGTGGTATGAACGATAAAAAGTGCGACCTGGAGACAAAGACACGTCTAGTTGGAAGGTCTCGGGGCACATACACGTAAACAGATATAAAAGTTAATATGTGCCTCCAACTAATATAGTAGTAGTAGAGTACTTAGCCACGTACTCCATAACATCACCGTGCATTGCACGTACAACATTTAGTGGTAGTACGTAGTAAGAGACAAATGTCGCCCAAGAGTTCCCTTCTCGACCTACTTTTGGGTGTTTGGTAGAGTGTATGGAGGGTGCATGAGTCCACACTAGTTTAGCACAAATACACTAGAAGCATGCATGAAGAGGGGTGTTGAGTTGAGCATGCATGAAGAGGGAACAACTATGCTGAGACGAGAACGCAACCAAACACACCCTATATGCCACGCATGTTCATACCATTTGTGCCTTTCTACTTCACTTACTGCGCTACATTACTCAGGTTCGTACGTCTGGGTACATGTTCGTCTCGTAGTTCTAGTCCCACGTGTTCTTCAAATAGATGGAACGATCCTTGCATAACACGTGCACCTTGATGCTAGATGTCTCGCGTGTTGGCAAAAGGATGAACAAAGCTCACGTAAAAAAATAGAGTGGAAGAACATAGATTCCGGACGACCGAGAAGGAGCAAGGAACCTCGTGGTGGAGCGTATGCACTCATAATATTTAATATTATTCAGTGATATAAAATTAACCAATCATCTCCACGGTGGACTGGAAGAGTACGAAACATGGCAGCCGAGTGTAGTATCATACTAGTACATGGCTAACCCACGCTATCACCATATTTCTTGGCCTCCGTGCGACACCTATCTCTAGTAATCCAGTAGCCTCTATCGCTTCTCCCTCCTCGTCTCTATCAAAGTGCGACGGGCTGGCGTTTCTGCCGTCTATTGAGGTCGGTTAACTATCACATGTTAGCGACATGCCAAGAGCATTCTAAAAAAATTCCTTTCACGTTCCGTTTTCAAAAAGAAAAAAATCCTTTCATGTACGAATTTGCATGTATGCTTTGAGCAACTTGCATGTCCTATACTGCTCCTGTTTGATACTCTAACTTAGCTAGAGGTTAGACTAACTCATGACTAACCCTGAACTAACTGTAGCCAAAGAGGTGTTTGGGTGACAGGGTTAGATTGACAATAAATGCACTTCATGGAGAGAGAAAAGTGATTTTTCAGTGGTCCCAATGAAAACTATCTCCAGTTAGCACCTCTTGGGTGGGACAGTTTTTTTTGGTGGGTTCGGTGCAACTTGCTCCAATTTAAACCCTCATGCTTGGATAGTTTAGGGCTATTTGAGCCCCAACTAGCTCAAACTAACTCTAACCCATGGATCCAAACAGGGCCTATGGTCAGTCTCGACGCGGAGCGGTCGCGTGCACCGGGAAGCGGCGCTCTCTCGGCCGTCGCGCCACTTCAAAGCCGGCGCTAGTGAGAGGTCCCCTCCGCTCTGGCCGGGCATTAATGCGGCACTGACGCTCCAGGGCGATGCTGACCGTTTCACGCGGGAAGCGCGCGCTGGCAAGGGAGTATAGGTTTTTGAACTGTTTCAGGTGTAGTACTAGTAGTTTGCAAAACTACTCAATTATTGCACTCAGTTTCCTAAGAAATTGTGGTAAAAAACGTTACTCCACAGCCCGCTTCCCTTCTCCTTCCTCTTCCACCGCCCGCGCACGTCCGCGGGAAGCGACCGGTCAACCCTTATATAGGAGTGCTAGCACAAAAAGATGCATGCATGACCACTAAAATTTCCATATTAAAGCGCCGCTCCGGCGGGAGTATGGCATATGTTGTTACCTTCGGCCGGCCCATGGCTACCGAGCGACGGCGACCAAAGAAGAGGCGGCGGGAGGGGAATAAATGCAGCTACTGTTTGGGTTCGCCTTCCGACTTAAATAAATGTGCATCATCACGTGTACCTGCGGGTGCACAAATTGTAACATACGTGTCTGCTTAAGTGGGTGTCACGTAACTGGTGTGTGTGAGAGAGAGAGATTCTGAGAGACAGAGTGCGTGTGTGCGACTCTACTCTTCGGACATGTACTCAACCTTTTGCATCGGGATATAAGTATAATGGTATTTACTTCAGCTAGTGATTTGCGTGGCCATGTTAATGTGGTTGTGTCAAAAAAAATGTCACTTCCTACTCGTGATTTGCGTTATATAATTACAAGCAAGATTCTCGTGCATTGCACGGAACATCAATATGCATTTTTTATAGAACACCTGTTGTGATTGACCCATGCAGGAGTAATCCCATGTGTAAAAACTAATGATATCTCAAGAATTTTATCGGAAAACGGGTATCTCGAGAATGTCATTGAAAAAATGAAAGATGAGAGATAAGGCGAGGAGGAGTGGAGCGTGGTGGTGACTGGTGGTCGGAATGGGCGGAGGCATGGGGATGGACGGCGCCGGCAGGCGGCAGCGGCCACCATGCATGCTAGATTATTCCAGAGACTTATTCCTTTTTTAATTGCTGAGCAATGAGGTTGCGAGAGATAATGATGTGGAGAGAGGTGCCGGTATCTTTTGTAAAATTATCATAGTTTGCTTTCTATCCTCAGATATAGATCATATGGTATGTATTACAAGATGGCAGGCACACCATCACCACCAACTCGTTTTTTTATAAGGGTACAGATGATAAGTTTGCTGACTACTAAAGTAAAGTGGAATTTATCCATGTTATGCAAGTAAATAAAGGTGATTGTTTATCATACGGGTAAGGTTGGATGAAGGGTGGTAGGAACAAATGCTCCACCTAGAGCATGTGTGTGTGAGATGGAGTCTTAGTGTGTGTGTGTGGGGTGTGTGTGTGTGGGGGGGTGTGTGTGTGAGAGAGAGAGAGGGAGAGAGATGGAGTCTTAGTGTGTGGGGGGGGGGCAGGCGTGTGTGCTTGCGTGTGTGTGTTTGTGTGTGTGTGAGAGAGAGAGATGGAGTCTTAGTGTGTGTGTGTGTTGGGGGGTGCGTGTGTGCGTGTGTGTGTGTGTGTCGCGGGGTCCTCTGTGGCCGATGTAATTTAAGTGTGCATGGATTTCATCATAGAGAGGTGATGTGTATGGCAGAGGCCACCAACGATGGGGTGCGAGAGAGAAAATGCCCGTAGAGAGGGAAGAGAAGATGTGTGCGCGTGAGAGGAGTCGACTTCGAGAGAACGTGTTTGTTCGAGAGACACCGAGGAAGACTACTATATATCGATGGTGCATGTAGGCGGGAATTAAACTAAGGGATGGTCTTATTGGTTTCGGGGATATAGAGGAAGAGTGAGAGGTGGGGGGTAGCTAGAAGGAGATTGTTAAGTGTGAGTGTGTGTTTTACCCATCCATGCGGAAGTTATGTGCACAAAAGAGGAGAACGATTCGATGTGGCGTTAGGATTGAGGGTAATTAACTACGTATGGAGACATAGAGACCTTGAACGTGCATGTGTGAGAAGTATACATGTATACGTGGGATGTGTGTGTGTGTGTGCGCGCGCGCATGATCGAGATAAAAGAAAGAAGACATAAGTCATAAGATCAACGACATGGGAGAGACGGATCAGTATAACAATATGCATGCATGTGAGAATGCATGGAAGAAGTCCCGACAATTGAGCATGTGTTTTTGTCTTTAAGAGATAGTGGCGTGGGCTGGAGCATGCATCTATGACGAGCAGAGGGAGTGAGGCGCAACAATTGTGCAAAAGAGACCAACCTATAAATGCATATGTGTGGAGAGACATATATAGTGTGGGTGATAGGAAGCAAGACTCCGTGAGAGAAAGAAATGTTGACGGAGAAACTACGGATAGATACAGAGATGGAGATGTTAGCTAGAGGGACATCCGCTAGTTTGGGTGTTGGAGATGACCATCGGGTGGTTCAAAGGGTGAAGTTATATATGTGTGTGAGAGGGCACTTGACTGCATGTAGAGAGAAACATATGTAGTGTGCGGGGTAGGAATCAAGAGTGAGGGCGAGAAAGAAGGTTGATGGAGAAACAGATAGATAGAAAGATAAAGATGCTAGCTAGTGTGCGTTAGAGATAGGAGTCGAGTGGATCAGAAGGCTGGGTTATGTGTGTGGGTGTGAGAGAGATAGAGAGAGGGTGCGTGTGAGTCACATACAAACAGATATCAGAGAGAAATGAGATCCAGAGAGACGGAGTTTTGTGTCTGCGAGAGAGAAAGATATTTCACAACGAGAGTGATAGCTAGAGAGACATACGAGGGAACGCAAGATATCTCTAGGGAGAGAGGGTGTGTGTGAGCGACATACAAGAGAACAATGGAGAAATATGAGACCCTGGGAGACGGAGTTTGTGTTTGTGTGTGAGAAAGAGATATTGAAGAGGAAGAGTCGTAGGTTCTCATATCTAAGGAGCGAAAGACATCTCTGTATGAGGGGTGTGCGAGTGGCACACATGGGAATAGTAGAGAGAAATGAGACCCCGGGAGACAAAGTTTTGTGTTTGTGTGAGAGAAAGAGATTCCACATGGAGAATCATAGTTAGAGACACATAGCAGGGAGCGAGATATACTTAGAGAGAGATAGAGTGATGAAGGTCGAGGGAGAGAGTAGCGTCAGTGTGTTACGAAGATAAAAGATCATTGTCGACATACAGGTAGCACGAAAGATACCTGAGAGACGATGGACGCGTATAGGTCCAGAGAGATAGTCCTATATAAGCATGAGTGATAGCTATATGAGACGAATATATGGATTAAAGGGGATTCAAATATTTAAACTGGAGATCACGACATCGATAATATCATAACGCAAATTGGTGTATCAAACATGCATATTCATTTGAATTTGGGCACACGTGTAATGTTATATAGTTTATCAATATTGGTGATCCATAGATTATTCAATTACAAACAATGCATGGTTTATATACAATTAATGTCTAAACGGGATTACACTATATGTTACGTGTGTGAAACACATTATACATGTTTGAGAAGTAAAAAAAACCGCATGAAACACATATTAATTGGAGACAGTTAGCGAGGAATGCATACATAGGATTTCAACATAAAGTGGTTTCAAATATTTGAAAATCCAAATTGATGGATACAACCTTGTGAATCTGAGATCATGCCATTTGTAGACCATATTTATGTATAAATGGTGTTGTGCTTTTGAAAGTATATATAAAAAAATGATGTATATAGAATGTAATTCCAATTGAAAATGGATCCCGCCCGAAAAAAATAGAATAAAAACGGGATTCGAATTGAGTTGGCACGGTAAACGTGCACTGTACAAAATTTGAACGAAGGGGGGAAAGTCGCAGTAACCGCCCGAAACCAAAATCTGCGAGATGGAAATCACTACTGCCTATCCCTGCCACGCAAAGCCTATATGCTGGATTTCTATAGGTTTCGATAGGGGTAGGTTTGTAATTTCACCCAAACGTGATGTAGCCGCCTCTCACCCGGATTCATACACGGTGGGCACCAAAACACAATGTGTCCTCGGCCGAAATCGACTCCCTCCCTGATTCATATTCATACACGGTGGACGCCAAAAACAAACTCTCGTCGGCAAATATTCGGTGTATGCGAGATTACCGTCCTATCCCCAACCGACTAGTGTTGCTGTGATGTAGTAGAAATTTGAAACGGGGCTAAGTTTGTAAATTTCCTCACATTTGAGATAAGCGCGCCCTGAATACATGGTCCCCCCTTCCTCTCTACCTCCCTTTTCCCCATTCGTACTCCGTGGGCGCCAAAACACCCTCTCCACCCCACCCTCCTCCGTCCGCCGCCGTCCACCACCCCATCCACCGCCGTCCTCCTCCACCATGCCGGAGCTGATACCCTGACGCCTCCGTCCATTACAAGAGATCGACCTCTCTCATCCACGGCTTCGGACCGGGATCCTTGCATCCCGTCCTCTCGCTTCATCCCCGCCGTCGTCCACCTTGCTGGCGCCGCTCCTACGACCGTCTCGTCCACCGCACCCCGCCGCCACCGTCTACCCTCCTACATCTGCTTCCACGCCGCCGACAGCCATCGCTACCGCAGCACCATCAAATTCTCAGCAGATGCGTAACGGCACCGCGCCAGAGGCGGTACTCTTTCGTATCTGCTCAACTTATTTATCACAGCAAGAAAATAGATCGCCACTGCTTTACTCTGATTTCTTGTCTTGGTTGCAAAGTTGCCTTTGTCCGGTTTGCACCTTCAGATCCTCCATGGAACGCTCAACACCATACTCACAATGCTTATGGTTTTCCCCTTTTATATTCCACACTAGTTAAATCACAGTAGACTAAATTTCAAAATTAGGTCAGTCGATTTTTTAGAGCTCGCCAAAGTTCGCCGGTGCGATCGAAGGGGCTCGGGTGGGGACGGTGGTTGTGGGAGGTGGTGGTGGGGTCGAACAAAGAAAACGGGGGGGGGGGGGGGGGGGGGGGGGGGTGGCGGAGGAACACAGGCGGTGGGGCCGGTGGTTCGGCCGGCGGCCCGTGCCGTGTTCTGTATGGGAAGCACAGTATGTTCCTTGTCAGGAAGGGGAGCAGGGACATCTGCAGTCAACAGCTGATAGAGCTGGCCTGTACGTGATCGATAGGATTTCAATTACTAGCGGCAATACAACACCGTAATTTCCAGCCAGTTCCACTTTCCCGATTTATATATCCTGGTTATGGTCTACCCCTGTTATGTACACTATGATCTGCCTAGTTGTTGTGTGCTCTTGTTATCATGGTTTGGCAATAAACTCTCTATACAGTATATTATGAACCTATCATCTGCCAGCTATCCTTACTTCTGGAGCCTATTTTTTGTGTACTTGTGCCAGATTATATAAATGCACGCACCATATTACAGCACACATGAGCTCTCTCATCAGAATCCAGTGATAGCACACAAGTGTTTACAGGGGCGCCCCTATATTAAAATATCATCTGCATTACAAAGATAATCTCACAACTATTTATGTTTTCATGGTTCTCAGATATTATACGCAATTACAGTGAATATCAGAATCCGCGCATCAGAAGAATATTGTGGAACACTGCAATGACTTACAAAATTGGCAGCAAGGCATTGAGTGCCATTCTGGAAGCAATGAAACTCGTACGCTCCCCACCTGTTGATTCTTGTTCAGAATATCATCCTAATGACTATTCTAACCTCGAGGAGTCAAAGGCAGATGGTATGTCCTGTTCACCCATCAAGGTGCCTGTTCTAATTTGGCAAGGTTTTATTGATTGCGCGTATCTTACATATGTTGTCTTGCATTTCTTCTACTTTGTTGCACCGCCATCTGCTTAGTTTACTCATCATATATGTCGAGATGCCATGCCCATCCATTATCAATACATATTCCATCTGTCATCATACCATATTTTTTCACTCAAATGTTGTTCTTGTGCATCAGACATCAAAAAGGAACAGGGTGATTGCCGAACCTGAAGGGGCACCAGCAAAGTCCTTGAAAACGTGGTGGTGCCAGAGAAATCAGACAGCACCCCACTTATATTGGTTGTACAACCAGTGACACAAAACGTAGGACCGACTCCAGCAGATGGTACCCATACTTCACTGGCCACACCACTAGCCCCACCACACAGGACCTGCACTCCATCAAAAGGTATACCGATTTCATTTGCCATAGCACCAGCTGTACCACAGAAAAATCCCACCCCAGCAAAAAGTACAGCAAGTCCACCGGCCGAAGACCTATCCCAACTGCAGAGACGGCCAATTCCTGCAGATTGGAACCCCATTCCATTTATTCCCAGTTTAAAAGGCAATGCTTTCAATGTTGTTAGGGACTACGTGCATATATTCCCATCATGGGAAGATTATTGTGAAGACAGACACCATTTTCACATCTTCCTATCCAACTTACGTGTAAGTGCTATTATTCATGGTTATTATTTTCCTATTTTCTACTGATTGAACACATCAATGATGTACATTACATTGTTGTAACTAGGCGAGGGTCAATCTGGATAGTCATGACGAGCAAAGCTTGCTTGTGCTTTTCAAGGAAGCATTGCAGCAGTATCGGTGTTACCTGAGGAAATCCCACTTTGATGGCAAGTCTATAAACGAATTTCTGGTGAAGTCTCCTGTGCTAAATTTAGAAGACATTGAATGGAAAAACCTTGTTATGAACTGGTCTCGTTCCCAGGATGAGGTATTGTCTATGAAATCACATGACAATTTGAACTTCTACTTTTCCGCATGTGCCTTACGGATCTTTTTTGCAGGAAATCTGCTCGAAGAAGAATTCCAGTTTGACAAGAACGACAGGATATCGCAAATATGATGCCCGCTGCTTTGCTCTTGTTAGTACCTGTTGTCCTATATCACTGTACTTGCATACATACCTGGTTCATTATGTGACAGCAGTATGCATGATAGCTTGCTTATCAATTGTTCGCTCCAAATTATCTGATCTGTATGAATGGTTACATTAGTGTAGAATATATCCAATGCCAATGTTTTTTTAGCTCTGCATTGTTCTTGTAAGTACATGCTGTCCTTTATCAGTGTACTTATAATGACAGGTAGTTGTTCATGTACCATCACTCTGCAGCTTATTTTCCTTTGCCCTCCATTTTCTACACATCAGATCTATATTTACTCTTACCATAAGGTTGGTACTGAAGAAGTTTAGTTGTGCATTGCTCTTGGCTGTACCTTTCGCCTCTATCGCTGCACTTACATTTATAGCTACTTGGTTATGTAGCATCACTCTTCATGTTATCTTAAATATTCTCCATTTTTTTCGTATATTATCACATCTATATTTACTCTTAACAAAATGTAGAATAAAGGCAATGCTTTTGAAGAAGATTCTGTGGTAAACTTCTTGAATTGCCCCCCCCCATCAGCATGGACAAGGCCTTTATAGAGCCTGTCTTCACCAATAATGTAAGTTTGTCCATCTCAAGCCTTCAAACTTTTTTGTATATATTTGGTTAGGCATGACTGCAACAGCTGTTTATTTTTGGTGTTTGCATCAAATTGCTTGTTTAAAGTTTATTATATGTAGTTCATAAACAAAAGTTTGTCCTTTCTCAATTTAAGTTTTCAGTTGTACAACCAAGTTCCTTCTTCATACCATGTAAATTAAACTATACAGAGCAAGTGATCTTCTTTTGCACTGCATGTATACTTCTGTTCTTCATCCGTAATCTAGTGGTGTGGTGAACCTACCCACTACAACACAATGTCATATTCTGCAATGTCTTAACTATGAACAATGTCATATCATTCTACTATTATTTAAACCGTCTCTTTATTTGCCAATCTGAAATGGTATAAATTGACAGCACACTAACCATTGATACTTATGAGTTCTTGATCTGTAATCCAGTGGTGTCGTGAAGCTGCCAACTCCTTCACAATGTCATTTCCTGCCATGTCTTGACCTGAACAATACCATATTGTGTTAATGCAAATTTAAAGTGTCACTTTATTCGTCAGTAAGAAATGTGATGAATTGTCAGCACTGATACTTTTATGTGCAAAACCTGTCATCTGTCTGCTTGTTTATCTTTCAGAGTGAGGAAGATATAAGTGTTGAACAAGCGCAGTCTCATCATCTTGCTCAGCTGCTTGCGCTGCAGCTCCCCAGCAGGGCTAAGCTTTCCTAAACTCTATTGAAGTGCTGTCGGTTTTGTATATTATTTTGTCGGCGTGTTTATTTGCACTGGTGGCGATCTTTGATGCCTAGTGTATGTAATCTGCTGTCTGCTTGTGCTTTATTATCATAATGGCGAACTTTGATGCCCAGTGGATGTAATATGACGTAATTTCTTTATTGTATAGTCTAGGTTTTTTCTTATTCACGATGCTGCAGTTATTTTACTGTATATATATCCTGTCTTCGCAGTAAACTGGCCAAACCGTAAAATTACGGTACATAATCGGGCGGCATGCAATCACGATGTAGGTTGGGCCTGAAACGTGTCGAACAGCTCACGGGCCGGCAGCAGCCCTAAATGAACCCCGGCCCATGATTGTGCGAATCAAATCACGGGCTTTGAACTGGCCAAAAAATTGTCTCGATCCTTGTTTGGCCCAATCAGATATCGGCTGCGAGCAGGCCGGATGCAAACCGGGCCGTAGTTAGGCCCAACTATATGACGGGCTTTTAACAGGATGAAATTAATATAGGGCCAAAATGTTAAACGGGCCCTTAACAGGGCAAAACTAATATCAGGCCGAATTACTAAGTGGGCCTTTAGCAAGTGGGCCCAAAAGCATAGTGTCCAGTTGACGGGCCGAATCTAATACGGGCCATAATTGAGCCCAAAGCCTCTTAAAGGGTCGGACCTGATCTAGGCCGTAATTTAGCCCAGAACGTGGTAGGCCTTTAACGGGCCGGATCTCATATGGGCCACTATTAGGCCCGAAGTGTGGCAGGCCAATAATGGACCGGATCAAATATGGGTCGGCATTTGGCACAAAACATGGCAGGCAGTTAATGGGCCGACCTACTAGGGTCCTCAAAATCTTGTGGGCCTATAGCTGGGCCGGCCCATTAACGTCGGCGAAATCTCATGGGCCTTTAGCTGGGCCAGCCCGTTATGATCCTCAAGAATCTTGTGGGCCTTTACCTGGGCCGGCCCATTACGGCACACAAAAATCTTGTGGGCCTTTACCTGGGCCGGCCCATTATGGCCCGCAAAATCTTGTGGGCCTTTAGCTGGGCCAGCCCATTATGGTCCACAAAATCTCATGGGCCTTTAGCTGGGCCGGCCCATTATGGTCCGCAAAATCTTGTGGACCTTTAGTTGGGCCGGCCCATTTAAACTTGTTGGGTCGTGCCACGTGTCGACGTATCATAGGTGCCTTCTGTCCAGTGAGTGGATGACATCTATCCCGACGATGAGCCGACACGTGTTTCCTCTAGCCAATGATGATTTTACACGTGGAAAATCCCCATTGGTCGGGGCTATTAACGGGTTATCGGATCCAAAACCCGACCCGATAGCTTAACGGCGTTCCGTTACGGTGGATGCCACGTGTCGGTTACCCTTGATGAAAGCATTTCTGTGACGCACGATTTATCGTTATGGAATTGGACACTTCCGTGATGATAATTTTGGTAATCTCATGGAACACTTCTACGACAGCGCGGGTATGACTATCTTGATTCTGTCATAAATTTGTCATGGATGTACATGCATGACAAAAAAAGCGACGTACTGTGACAAACACTTATCATCATGGAAGTGTATTTTTTGTAGTGAATATATCTTAATGCTATGGTTGGGTTTTACCTTAATGAACGTTAGTAGTTGCGGATGCTTGCTAATAGTTCCAATCATAAGTGCATAGAATTCCAAGTCACGGATGACATGCTAGCAGTGGCCTCTCCCACATAATACTTGCTATCGGTCTAGTAAAGTAGTCAATTGCTTAAGGGGCAATTTCGCAACTCCTACCACCACTTTTCCACACTCGCTATATTTAATTTATTGTTTCTTTATTTAAACAGCCCCTACTTTTTATTTACGTACTCTTTATTATCTTGCAAACCTATCCAACAACACCTACAAAGTACTTCTAGTTTCATACTTGTTCTAGGTAAAGCGAACGTCAAGCGTGCGTAGAGTTGTATCGGTGGTCGATAGAACTTGAGGGAATATTTGTTATACCTTTAGCTCCTCGTTGGGTTCTACACTCTTACTTATCGAAAACTGTTGCGATCCCCTATAATTGTGGGTTAACAAGACCTTTTTCTGGCGCCGTTGCCGGGGAGCAATAGCGTGGGGTGAATATTCTCGTGTGTGCGTGTTTGCTTTATCACTAAGTAATTTTTATTTGCTGTTCTTAGTTGTTTTCTATCTTTAGTTATGGGTAGGAAACACAAAATACCAAAAAAATTAGTTGTACCTACTAAACCAATGGTTGAAGAACCACTCAAAATCTAGCACACTATTGAAGCTTATTACTTGGATCATCTTCGATCCCTATGTGCTCATGCTGAAACCCCAACTAGCTTAGTTGAGGGCAAATCTTTAGATGAGCATGCTTGTTATGTGCGACACCGCATATCTGAAAAGGGAAACGTTTACTGGATCAAATTCATCGTTTGCAATGCTATGCTTGGAATTTATGTGAAATATATGATTTTATTTGTTGTTCTGAAAACCCTAAGAAACACCTTCCCTATCAATGTGAGTTTAGTGATAATGGAATCGTATCTTCGTATGCTAAGGGTGTTTATAGTTACTATGATGTTCAACAAATCAAAGAATTTGTTGCTTTTAAGGGTGCTTATGAAATTGCTTCTTTGATTGAAAAGTATGATGCTACTCTTTACAAATATGAAAATTTTGACATACTTAAATATTGCTATGATAATTATGCTTCTAATGCCTATGTTGAACCATATATTGAGGACTACTCCGCTGTCCAAGAAGAGACTAATATTTTGCAGGAGTTTATGGAAGAAGAAATTGATGAAATTGTGAGCTCATTGGATGAAAAAGATGATGAGGAGAGCGAAGGACAAAAGGAGGAAGAGTGGATTAGCTACCCGTGCCCACCTTCTAATGAGAGTAACTCTTCAACTCATACATTGTTTAATTTCCCTTCGTGCTTACCGAAGAATGATTGCTATGATGCTTGTTATGATCCCGTTGATTCTCTTGAAATATCCCTTTTTGATGATTCTTGTGGCCAAGATGCCAATATGAATTATGCTTATGGAGATGAACTTACTATAGTTCCTTATGTTAAACATGAAATTGTTGCTATTGCACCCACACATGATAGTGCTGTTATCTTTTTGAATTCTCCAAACTACACTATATCGAAGAAGTTTGCTCTTATTAAGGAATATATTGATGGATTGCCTTTTACCGTTGCACATGATGATTTTGATGAATATAATATGCATGTGCTTGCTGCTCCTACTTGCAATTATTATGAGAGAGGAACTATATCTCCACCTCTCTATGTTTCCAATATGATAAAATTGCAAGAAACTGTTTATACTATGCATTGGCCTTTACTATGTGTGCATGAATTGTTCTTTTATGACATGCCAATGCATAGGAGTTAGACTTCGTCATTACATGATATATGTTACCTTGTGCTCACCACTAAATTACAAATCATTGTTAATTAAAATTGGCTTTGATATACCTTGGGATCCGGGTGGATCCATTACTTGAGCACTATATGCCTAGCTTAATGGCTTTAAAGAAAGCGCTGCCAGGGAGACAACCCAGAAGTTTTAGAGAGTCATTTATTTCTGTTGTGTGATTTTATAAAGTTTAAATATAAAAATAATGTGCCAAGGTTTGCCTTTAGGATGTTTACATTTGCTTGATGGTTTGTACGGTGCAGGACAGAAACTTTGGTCGTAGTGCAAAATTTTACATTTTTAGCTGGAACGTCAAATGGTTCTGATTCTTTCTGCACTGTCTTCCTATACAAATTGTTTATTTTTCCTAATTTTGGTAGAATTTTTCAAGTATCAGAAGTATGGTGAATGTTCAGATTATTACAGACTGTTCTGTTTTAGACAGATTCTGTTTTTGATGCATAGTTTGCTTGTTTTGATGAAACTATCGATTCATATCAGTGGATTAAGCCATGAAAAAGTTATATTACAGTAGACACAATGCAAAAACAAAATATGAATTGGTTTGCAACAGTTAATTTAATTTCTTAGCATATTGAATAACATTTAATTTCTTAGCAACTCTTTGCCCTAGAACAACACCTACATCATAATAACTAGCATCACACATAATTTCAAAAGGTAAATTCCAATCAGGTGGCTGAACAATAGGTGCAGAGATTAATGCTTTCTTAAGTATTTCAAATGCTTCTACGCAATCATCAACAAAAACAAATGGTATATCTTTTTGTAATAAATTAGTCAGAGGCCGAGAAATTTTTTAGAAGTCCTTAATGAACCTCCTATAAAAACCGGCATGACCAAGGAAACTTCTTATACCTTTGATGTCCTTGGGACATGGCATCTTTTCAATAGCATCAACCTTGGCTTTATCAACCTCAATACAATACCTTCATTAACCATAAAGTGGCACTTCTCCCAATTCAAGACAAGGTTAGTTTCTTCACATCTCTGCAAAAGTCGATCAAGGTTGCTTAAGCAATCATCAAAAGAGGATCCATAGACGGAGAAATCGTCCATGAAAACCTCACATATCTTTTCACAAAAGTCAGAGAATATAGCCATCATGCATCTTTGAAAGGTAGCAGGTGCATTACATAAACCAAAAGGCATACGTCTATAAGCAAAAGTACCAAAAGGGCAAGTAAAAGTAGTCTTTGATTGATCATTGGCTGACACAAGTATTTGAGAGAAACCAGAATAACCATCTAGAAAGCAATAATGTGTATGTTTGGATAATCTTCTAGCATTTGATCGATAAAAGGTGAGGGGTAATGATCTTTTTCAGTAGCTTTATTTAATTTGCGGAAATCAATTACCATCCTATAACCTGTAATAATTCTTTGCGGGATCAACTCATCTTTATCATTAGGAACGGCAGTAATACCTCCCTTCTTAGGGACACAATGGACAAGACTTACCCACTGACTATCAGCAACGGGATAAATTATACCTACCTCAAGAAGCTTTAGTATTTCCTTTCTTACCACTTCCTTCATCTTAGGATTCAGTCGTCGTTGATGATCACGAACTGGTTTGGCATCTTCCTCTAAATTTATTTTGTGTTGACACAGAGTGGGACTAATGCCCTTAAGATCATCAAAAGTATACCCAATAGCATCACAGTGCTTCTTCGGAGTTTTCAATAATCTCTCTTCTCCATGCTCTAAAAGGTTAGCACTAATAATAACAGGATATATCTTTTTCTCATCAAGATAAGCATATTTAAGAGTCGGTTTAAGCTGAAACACGGGATCACCCTTGGGTGGAGGAGGATCCCCTAGGATTTCAACAGGCAAAATGTGTTTCAGGACGGGTTCCTGTTTAAAGAATACTTCATCTATTTCCCTTCTTTCTTTCATAAACATATCATTTTCATGGTCTAGCAAATATTGTTCTAAAGGATCACTAGGAGGTACGACAATAGAAGCAAGACCAATAATTTCATCTTTACTAGGCAATTCCTCTTCACGGTGTTGTCTACGAAATTTAGAGAAATTAAATTCATGAGACATATCACCTAAGACAATAGTAAGAACATCCTTTTTGCAATCTATCTTAGCATTAACAGTGTTCAAGAAGGGTCTACCAAATATAATGGGACAAAAGCTATCTTGTGGGGAACCAAGAACAAGAAAATCAACAGGATATTTAGTTTTCCCACACAAGATTTCAACATCTCTAACAATTCCAATTGGTGAAATAGTATCTCTATTGGCAATTTTAATTGTGACATCAATATCTTCTATCTCAGCAGGTGCAATATCATGCATAATTTCTTTGTATAAGTCATGAGGTGTAGCACTAGCACTAGCACCCATATCACACAAGCCATGATAACAATGATCTCCTATTTTAACAGAAATAACAGGCATGCCTACCAAAGATCTGGGTTTATCTTTAGCACAAGGTTTAGCAATTCTAGCAGTCTCATCACGGAAATGAATAACATGCCCATCAATATTATCAGACAAGAGATCTTTAACAATAGCAATATTATGTTCAACTTTAATTTGCTCAGCAGGTGTATAAGTTCTAATATTGCTTTTACGAACCACAGTT